>NW_004444032.1:553919-733480 GCF_000243295.1 Trichechus manatus latirostris | reverse complement strand
GCTCAGCGCCCCGGCCCAGGGTGAGTGTGCGCTTGCAGGTAGCAGGCTTCTTTGTCACTGTTGCATTTTTCAGCCAGTTGACACATTTACTGATTGGGAAGAGGGGGCAGTGAGGACGAGTCTCACCTGGTAGTTCAGAACTTTTGCACCGTTCGCGTTACTCAAGCAAGTTCTCCAGGATTCCAGCCCTAAATCAACAACCGGATGAGAGGGCGGGATCCGCTGGCCCCTCCACTCCCCCTTCCTTAGGCTGCAGAGAAACAGGATGACAGGATGGCTTCTTTCTTTAGCCTATGCATTTCTGGGCCCAAGAGTCAAATGTGTGGGTTCTGAAGCTCTTCTCCCTTAGGTCTCTTGGATTCTTGTGTCCTCAGCAGATCCATGACGGCATCTGCTTACTGTAACATGGATGCAATCTCCGTTTCATCTTTCTATTTCTTGTGGGCTACTCTGCAACCCGGTTGATAGTCCAGATTTCTGTGACCAGTTTCTTTGGAATGGCGCATGCATATGCTTTCAATAATAATGGTTTTGTTTTGAAATAAACATGCTTTAAAAGAAACACTTTACAAGAATGAATTAGCTCCTTTGTGTTCTTCCAGAAGTGTAAACACGTGCAGCCTATGAAAGAAAATACTTTTGTTTCTGGGAAACTTCCATAGCAAGATTATAAGCAAGTTAGACAATACCATTCTTCTTGCTTGGAGGTAGCATCCTTCAGGTTTGCATTGGTGATGGAGAGCAAAGGCCTTACTCTGCTGATGCGTACCCCCCCAACGGCAGTTCTGATTTAAAGAGTTCTGACACTGATAGAAAAGAAAGAATTTTTCAGGGCTCAAAAATCTACTTTATACTCTTCGTTTTAAGCATATCTGATAGCTTTTTTCCCCCTTCAACAATAATATAGTGAGCTTCTTGGGATTTTTTTTAAGGCAGAAAAAGATGGAAAAGAAGCAAACTTGATGTTGAACTTACACTAGGTAAAAGTAGAAAACATCCATGAGTAAATTAAAATGTTCTGGCATTCAGGGCTGTTAAATTGAATTATGTTTATCTTTGTTTTTCACATCTTAAGAGTGACTCATGCTTTCTAAACAGAGAAAATAAAAATGGTTAGCTACAGAGTATCTGAGAAGTAGAATAATAAAATGTTTTCCCAGAAGCAGCCCATGTTCTGTACATTGTATTGTCAACACAATCATTTTGTGTTGTCAGGCATGCCCTCAGTAGTCACATCGATTCATTGATGTGCTGTGTGTGCTCACCCTTGAGCTGTTAATCAGCATTGCTAAACACTGGTTATGTCAGAAATCAGTGTCACACACTGGAAAAAGTATTTGATTTGGAAATAGTTGATATCTACACTGCCCATCTTTATTTTAATCATATGCTTTTTTAAAATTAGTGGGGAGAATTGGCAGAGGTACTTGATGCACCTGTGTAGTGCAATGCTGCATGGTGTCACGTGATCTGACCTTAAGAAGCAGGGCGTCTAGAATGGTCTGAAGTAGAATGTTTGCTTTGAAAAACACATTATCAGTGTGGAAACTCTTGGGTTATATTTTACCTGAAAATTGGCTTAGCTTCAGCAACATTGTTACACATTACTTTTTTACTAGTCTAACTTAGACTCAAAACGTTCTTTAAATAAGCATCCCTTTAATTGTAGAAGTAGAGTTTTTCAAAAGAAACTCTTAGGACTTTTGTTAAAATATTTTATCTCAAACAGGCACATTTCATAAGGTATATTTAAAGAAAACTTTTTTTGGGGGCGTCAAGTGGGTAGGGAAGCAACTTCAAGGTGCAGGTTGCCATGGTTAGGTTGGTTTTATTAAGCAGTGGTTTAAAAAATGACCTTGCGAAAGAAGCTTTGCTCACAGTTCACTCTACTCTTAAGCTGTTCCTCAGTTCCTTTTATCACCTTCCTTCTGTCATTGGATTCTTTGACATCCTTTCCGAAGAATAGTTTAATAATGCTCTGGTCAGATGTGGCTGCTTGGTTAATTGAAACTTATTGTTATATTTCCATATAAGAAAAACAGCGAGAAAAATGGTGTTTTATGGAAGTTAACAGAAAATATCTTTTTTATGAAGAGGAAGGATAAGATAAAGCCTTTCCCTGCAAATAAAGTTAAACATTTATTGTGAGGAACTATCTATTCTGCTAACCAAAGGCACAGAACCTGAAAGTTGGAACTAATTTTAGAGATTCTCTAGTCCCAACTCCCTAGCAAATCTAAGATTCTACATCCTTAGAAAACTACAGTGTAGCCCATTCTACTTATTACCTAGCATTCAGAGTTAGGAAGATTTTCCTTATTTGGAGAATAGTTCTGCCTCCCGAAAACTTCTACCCATTTTATGTGATTCTGCAAGCTTTTCCATTGCTTTTAAAACATTAAAGTTTGTTTTTCTATATTTTGACAGTTATTATAGAGCAGGGTCATAAACTCACATGATACAGGAGACCAGGCTGTAAGAGGGAGCGGTGTGGGATGGTATGAAGTAGCGAGGAATGGGGATTGCAGGGACAGGAGAGCTCCTGGGGCAGAAGGCATCACTCCTCAGCTCTAGCTGATTGTTGTCTTGTGGGTTAGTATCTCCCAGTATTTTAAGAGAAACTAGGAATCTGGATTTTTAATGTATCATCTCCCCATTTTTTAAAGTTGGCAACTAATTAAATACAGCTATTCTCCAGGCCAAATAAAACAAACACATCTACAAGCCGGATGTGACCTCTGAGCCACTGATTTGTGATCTCTACTACAGAAATTAGAACGAAAATGTGTGATTAAAATGATTTCCCTATTTATGACGAACTTCCGAAAGATTGCTTTGCCTTCTCATGTAAAGTACCTGTGTAAGTGTCTTGATAGGTGAAGGACAATTTAGACCACACTAATTTTGGTTTTAAGAGAGAATGAACTTGTATATGTGGTTTCTCTAATTGCTGTCTTTTCATTTTTGGAGTAAACATCTTAAAATTTTTGAGTTACCAAGCAACGACAAAAATATAGGTGTTTGCTCTTTGGTGTAATAGTTAAGTATAATCCATATATTTGAAGTAGGCTCTTAGTTCAATGTTTCATTCATTAATTTTGCAACTTGTAGTTGGAGGGACCTTTAGAAATAATTTAGCTCAACCTTCTCACTTTTTAGATGAGGGAAAGAAGATCCAAATAATTTAAGAGACTTGCCCAAGGTCTCACATATGTCACTAGCAGGAAATCAGCGTGGAAGCACAGATTGTAAAATATATTCTAAGTCATTGTGATGAATGTGGTTGAAGTAGAGACTCAGTACAACTTGTTTTTTTGTACAGATGGATGCATCAAAGATAATAGGATTGGATACTGTGAATCACTTGAGCCTGTTCCAGTCCTTGCACTGCCTCGCTCCCCCCACCCCGTTGCATTTGCCAAGGCTTAGACTATTGGACTCTGAGTACTGGAATCTACTTTAATGTGATAATGTGTGATTTAATGCACTCTTCCCTCTTGGGAGAGTCCTCAGAGACTATTAGGCTGACTTTTCATAGCAGGATGCAAAATGCTGGTAAAGTTAATTAAAAATAATCTAAAATAGAAGCGAGGGAGAGAATCTTGAAGTTGAAATTACATAAGAAGAGCTCTGATTTAAAAGCTTAGCGGAGTTGTCAGGAGTTTATAGTGGTTAATCAGATTTCCTTTTGGGAAGCTTGTTTATTTCAATTTGTAATGTATGCGTGTATGTATCTGTGTTCTTTTACTTCTATCATATTGTTTCATCTTTTTGATTAAGAATGGCATTTCTTAAAGTGTGTTGTCTTTGGACAGCTTCTATCCCTGGTTCTCAACCAGAGGCACTGTTGTTCTCCATAAGACATTTGGTAATGTCTAGAGACCTGTTCTGTGGTCACAACTGGGAGTGTGGTGGGGTGCTATTGATATTTAGTATGTAGAGGCCAGGGAGGCTGCTAAACATCCTGTAATGCACAGGACAAGACAGCCCCTTCGAACAAAGAATTATATGGCCCAAAATATCAATAATGTTGGACTGAGAAGCTCTGCTAACCTGGTTTCTTAAGGAGACTGATAATTTTTGCCCCACCCCAGACCTATGGAGTCAGCATCTCTTGGTGTACATTTTTAACAAGCTCAAGATGCTCCTTGAGTTTAGTTGAGAATTACTGTTTTAGAAGCTTTTTCTCTGTAAAAAAAAGTGTTATATTGATAGATTTTTAAAATCAATCTTAAATGAAGGGGGAAGGCTTAAAAAATCAACCCTTTTGCAGTATTTCAAACTCAAAATTCAAATTATAGCACTCCATTTGTACTTGCGACTAGTGCTTTCCAGAATTTTTATCACATACCCCAATTAATAAATATAGGCATAACCATTCACCTTCAAAAACCAAAAACAAACCAAACCCATTGCTGTCAAGTTGATTCTGAATCATAGTGATCCTGTAGGACACAGTAGAACTGCCCCGCACGGTTTCCAAGGAGTGGCTGGTGGATTTGAACTGCCAGCCTTTTGGTTAGCAGCCAGCATCTTAACCACTGTGTCACTTCGTTGTTAGGTGCTGTTCAGTCAGTTCTGACTCATAGCGACCCTGTGTACAACAGAATGAAACTGCCCGGTCCTGCGCCATCCTCACAATCATTGTTATGCTTGAGTCCATTGTTACAGCCACTGTGTCAATCCATTTCTTTGTGGCTCTTCCTCTTTTTCGCTGACCCTCTACTTTACCAAGCCGGATGTCCTTCTCCAGGGACTGATCCCTCCTGATAATATGTCCAAAGTATGTGAGACGTAGTGTCACCATCCTTGCTTCTAGGGAGCTTTCTGGTTGTAATTCTTCCAAGACAGATTTGTTTGTGCTTTTGGCAGTCCATGGTATATTCAGTATTCTTTGCAAACACCACAATTCAAAGGCGTCAGTTCTTCTTCATTCTTCCTTATTCATTGTCTAGCTTTCGCACGCACGTGAGGCGATTGAAAACACCATGGTTTGGGTCTGGTGAACCTTAGTCTTCAAGGTGACATCTTTGCTTTTTAACACTTGAAAGAGGTCTTTTGCAGCACATTTGCCCAATTCAGTGCGCCTTTTGTTTCTTGACTGCTGCTTCCATGGATGTTGATTGTAGATCCAAGTAAAATGAAATCTTTGACAATTTCAGTCTTTTCTCCATTTATTTTGATGTCGCTTAATGGTCCAGTTGTGAGGATTTTTGTTTTCTTTCTGTTGAGGTGTAATCTGTACTGAAGGCTGTGGTCTTTGATCTTCATCAGTAAGTGCACCACTAACCAAAGAAACCAAACACGTAGCCGTCAAGTCAATTCCAACTCATTGCGACCCTATAGGACAGAGTAGAACTGCCCCGTAGGCATTTCCAAGGAACGCCTGTTGGATTCGAACTGCCAGTATTTTGGTTAGCAGCCATAGCTCTTAACCACTATGCCACTAGGGCTCCTATATACTGTAGTACAAATATATTATGAAAATTATAAAGGAAACTCCAAAATAAAAATTAAAAAGAATAAGATAAAAATTAATAAATAGAAGTTTTCATACTTTCTTCTGCAGCCTCAGATATTCTTGTCCTGCCACCCTTCCCCTCTCTTTTTGGAGACTCCAGCATTATGGTATAACAAGGAAAGATGTCCCCAAGTTGCACATGAGTTGTGTTCCAAAAGTTCATTTGTAAGCTTGATTACTGGAATCTGGATTATACTTTCTCAAAGAAGCAGAATGGTAAATTATATTTAGCTCCATAATAAACCTCAAAAGATTCTTACAGTTAAATTTTTTAAAATTTTGTATATTTATAGTGATAAAGTGTAATGAATATACTAATACTGGCAACCAAATATTGATAACCAAGAAAAAAAATCAAATCAAGTGGTTTAAACCACGTTTTTAATATAGTTGCTTGAGGGAGTGTAGGCTTAATTAGAAAAAGGGAAACTTGTCCAGATTTGGAAGGCAATTGAGGGCATTTTCAAGTACCTTAGAACTGATACTTCTAATTCATTTTTGTGTTTAGAGTAATTAATGTTCATTTTATAAGTGTAGGTATAGACATGCAAGACTTATCAGCTGGCCATATTCATCTTACTTTTACTAAAAGAAAGAATCAAATGAGTAAGAGAAGGATGAAAAGGGGGGAAACTGACGAGAGGGAGGGAGAGAGGAAGGAAAGCAGTGGTTAAAGACAATATGTCTCTAAATTTAAGAAAGTGATTGGAGACATTGAAACAAGGTTCTGAGGGCTGGCATGGTGTAAGCTGAGTGAGTGGCAGAGGCACGTTAAGGAAGTAAGGAATGGGAAAAATGTTGAGTTATAGGCAGGTAGCACTGCTGATCTGGAAGTAGGCTTTTAATATATATTTGTGAAAGAAATGATTGGAAAAATGGAGGACTTGTTGCTGTGCAGGACGCGTGTGAGTCAGGGCTGCAAATGGCAATCAGAAAGAATAGTTTTGGAGTAAGGGTGGAGGATGAGAAAAGGGAAAATGTTTTGTGTTTATAATGCAGGACACTTGCATAGAGGTTTAATTACTGATTGTCGTCTCTACCATAGCCTTTCTATTTGTCTTCACATTGTCTGTATATGGCTTACTTAGAAGCTCTATAAATGTTCAGTTCTACACATATTTGTTGAACCCTGCTATATGTCAGGTACTGAAGGAGATAGATGAATGAACTCTGGGGCTCACGGGATGGTGAGGAAACTCATACAGTCACATGTACCTATAACACGAAGTAGACCGAAAGGTGCTATAATAGGTACAAAGTGTGATGGCAGAACATGGGAGAGGGAAAAGTATCTCTAGCTGGGGGATTTGGGAAAACCTTAAGAAAAGTTTTGATCTGAGTTGAACCGGTAAGTAAGGCTTTAGGACTCAGGGCTGTGGAGATGGATGGTGGAAGGCATTCCCAGAGGGGAGAGCAAGAATGATGGTTTGGAGGGGATTATTAGTGAAATTAGGTATTTCAGTAAGACCGTTGAATGGGCAGCATGAGGGAGCAGAGAATGAGGTAAAGTTTCAAAGGTAGGCTAAGGACCGTTGGTAGAGGACACTGATTCTCCTGCTGAAGAGTTTGTATATATTTTTTTTGTATAGGCAATGGTTAGGCTTTGAATGTTCTTGAGAAGAGGAAGAACAGAATCAAATTGGTATTTTTTGGAAAATAAATCTGGTGACAATTCAAAGGATAATTTTGGAGGGAAGGGGAAGATTGGAGGCAGTGATTATCCATGAAGCTATTGCAGTAGGCTGGCAAAAGATTAAAGGACATAGGGCCACACCAGTGGGAGTGGAATGGAGGAAATGGAATTAAGAACAATGGCAAAAGTACGACAGTGCTCTACTTAGCTGTGAGAGCCCCTTGATTTTTCTTTATTCTTCTTTGAATCTCCTAAGGCCAAGCACGGTGCTAGGCACAAAATTTTGTTGAACTGAATTGACATCGTTGGGCAAATTATTTAATGTAGGAGATGGTGGAAAGGGAGAAATTTAAGGTAATCTATAGTTTGCTTTATAGCCTGAATGGAAACACAGGAGGTGCTGTTGAGTCTTCTATTTATTGATCATGTTGATTTTGGGAAACTCCTCTCTAGCAGTGATATCCAGTAGGCAGCTGGAAAAGAGAAATTATACCCCAGGAGAGTGGTGAGGGTCAGGCTCACAGATTAAGAACCCACCATCAGGGAGCTGATATATGTTAAGAACCCACCATCAGGGAGCTGATGTATGGACACGAGATCGGAGGAGAGGGCTGAGGATCAAATTTAGGGGAATGGCTACACTTTAGGGAAGAAGAGGTAAAGAATACAGATAAAGAGACACTGAGGCTTGGTTACAGAAGTGTTGGATACTTGATGAGGCATGGTGAGTTAAAGGAGGAAAAGGTGTACGAAGGAGCCCTTGTAGTGCAACAGTTAAGAGTTTGGCTGCAACTGAAACGTTGGTGGTTGAAAGCCACCCAGTGGCTCTGCAGGAGAAAGACCTGGTGATCTGCTCCTGTAAAAGATTACAGCCTAGAAAACCCAGTGGGGCAGTTCTGCTTTGCCACATGGGATTGCCATGAGGTTAAAATCAACTCAGTGACAACTAACAACAACACAAGAACAACAACAGCACTTACTAATGGGAAGAAAGCCGGGGAATAGAGATTACAGATGAAAGGGGTTGGGATGGAATGGTGGTGCGGTGGGTGTTTGGAAATGAAAGAGTAAAATTCTGGGAAGGAATGTGATGAAGTCTTAGAAAGGAAAGCTGAGAATATTCCCCTTTGAGATGGAGGGTGGTGGGAAAAAAGGGTGGGTGGTAATTCAGAGAAAATTTGACATGAAAAGGATATTGAAGGCTAGACCTCAGAAAAGTAGATGGTAATGTTTGCTGAAAGCAGGGAGATGGTTAGGATGCATAAAGGAATTTGAGATGTATGGAAAAGATTTGGAAGAGTGCAGAATTCAAGAGGGAGTCAATCTGGGGCAAATAAAAGGACTTCTGAGTAGCACTGAAGACTTAACTAAGAACGAATGGCATGAATTTTTAGCAGACCTAGTCAGCATGGTTGATTGCCTTTCTCAGCAAACAGCATGCAGGAGCTTGGGAGTAGAAGCAGATAGAATAGATTTTGGAATTAGCAGAGGGTTGGAGGTTGGCAGGGTGCCAAGTGTGGGGGACAAGGGAAGAAGATTGTCCATGTGTGGGAGAGTGTGTTCTTCCTGATTGGTCTTGCGTTCCAGACTTGACTAGGGGAGTCAGACCAGAAGTGCATTTGGCAGACTGAGACTTCTGGCAAAGATCTTGCTTGTTTGCCTTGTTTGGTCAGTTCATGTAGGAGGACTTAATACATACGATCAAGTGACCATCACAGTGCTACTGGGGAACTTGTGGAATTTTTGGGTGTGTAAGGATTTTTCCTGTTTCTTTAAACCTTATTTCCTGGATCTTGTTGAGGTGATTTCATGGAAAGAATTCTAATAACAGTGTGCAGTTATTTTACTAGTATATTTTTATAATAAAATATTTGGGGAAAATAAGGAAAAATAAATGGACACAATCTGCAGGTTATGCTATTTGCAGAAGGAAAACTATTGAGAACAACAACATACAAAAGAGGGAAAAATTCACCCAAATTGTCTTTCTGAGATACATTCTACTGTATAAAGGCAGAGGATAAATCAAGTGATTTCTAAAACACAAAGGATAATCAAGTGATTTCTGTGTTTCTACTTCTGATAGTCTTTATTCAGTTTTTATTAAGGGAAGACTGCTTCTAAACTGGCAAATTTCTAGATTTTGAATAGTTTAACTCTGTTCTTTCATTGGAGTAGATCAAAGATGCTGCAGCCCTTCCTATTATCGTTATCACTGTATGTACATGTATCAGTATTTTGGATGGCCTCCGTTCCACCTCTCTCTCTTTTTCCTATCCCCTTCCCTCTCTCTCTGTCTTGCCTGTAACATTTTACTGACGTTACTTAAACTATTAATATTTTCTTTTTACATTAGCATACATGTCCTGAAGGAGGAAAGCTTTTAACCTTAAGTTTTTGAAATCGAGTTATATTTTATAGATTCGACTTCTAATCACTTAGAGTTCACTAAGTAGGAACTATGAAAAGAGTATTTTAACATGAATTTGATTTCGTTTGTGGTTTCTCCTTGCAGTCCACTTCTGTTTTCAGATTCACACCCACATAATCTGAAGTCAGATGATTCATATGCACGTGCCTTTATATCTGCTTTTTTAGTAGTGCCAGGAATAAAGTCTCAAATTTATTTTTATCCTGTGCATATATTTTGTTATTGAGACATTTGAAGGGGAAAAAACCTCGGTTGACAAATATTTTTGTGTGTGTCTGCTATGTACAAGGTCCTGTGAAGATGTCAAATGTATAATGCATAGTTTTGGCCAGAAGAAACTTGTAAACTTGATAGGAGAAGATGAAATAAAAATGGATAGCAAGTTAAATTCTGATTCCTTGTGTAAATATCAATTCAAGATTGCAGCAGAAACTTTGTGACAGATAAGTTTATGGCCAGTTACCAACTGATTGGTGCAATCCTGGGGTATACAAGTTTTGAGTTTGAGAGAGAATCTCATGATGGCAAGAGGGAGTCAGTTTTGTCTGGGTTGAGCTGCTAGTGACCCCAGCTGAAGAATACACAGTTCGTTTTTTGTTTTTTTTTTTAATTTGAATTATGCGGAATTGAGCACTAAAAATAAGGCAGCTTGTGGTCAAGCAAATGGCAGGTACTCTGAAGCCAGGTGGCAGGGTGCAAAGGAACCAGCTTCCTCTCTTTACTTTCTCTACTCCAAGATATAGCCTTCCTACTCGGTTTCATGGTGGACCAGCCCCTGATATTTCGGGTCTCTGTGAACATAGGCCTAGTCTGTTTTTTCTTCTCTTACCCAAGCAACGTACAGGATCTTCAGTAAAAATTTCTGAAGAATTTTACTGTTCGTTTTTCACTGGGATACAAGATGAAATTATCGAGCGTGGGAAAGGTTTAGATTATAACATTAAAATGTGTGTAAAATAACTATCTTTTTTCATCAATATGTAAATGAATTTAATTCTGTTCTTACTTGAGCTTGGGAATAACATATTCAGTCTTTATTTTGGGAAAGTATTTCTGGGTGGAAGGAAGAGAGACTGGAGGCACTAATTGTGAACCTGGAAAAGAAAGTATAGATCGGGAGAAAGTGCGTAGTTGTAACTAGCAGGATTTGGTAATTGACTGATTATGTTGGGCAGGGGAAGTAAGAGGAGAACAAGGAGTTGAAGTTGATTCCCCAACTGCCGTTGACCAAGATACAGACTACGGTTGGAAAAACAAGCAAGGCCAAAAGAGAAGTGGTGATGAATTTTGGGAAGTGTTGAGTTTGAGTTGCTAAAGACATATCTTCTATAGAGTTGAGCCATCAGGGCAGAGATCAGGACCAGCATAATAGAACTACAAGTTATCTTTATAGAGGAGACTCAAACTGTGAAAGTCAATGAGATTGTAAAGATGGTGAGCCAGAGAGAGTCAGTTGCTGGGCCTAAAGGAGAATCCAAAGAAGGCAATGTCACAGTGCAAGGGAGGGGAATGTCCATAAGATGGGAGGCTGGGTGTAGCCTTTAGGAGAATTAGCAAAGAGGAACCCCCTCCTGACTTATAATCCATATCTGTTATTCTGAATTCCAAGAAACCAATGTCATTACATTTATGTTTCTCTTATCATTTTCTAATTCATGGGTTCACAGCTGTTTGAAATGTTCTTCCTCATCCTTTCTCTTTTATTTACTTCAAGATCAGACTCCAGGCATAACTTTGAAATGCCCTTACTGATTAAACAACCCCCTTTTGTTCACTTTGATTTCCATTTGCCTTCATTGTTTGAATAATGCCAAACACAGCACAGATTCATCCAGGAACCAGAGAGCTTGGGAAAGTACTTTGGGTAAATGACATTCTGTGTAATTGAGGGTTAACAGAAAGTCTTTAAAACAGTGGCACTTATGGAGAACAGTGGTCATGCTGACAGACTGAAGATGAGTGGATATAGTTATTTTTAAACAGGAGAAGATGGTAGAGTCCTCAATTCCTTTTTTATAATAGGGTTAGCAGACTAGTAAGGGAACTGCTTAGATATGGTTGTGTCTGGATTTCAGCAATCAGTAAGACACTCTTTCACAATAGCTTTCTAGACAAGACTGAAAAGACTCTTGTACCCAGAAGGGTAAATAGAATGCAAAGGGTATGAAAAACCATTGAATGAATTGAAGGTATTTAGCGCAGAGAAGAGAAAGACAAAAAAAAAAAAAGAAAAGAGAGATTTTCTAACACAGGACTGTCACACAGAGGGAGGCTAAGACTTTGCTGTTTGGCTGAAAAAAGCAAAATAAGATTAATCAGTGAAAATTATAGGGAAGTAGATTTTAGTCAAACGTGAGGAAGGTCTCTGGATAATTAAAGCAGTCCCAAACTAGCTGTCTTTTGAAGCTCTTTCCCTTTTCCCGAAAGTGTTCATGCCTACATTTCTTGGCCTCTTGTTGGGGATGTTGGATGTTGAATGTTTTCATGTGAATTTATGTTATCAGTTTGGACTAAGACTTCTGAGAGCCCATGTAACTCCAAATTCTATGAGCCTGTGAATACTTGGCTTCAGCATGCTTATACTTGATTGGATGAACACAATGGAACTTGTAGGAGAGGAAGCAGGAGTTTTCTGTGTCTCAGGGTTAGTCAATGTCATTTTTTAACACATCTTTGGAATCTAAACACATCATAAGCTTCTAAATGCACAAGAAGCCTGCTGAAGGAATACATGTGAGATTTTGCTCAGCAGTCTTATTATTTTTCAAAATACTAATAACATCAGTGAATTAAATAACAGTTATTTAAGAAACATTTATTTATTAAATGACCTTTATTTATTTGTCCAATTCATTCAACAAACATACCATATCTGCAGTTATATAATAGCTTTCTTGTATTTACAAAATTATGAAATTTTATGCTTATGCTCATTCATCTGTCAGAACTGCTTGGCTATCTTAGCCTGCTTTTGTGACAGTGAGATTTTAATCCAGTTTAGAACGTTAGGCAAAGCAGTAGGTTTTGCAGTGCTCCTTAAAGGTCATTAGGCTTGAGGATTTTTTTTTTTTTTGAGATCAGTGAAGAAGTAAAATTTCAGCTGCAGGTCTTCCTGAAAGTTGCCTTACCTTAAGTTTTTTAAAGGTTACATTTGGGAAGCATTTGTACACTGTCCAGAGTATTCTGAGCCTCTGGGAAAATACAGACCCAGATTTTTTACTTTTTCCAGAGAGTTTAGTCTCAGATTACTTGAGATTTCATCAGTTTATAAATCTGAATATGTGTAGATCATCTATAATGCTGCTGGTATTTGAATGGAGGAGTAAAAATGAAATTGTTTAAAGTGATTTTCTTTATAGATAAAGTAGATATGAATATATATTGCACAGCACTTAGAATACACATTCTAAGCTTATTGTAAATGATCTATCATAGATTATCATCAAATATTTAATTGAAATGTCAGGGGCCAAATGTGGGAAAGTCCCAAAATTTAAGTACAAAGAGAGCTACCTATACTCCTTCCTATAAGAATATAAATATATTTTTTGCTGATTAAGTTTTATGAGATTTTATAAAGATTTTTCTGCCAAGTGCCATCATTTGTATTAGTCTTCCACAAAGTAAGCAAATAAAGTACAGATAAAAAATAGAAAATGTATTTGAAGATTGGTTGGTGCATTTAAACACACCTTTGCCCAGTTCAGTAGAATATTTGAGTTGGCTCATAAGAGTACGTTAAAAAAAAAAAAAAAGATTAAAGAAGAATAATGGAAAATATTAGGTAGCCTAAGAGATCCAAATCTGGGGAAAATTGAAATGTACAGATATAGACTCTAGGGTCAAAACCTGTTATTCAATTTTGTCTGTAGATTTGAGTCAAAAAGAAAATATTTTCTGTAAAATGATTTTCATTGTCTGTAAGGAAAAAAATAACATCCAGCTTCTCAGAGGAAATGATACTTTTGTATTGGTACCAAAAAGTACCAATACTTTTGTACTCAGTATGGAAAGAGATTTCTTGCGTGGTTTTCCACATACGGATTACTGAATGGATTCTGCCATCAACACAGTCTCCCCATAATAAGTTTAATAGTACTTCTTGTAATAACCCTTAATGTAATAATAGCCGGTGTGAATGAGCTCTTATTATATACCAAATACTGTGCTTTTTAGGCGTGGTTTCATTGATTTGCCTATCCACTTTATCAGGTAGCTACTGTTTATTTTTCCTATTTTAGAGATGAAGAATCCAACAGAGACTAATTAACTTGCTCAGTTTCCACATAGTAAGTGGTGGGCCCAGGCACCCTGATCCGGTGCTTTTAATCACTACTCACTTCTCTAGTACAGAGTCAATTTAGAGATATCATTTCTTTCGGGAAGACCCTCATGACAGTCTTTTTTTTTTAATTGTACTTCAGGTGAAGGCTTACAAAACAAATAGTTTCTCATGAAACAGTAGTACACATATTGTTTTATGACATTGGTTAACAATCATGACAGTCTTTTTATTCATCACAAAGGAGTCAAATATCTGGACCTTTAGATGGATAAAGAAGGCAAGCAACATTGTCCCTGTTTCTTGGAAAACCGTGGCATGTACAGAACTTTATACATTTAAAAGTTTAATCAAACATCCCATATCTGTAGTAGCTTTGACAAGCTCAAATCATCCTGAAGCAACATTCCAGGGTTCTTCTCTTACTGTTGTTAAAAGCTTCAGTTATTGAGATATTGCTTAACTACAACATTGATGAAGAAAAAATAATCGTTAAAGGGTAGAAGTAGTACTAGTTGTTATAGATTACCTGATGGCAAATTTACTTTCAAAATAAAGAATAACTTAATAATGAACCAGATTGACCAAGAATACAATGTATTCCCTTTTGAGGTACCATTCTTTGAAATTTTGGAGAAGGCCTGCACATTGTAGTGGGGATTTCTACAGTGGGTGTGACATGGAATTAACTTGGTTATGAGATCCTTTCCAACTATGGATTTTATCATCCTATTTCCAACTAAATATCTATCTCTAAACTTACTGTTTTATCATCAGTAAAATTGACGTTATGTTTTCTTCCTTATTCCATCATTCATAGTTCGGAAGATGAAACAAATATATTAAAAGGCTTTGAAAACTGCTGATACTGTAATTGCAAAAATTCATTAATTTATTCTTTCAACAGTGAGAAGTACTTTCATTTTTTTACTTATTTAACATCCACATACCAGCTGAGCAGCTGTTATATGGCATATATAATATTTTACCTATATTATTATCCATTTGGGAGCCCTGGTGGTTCAATAGTTAAAGCGCTCGGCTGCTAACGGAAAGACTGGCAGTATGAACCTACCAGCCACTCCTCGGGAGAAGGACGTGACAGTCTACATCAGTAAAGATCACAGCCTTGGAAACCCTATGGGGCAGTCCTACTCTGTCCTGTAGGGTTGCTTTGAGTCGGAAGTGACTCAATGGCAGTGGTTTGGTTTTTTTTTTATTATCCAATTTGTCTATTTTTAAAGCTCCTAGATTTTTCTTTCTTGTTAATTACCTTTCAATTATTTTATTCCCCAACTGTCTAGGATAACTGTAAGTCTTAAAGTTTTAGAGCATTCAAACTAGGTAAAGTATTAAAGATAGAATTTTAAGTTAGATGGAAATTCTATTTATCTTAATCTTTCTCATTCTCAGTCAGCAGGAACAATTGCGACTGGATAAAGATTGCTTCTCCCCAGTCGTGCCCTTCTTTAGAAAAATAGCAGAAATAAAGGGTATTGACTCTGTAAGATAGATAGTCATTTTTGAGCAGTACATATTGTATTTAAATGGATTGTACAGAACCCATATTTATTTTCTTTGACTCTTCCTTTTGCTTAGTTCATGCTCATCACTTTGAGAATTAACTCAAATTCAGTGCTTTACAAAGGCTCTTCTATGATTTCCTCTCTTCCTTTCTCAACACCCCTCATTGTGTGTATGAGGCTTTGCCTCTATTGTTTAGCCCTTGTGCAGAGTAAGAGTCAGAATTTGAGGCCTCTGCAGTCATGCAGCTCAACCCCCTCATTTCCCGATGAAGGGAGTGAGGCCCAGCCAAGGTCACACAGCTGGTCAGCCTTTTAGCCAGAACCATGACCTGGGGCTGTTTTCATTACCTTCTGTTTTATAGTTGTTTGATTGTTTCGTGTGTGTTTTTTGGCCTCCCTAACCAGATGATTTGTTGTTAAGGGCTGAACCTTTTTTTCCTCTTCCAAAGATTTTTCTGCACTTCTGTATCCAGAGTAGACACACTAGAATGCTCGTGAGCTAGCCTTCTGTCAGTAGATGACGTGGTATATGACTGTTTTGGTATAGTACTGTTTTTCAGTATCTCCAGTTTATTATGTAATATCTAAAACATTTCTTTTATCCCATCTGTTAGTAGAACTAAGGAGCCCTGGTGACGCAGTGGTTAAAGCACTGGGCTGCTGACTGAAAGGTTGGCTATTGGAAACTACCAGCCGCTCCCTGAGAGTAAAGACCTGGCGATCTGCTCCTGTAAAGATTACAGCCTGGGAAACCCTATGGGGCAGTTCTTCTCTGTCCTGTAGGGTCCCTATGAGTCGAAATTGACTTGATGGCACATAACAACAATAACAGTTAGTAGAACTAATTAGCATTATATGTAATCCAGTTATTATATTCTCATAGTTGTCCTGACATAGAGATAGAACTAAATACCTCTGTGTTAAATAGATGATTAGATAAAATTTTATTTTCTTATTACTTGGAATACTCTGACATAGTACTGAGCAGCAAAGGCCATTTCTCAACATTTAATATGCTCTTCTATATTTCCTCTAAATGGTTGTGTGATTTAGAAGAAAAGCTTAGCTAGAACAGTGGCTTTTAACCTTGGCCATATCTCATTATGACATGCCCCCTCCCATTTCCCAAGAGATCACCTAAATTGGAACCTCTGAGCATCTTTGTGTTTAAAGAGCTCTGCAGTGATTCTGATCCAGAGCCAAATTAGAGAACCATTGGATTAGAGGAACAGTATCGTCGAGATGACAAAGGCCCTCATTTTAAGAATAAAGTTTTAAGTTAGTGAGGAGTGTCTGTTGGATGTGCATATAGAAATCTTGTAGAAAGGTACAGACTGATTTCATGCATCATTGAAATCACTCGATTGTGGATAACTTGATTACCCATGGAATATGTCTTTCAAGCTCACGTAGTAGATGAGTTGCAACTTCCAAAGAAACCCAAACCCGTTGTTGCTGAGTCGATTCCAACTCATGACAACCCCATGTGTAATGGAGTACAACTGCTTCATAGGGTTTTCTTGGCTGTAATCTTTATAGAAACAGATTGCCAGGCTTTTCTTCCATGGTGCTGTTGGGTGGGTTTGAACCACCAACCTTTCAGTTAGACAAGTACAAACTGTGTGTGCCACACAAACTTCCATAAATCCAGAGTGGAATTGATTAAACCAGTACTGTGGCCTCTACTTCTGCATTTCAGAAGTGATAGCAAACCTACATGATAACAAATATCTGAAATTAGAAACTGCTTTTTTTGTCATTTTAATGAGTGGTGGCTGACTCAACCATTTGAGAATTGTAGTAAGGATAACTCTATGGGTGGATTTTGTAATGTCCATCTTACAATTGTCTATCAAATAAATTCTGTTCAGTGCATTCCTTCAGCATTGTATGTTTAACTGCTCACTGTTTATGAGACTGCCATATGGGTATTCCATTAAACGGAGTAAATAATAAGATGTTAATAAAATAAAATGCGTACATTAGAAAGTCATGGAACAGTCAAGTGGTCCCAGAAATTGAGTTTATAGCAGTGGAGAATTGGTAAAAGTTAATTTAACTTTTTTATTAGAACTTTTTCTGAGCTGTTCTTTGGGCAGAGTACAAGGGATCATACCAAAAGCCTGAGACTAGCTTTTGAGCCAAGGGATTTAGTTATTAAAGGAGGCAAGTTTGGATAGACTGACAACTGTGGTTTAATAGTAATTACATATTATTTATTATCTCTTGACTATAGTGAGACAGAGAATGATAGTTTTTTTTTTTTTAAACCTAGGAAGGACGTTGTTGTGTGCCACGGAGATGATTCTGACTCATAGCTACCCTACAGGACAGAGTAGAACTGTCCCATAGGGTTTCCTAGGCTATAATCTTTATGGGAGCAGATCACCAGGTCTTTTCTCCCAAAGAGTGATTGGTGACTTCGAACCACCAGCCTTTCAGTTAGTAGCCCAGTGCTTAACCTAGCCACTAGGACATGAGAGATCATCAGAACTCTAGAATTTTACAGATAAAGAAACTTTACCAGCAAAACAAAACGTGATAAACCACCTCTTAAAATTTAGAGCTGGAAGTTCATTATTTTACCTCCCAGTAGTGAGTCACGTGATTATAAATCCATGTGTATCTGGACCATGTGACGTTTTCATTTATTCATTGGAGAGTTGAGAGGGTCTGTGTTTAGCACTCAAGTATTGGACACAATTTAAATGTGAGTCAAGTGTGTCTAGAGGCTTTATTCAGACCGATTTTGTTTTAGTCAGCAATGCTTCACAATGCCCTGGTTTCGTGAATTAATTTTAATGGAATTAAACCTGAACAGCTCAAAATTATATAATTAATTTCATTCAGCTTCAATTAAAGGGACTAACTGAATCAAGTCTATTAGCATGACACCTGGCGGCAGTCAACTACATAACAATACGCAGGACTGCCGATGAACTAGTTCGTGTGTACGATGACTTTGTATAAAAATTTCTTGTATTGATAACCTCACAAAGGCCAGGAGTGGACTCCAGGAAAGATTTCTGGAGTTGTTTAAAAAAAGAGAGATTTTAATGGAAACTAACACATTTTGTGAAGATTATATTTTCTCTGTGGTAATGCTGAGTAAATGTTCCGTAAAGCTAGAATGTATTGATTTAGCATGCTTCTAGTTTATATTTTACTGCTATCTAATTTTGCTTTCTAAAAATAGAGTTGAAGACCCTATTTGTTTTTGGAGACCTTAGCTGCTGTACCTAGTCCTAAGTGGGTGTCCATCTATTTCCATGTGTTGAAATCTGTTTTATGGCAAAGTTTTTTCAATTGTTGTGAAATCCCCATGGTTCATGAGAAGTTTTTACATGTGCAGAAATTTTTTCCTTCCACTGGAAATGTTAACACAGTTGACTAATGACTTCTATTTGACTCTTTCCTTTCCTTGCTTCCATGGCCTGACGTCATTGAGCTTCGATTCCTTCTCTGACTCCCTTCTACTTGTACGGACTCTCTTTGGTGCTCTTTTAATATATTCACTTTTTTGGTGAACTCACTCATTGGGCAGGTTCAGCCATCAGCTTTAGGCAGGTAGGTGACTGTTTCTAGCTATGACTTTTTTTCAGACTTGCAAGTTCAAATGTCCAACCCTGAACTCATCCACTAGACTGTAAACTTCATGACGGCCTTGGCTGGATCTCATATTTCACTATATCCCCATCACATATAGCACAGTGCCTAAACATCTACTATGTACAAATACATATATTTTAAATGAAGAGATTAACCTCCTAATCTCCAGGTTTTCCCAATCAAATCTGGACTAAGAACTCAGTCATCTTCAATTGCTCCTCTCTGATTATCTGTGCAAATCTCTAGTTAGTTTCTCACATTTGCCAACCAACCTCACCCCCACCCCCCTTCATCTTGTTATCCGGTTAATTAAGCTCTCATCAACTTTGATCTGGACTATAGCAAGTCTCTCTTTTAGTTTCCCTTATTGTGTTCTCCCTCTTAGATCCATCTATACTCCAGTGATTTTTAACGATGTAAGTGCAGTAGAATCACCTGAGCCAACCCTTCCTCCCTCTCTCCCATCCCCAGCCAATTGAAATCAAACCTCTGGTGGTGAGTCCTAGGAATCTGGTTGTTTTTTTAAACTCCCTGTGTGACTTAACGTGCTGCTGGGATTGAAAACCCTGGTGTGCACTCTGTTTCTTGATTTATTCACCTAATGTGGGACTCTGATTTCATGGTTCATAAAGCTTCAGTGCCTACCTTGGCTTATTTGTCTTGCTTTTAAATTAGGTCCAGATTCCCCACCTTGGCATTTAGATATCCACACTTTGTCCCAGATCAAACTTTTACAGTCTTATCCCCTAATGTCCCCCTCGAAGTAGTTCATAGTCCCAAGAGTTGAACCCCTGCCCAGGTGTCTGCATTGGGGTTTGTCCATGCTGTTCTTCTACCTGGAATGACCTTCCTCTCACCTCTACTTTTTGAAATCCTACTAATCTTTCAAAGACCATCCAACATGCACTTTTTTCTGTAATGATTTTCTTGACCTCTGAATCCTGATCAGTTTGTTGTTGTTTTTGCTGTTATTTGTTTTTTCTTCATTTGAACCTTTTTAATACTCTGAACCTCTCATTACGTGCATTTACCTGTGTTATAGTTTGCATTTTGTTTGACTTACGTTCCCTATAAGACCTTATATTTCCTTACGTTCTGGGTTTTCCCCTGAGAACTCATAACCCTCCCTCTCTGAGTCTGACTAACACAATCCTTAACTCTTCCCCATGTTTCTACAGAGAGAACTAGGTACTTGTTTTCTGTACTTCCTCACTACCCAGTGAGTCCTCATTCAGCTGCAGTCTGACTTTCATCTCCACCATTCATTGGAGTTTTGCTCCTTTCATGCTTTCCTTGCCTCCACCATCCCTTACATGTATGGAATCAGCCACTTTCATTCTTGATAAAACTTTTGCAGATCTTTGTATCATGACACATACAATAATTTTAAAAGATTATTTTTATTGTGTTTGTCTCTGTTTCCTCAATACTTGGCACATAATAGGTGCTCAGTAAATATTATTAAGTCCATAAGGGATGCGATAGTCAGCAGTACCTTTCCCATTTCCTTAAATGATGGCAGACTTAGAAGCGTTTAGAAAAATCTATAAACTAGAAAACAAATTGAGAAAAATGTATACATTTAATGACAGCAAATAAACATATGTACTTTTTTTTTTTTAAATACAGAAAAATGTGATGAAGAAAATACTGAGAAAGAGATAAGTCAAGCTGCCAGTAGTTGCTTTACACATGGAGAGATGCAAGACCAATCCATCTGGGGAAATCATTCAGATAGTGAACTCATCAGAAGTAAGTATTTTTAGAAAAAATAGGAATGATTTGGGGATATGACAATAATAATATGCTGTCAGTTAATTGTCACACATAATTCTATTGCAATTCTATAAATCAAGTTTATCTGATTTTTTTTTTTTATCATTTTAAAATATAGAGCTAAAACTGGGATATAAATAATGCTTTGTGTCAGCTTTTATCTTTTCTTTAGAAAGGATGAACTGACCTGTAAATATCTAAGTCTTTTTTATCCCCCAATAACTGATTTCCTCCCCCTTGGGCCCCTGGTGGCACAGTGATTAAGAGCTCAGTTGCTAATGCTAACCAAAAGGTTGGCAGTTCAAATCCACCAGCCACTCCTTGGAAACCCTGTACGGTAGTTCAGCTGCGTCCTTTAGGGTTGCTATGAGTCGGAATCCACTCAACGGCAACAGGCTTGGTTTTGGTTTTCCTTCCCCTTACCCTATTGGGAATGCATGATCTAAATGAACACGAACTTAGAGAATTTCTCTTTATATTATTTCTTATGTTATATTCTCCATAAAATCTTTTCAAATTTTGCAAATATAAGATCAATTTGATTTAATGTACATTCAACATTTTCAGTAAGTTATACTCATTTTTTTCTTCTTCTAAGATCCCAAGTGTATTGTTTTTAAATCCTTCTGACTCTGTTAGGTAGTTTACAGCTTATGGAGGGGGGAGTATCAGAATCCTCGCTGCCGGGTATTCCCTCTCATTTTAATGACTTTTTATGTAATTGAACAACTAGACTGTAAATATGGTTTTGTTGAAAAGTTGTAATTTTGACACATTGACTGTGGATTATTTTTAGGCAAGAGGCAATTTTGAGCATGGTGCAACTTATAGTTGACCAGATATTTTTTGATTTATGTGTTAAGCATGTTTAAAGTAAATATGTAGACAGTACTACTTGAACGTAATTTAAAAAAAAAAAGAAAACCATTGCTGTCCAGTTGATTCCGACTCATAGTGACCCTAAAGGACAGTGTAGAACTGCCCCATAGGGTTTACAAGGAGTGCCTGGTTAATTCAAACTGCTGACCTTTTGATTAGTAGCTGTAGCTCTTAACCACTGCGCCACCAGGGTTTAGGAATCCTCAATTGGGAAAATAGGTTATTTTTAGCTAGTGGAGATAATCTGCTACTCCATAATCTACCCAAAACCAGATGTACTACTGTTGAGTCGATTCTGACTCACAGCAACTCTGTAGGACAGAGTAAAACTACCCCATAGGGTTTCCAAGTCTAAATCATTACGGAAGCAGACTGCCACATCTTTCTCCCATGGAATGCCTGGTGGGTTTGAACTGCTGCTTCTGGTTAGCAGTCAAGCTCTTTAACCACTGGACCACTAGGCTCCTACTCCTACTCCATGACACATGTCCTTTAAAGAAATAGGAAATTGTTTCTGTTTTTACCTACTGCTAGTGTCCTGAAGGAAAGGGTGCTGGAGAAGTTCTGAACAAGGGAGGTAGTAGGGGTAAGGGTTAGCTACTTAAACTTACCTGAAATTTCAGACTTGGCCCTCTTTTATCCTCGCTTCTTCCATGCTTTCACAAACGTTCTCCCCATCTCTGCAGTTCTCTGTTTATCACCCTTTGGTGGTAAGTTATATAAGGTTTGGAAGGATTAGGTTATATGCTTAAGATTGGTTTTAAGTATAATCATAGAATTGTAAAGTTGGAAGAGAACTTATGGACGTTATTCTCCAAATGTTCCATTTTACGGATGAGGAAATGGAATCTGAGAGAAATAAAGTCATCTGCAAAAGACAACATAATTACTGGCAGAACAGGGACTGGAGGCACTGCTCTCAGAAGAGCTAGTCCCTAATTGCATGATACTAGTTCTTTTTCTTTTTAATTTTACTTACTGTGTTGTTGTTCAGAATATACGCAGCAAAACACCCACCAGTTCAGCAGTTTCTACATGTACCAATTAGTGACACTGATTACATTCTTTGAGTTGTGCAAACATTCTCACCTTTCTTTTCCAAGTTGTTGCTCTCCCAAAAACATAAAGTCACTACTTCCTCTGGTTCCTATCTCATCTTTCAAGTTGCTGTTGTCAATTTGATCTCATATAGATCTTAAAAGAGCATAATGCTCAAAACAAACATTTTTTCCTAGTTAAGCTAAACTGTTGTTTGGTTTTAAGAAAACTTCAGAGAATATTTTTGGTTTAGAGTTCAAAGATTATCTCAGGGCAGTAGTTTCAGGGGTTCATCCCACCTTCATGGCTCCAGGAAGTCTGGAGTCCATGTGAATTTTAACTTCTGTTCTGCAATTTCCCCCTTTTGATCAGAATTCTTCTATAGAATCTTTCATCAAAAAGTTCAGTAGCAATAGCCAGACAGCATCCAGTTCTTCTAGTCTCATGGCAAAAGAGGCAGTTGTTCACGGAGGCAATTAACATACCCCATATCCTCTTCCTGTTCCTAACTCTCCTTCTTCCTCTGTTGCTTCAGGCGAATAGAGATCAATTGTTGTGCCTTGGATGACCACTTGCAAAGTTTTAAGACCCCAGGCACTACACAACAAACTAGGAGGTAGAACAGAAGCTCTAAACACATTGTTAGGCCAGTTAACTGGGACGTCCCATGAAACCATGACCCTAAACCTCCAAACCAAGGAACCAAATCCCATGAGATTTTTGGTTGTACATAAGCAGCCTCAGCAGCAACTCTTTTTTTGGTCATTGTAAATGTATCTATCACACAACTTTTGCCAGTTCAACTTTTTATAGGTGTACAACTTACTGACAGCAACTACAGTAATCAGCTGTGCAACCCTACCCTTAATCAATGTGATATTTCTGTCACCATTAACCGGTACTAGTTCTTGATTAGATAGAGAGCTAATGCCAGAAAGTAAATGATATTGTTGCTTCCATCATTGAGAAAGTCATGCTTTAAAAAAAAAAAGGAACAAAAAGAATCTGCTGAACTCAGCAATGATGTCCTTGATTTATATTCTGGATTCAGCTCCTTGTCTTCTCACAGGAACAATTAGCAGACTGGTACCAGTCAGCGGACCTTACTTTGTGTTATTGGACTAGAACATAGGACATCTGACTCCTATCACAGTCAGCTGCTCTTCAAAATTGAAATTGTGAATGGTAGGAAGTTGGAACTTGAGCAGGAAGTTTAGATTCCCTGCAGTCAAGATCCTGGGATTCTGTGAAAGGCAGTTACCATGCTGTCCCACAACACTTAAGACAGACCTTGGTTATGACATGGCTCATTTAACAGTCTTCTTTTCCATACTGATGGCAGTTTACCATTTCTCATTCTCAGGCTCCAGAGTGGAAAGAGGAGCAGAATTGCTTTGTGGGAAACAAGTGCTTTTTGTTTGTTTGTTTTTTAAAACAAAACAAATAACTTTATAATTTAGACCTTTTTTTGATGTGTGTATTAACTCACAATACACAGGTACACATCCCAGTTACTTTGAAACTTGGAATATTTCTTTCCTCCTTAGAATATCTAGCTCCTGTCCCTAGCTGAAAACCAAATGAAATAAATCAGAAAAAAAAAAAAAAAAAGGACAAACCAACTTAACAGAAAACAAACAATAACAATGAAAACACCATTGAGGAAAAATTCCAGTTTTCAAACAAAAGATCTAAAAATGAGTGTGTTTTAGTTTAATTTTAGAACAATTTTGGTTTTCTACACCTTTGTCTTGTGGAAGGAAATAGGAACGAAGGAAGTGAGGCTCAGAAATTGGTGAGGAGCATTGGTAAAAAAAAAAATGTTTTAACATTTACTTAGCTTTTTCCAAAGAAATGAGCATTATTTCAAATAAACATTTCTACCAAAAACATATATTGGTTGTTTTCTAGCTGAATACTGATTCACTGTTGTGAAATGTATGCTCTTTTGAGATAGACGTATTTTGTCTGTGATTTCTTAATAATCAGAGAGCTAGAAAAGATCTTAGAGACAATGTTACTTCATTTTTACAGGGAGGAGGATTGTTTTTTTCAGTTTTTCTCATATTCACAGAATTGTAAGCCTGTCTCTTTCTCTGTGTGTGTTTCACTTGATTTATTTCCCTAGTCTCCCTTCCCAAGGCCCACACTAGGAGAATGTGAACAAGAGTTCATAGAACAAAAAACAAAATGCAAACGCTGTTGTATCAGCACACGGAGAGTCATGTTAACGTGTTAACACCTTTGTGTGATTTGATGAAACTCATTTTAGTCATAGAATTCGTACCACCAAAGGCAGTGGATTTCATATCAGTTGTGCTTTTTATTGTCTATACTGGTTAAATGAACAATGTCAAAATATGTTACAAATTACATAGTTTCTTTATTAAGAGAATGATGCAACCTGTGCCATGAGACACTGGAGTATTTGGGAACAACTGTCTAGTTTCCTGCTAATATGCACTGAAAGAATACAGAGAGAGAGATTTATGGCGTCCTCTGGCAGGGCTGCTGGGAGACCTGACGGATGAATGGTGACAGGAAAGATGAGGGCCAAAGAGAGTAATGGCACTTCTGCCTGAAACAGAAGCTGGCAAGAATTTCCAGATATTTGTGGGTGACTTGATTCTGGATTCTGGTTACAAATTTCAAAAACTACGTTTTGGTTATTTTCCCAGTCATACTTTTCTAGACAATGTCTACTTTGTTGGGTCTATAGAAAAATGTGATATCTGGGTTTCCAGAAGTGGAACATTTTGTATCATCTTTAAACTGAACTCAGTTGCAGATTACATTTGAAAGTTTGTTATTGTGATAGCTTCTGCTGTACCAGCTCCCTGATACTAAACTCTACGGTAGCTGCCTGACTTTCCTTCCTGGGCCTTGCCCACAGAGTCGTTGGCCACTGCTGTATAATTTAATGTCTGTTTCGCTCCACACCGCAGTTGGGGAGATGTGTGGTTTTCTCTTGCTTCAGCATCTAGCACATGTTTTGGGCCCAGTAAATATTTTGTAATAACAATAGGCCCTGGAAAGAAGGCTCTGGCTGAGAGCTGCCTGGGGGAGGAGGAGAACATCTGCCGTGAGTCAGACCAAGCTGGCTTCGGTTCCAGGAGTCCTGTGTGGCTCCCTGAGCACCTTGGAAGATGCGGACAGCTGGCTTTCACGAAGTTGATTTTCGTGTTCCCACTGTACTGCGCGGTTGGCTGGACTGAAGGATCTTCAGAAAAATGAGGCTGCCCAGGGTGTGGGAACGTTTTCAAATGCACAACCCACTCTTTTTCCAAGCTTCCATGGGACAGCTTAGCTGCATAAGCAAGAAGTGAAGGAGAGTGACTCTGTTGAATAACACTTCTTACTCTCTATCCATTATTGAGAGTGGTTAGTGAGAGCTGGCAGCTAATATCTCCGTTTCCCCAGATGTCTGCTGCTGTCTTTGTTGGACATTTAAGGCATAATTTATAGGAGACTGTTAACTGTCACTGTGATGAGGTTGCTTTTACTTTCCTTTTCTGAGAATAACTGAGCTCTGGAAAGTCAAGGGAGTGGCTGCTTTGGAAATTGTATTCTAATTAGAGGGTGTATTCTTGGGCCTCATAAACGAGATCCAAGTGGTGCATTTTCCAAATTGTTCTGTGAACTTTAACCCTGACCTCGGTGGACCACCCACTGTTGGCTCACATTGGTTTATGCTCCACTCAGAAGTGTGTGCTTTGTCTGCCTTCCGTGGTCCTTCCAGAAAACACTTTAGGTGGCAGACCTGGGTCTGCAGCCCAGGCTGCTCAGTGCTCCCAGGGCTTGGATTTTAAATTGGTTGCCCTTGAGTTGCTAACTTATTAGAGAAGATCCTTTCTGGAAGTTATAAATAAAAGAGAAGAAATCCATATGGAATCCTCCATTTCGAATAAATAGGCCACACACAGTCTGGTCAAGGAATGTGCATTGTACTTCTCATGAAATTTAAATTAAAAAGATGGTTCTAGCCATTCAAGTTCGTTAAAAAAAATTTAAACCAAATCAGTTAAAGAATTAAAAACGTAATAGAGGAGATTTTATAATTGGAAAGTTTGTTTTTTCATACTAACAATTTTTATCCTTTCTATAGTTTAAAACGCTTTTATATCTGGAGAAAATGTTTTGGTGTATAATTTAATTTTTGGAATGGGTCTTAAATTTTTGAGTTTATAAGAACATCTTTTTTTGTGAGAATGCTGGTTAAGCCTTTGGCTTTTCCCCCAGATTAGCGTATATGGTACAGTGTATAATTTGGAGCTATGCCTTGTTTTAATAATTGCTATTCCTGAGTTAGTACAATAAATGCTGCAGTGAAGTGACACCCTCAATTAATATTAATTTTTCTGTATAACCCATACTATGCATAAACTGATAACAGGCAATAGGCAACATTTCATGTTTTAATTAGACTGTAAAAGGAAAAGAAGTAACATTTTGATCTCAGTCTTTGTGGGGGATCTCTTAGGTAGTAAGGAGGGTGTGTGTGTGTGTATCTATGCTTGTACTTATAGGCATATGTAATATTTTCCTTTAATTTAGGTCAAATTCTGCTATTCTAATTATTTCCTATAGAACACTTACGTTTTTATTTGTTCCTTTTATAAAATGGCTTAGGTCTCTACCACAGATTTTTCTAGGTCTTTCTGAAAATTCTTAGTACTTAACTTTATCCTTGGACATAGCTTGCACATTCTTGTCTCCTAATTCTAAATGTCATTACTCAACTCCAGAAATTTTTCTTTGCTTCTGTTCTAAAATAAATTTCCATTAACTTATACTATTTTGTTCAGCTAATTCTCTCCTTTGTGATTTTATAGAATTCCCATGATCTGAAGCAGAGTTAGAATGCTCTACTTAAATGGTAATCCCCATTCTATTTAACCCATTTATTCATTTTGAAGAGTTTTTAGCTCTCATAATAGTAAGCACTTAATTGCCAGCAGAACACAGACCCTCTTTCTCTGTTTCACACTTGATCCCTTTATGGAGCTGATACATCATGCTTTTTCACTCATTTTACTACTTGAAACCTTACTCTTGGCATCCTCTGAGTTTCTTCTCAACACCAACAGGTCCTGTTATTAGGAACTCTATTAAATTTCTTTCTCCAGCCTTTGCCAACTTAATTGCTAATCACCCCTTAATGAATACCATTTCATCAGTTTAGGGAATGCCCTTTTATGTAAAATACTGAAAGAAAGGCAGATACTCAGGAGCTCTATTTACATATTTAGAACATTTCGTTCTTTGATGGTAAGGAAAGAGCTTTGAGAGAGCTGGATTTAAATTCCTTCAGTAGTTCTTTTGTTTGCACATTGTAGTAACTGTTATTTGGTTTACTTTAGAGTTTATATTAAAAGAGCCATAAACAAGCTCCTGGAGTCCCTGGGTGGTGCAAAAACTTGACGCAGTCGGCTGTTCACCAAAAGGTTGGAGGTTCTAGTCCATCTTGGATGGAAGACCTGTCAATTTACTTCCAAAAAAGCAGCTATTAGAAACCTTATGGAGCACAGTTCTTCTCTGACACACGTGAGGTCACCATGAGTCAGAATAGAATCAATGGCAACTGGTTTAAACAGCCCTCATATAAGTTGCTGTTGGATGCCACTGAGCCAGTTCTGACTCATAGCAGAACTTAACACTGCCCGGCCCTGTACCATCCTCACAATCTTTGCTTTGTTTGAGCCCATTGTTTTAACCACTATGTCAGTCCATCTCATTGAGAGTCTCCCGCTTTTTCACTGACTCTCTACCAAGTATGATATCCTTTTCCAGGGACTGGTCCCTCCTGATAACATGTCCGAAGTATGTGAGATGAAGTCTCGCCATACTCACTTCTGAGGAGCATTATGGCTCTACTTCCAAGACAGATTTTTTCCTTCTTTTTGTAGTCCATGGTATATTCAATACTCTTCGCCAACACCATAATTCAGACACATCAGTTCTTCTTTGATCTTCCTTATTCATTATCCAACTTTTACATGCATTGGAAGAGATTGAAAATACCATGGCTTGGGTCAGGAGCACCTTAGTGCTCAAAGCGACATCTTTGTATTTTAACACTTGAAACAGGTCTTCTGCAGCAGATTTGCCCAATGTAAGACGTTGTTTCATTCCTTGACTACTTTCTTCCATGGGCGTTGATTATGGATCCAAGTAAAATGAAATCTTTAACAACTTCAATCTTTTCTCCATTTATCATAAAGTTGCTTATTGGTTCAGTTGTATTATACGTACCATCTAATAAGATAGGTAGATGTAGCTTTCATTTTATGTTTCTGAGGTAATCTAGGATTCTTTCCCTAATGTCATTCATTCATTTTTGGGAACACATATTGGGAGCAAGTCATTGTGATTTTTGTTTTTCTCAGTATCTGTTCCTCCTACAGGTAACTCTCAAAAAAATTCTCTATTCTTCAATATGCTGATCAAATAGTTATGTGACTGCAGCTCAAATGCTTTGATCATTGCTCTAGAGAGAAATCTTTTTTTTTCTTTTTTTATTGTTGTGCTTTAAGTGAAAGTTTACCATTCAAGTTAGTTTCTCATACAGAAATTTATACATACATTGTTATGTGACCCTAGTCGCTCTCCCTGTACTGTGACAGCGCACCCCTCCTTTCCACCCCAGATTTCCCATGTCCATTCAACCAGCTCCTGACCTTCTCTGCCTTTCCAGTGAGGAATCTTTAACTATCAATTATTCAAAATCAAATTAATGATTTGGTTGCAGTTTGCAGGATTAGGTAGATAATCATAAGGTGTTTTGATGGACTGCTTATATTTAATTTATTAGGCAGTTCAATTAGTCAATTAGGCAGTTCTAGAATGTAGCTGAAGTTCCCTGATAACCTTCTTCCTCAGGATACATTATTCAATGCTCATCTGAGTTCTGCCCAAGAAACTAGGGAGAACCTTTGTCCATCTTTGGTTCTGAGCATCTTAGTCGAAGGTGCTAGGGGCCAGTGGAAGCCAATTGTCAGGTTTCACACCCTGGCTGTTTCGTTTATGACTGATGTTGGGCAAGTTACCTAACCTCACTGAGCTCACCCGTTTTCTCAATTTTAAGATGGACGTATACTAATACTATATGCCCCATTGTGTTATTTTGAGGATTATACAAGAAAGTGCATATTGTATGCTTAGTTAGCACAGATCTAAGTGAGTAAACATAATGAATTTATCTATTTTCATTATTATTATTATCCTTGGACCCAAATATCAGTTTGAAGGCTTTATTTTTCTTATTTTCCTTGGTTCCATTGAATTGGCATATCCAGACAATCCTAGGTGCGTAGACCAAGTCTTCATGAGACCTTTGATGTTTATATCCACAGCAGTAGCTAGCACATTGGATGCTACGTTGTTTATGCTTAATAAATCTTAATGACTTACGTGTATTGAATTAATGAGAGAAGGGAAGTTATGCTTTACCCACTTTGCATCTAATATTTCGGACTTTATGGTCCAATGATGAAGATTCTAATTCACTGTATTTTCCTTTTCTTTCTTCTAACCCCCTTCTTACTCCCAAGCCAGACATGATTCATTCGTGTCAAATTCCAGGTATTTATAGATAACTCTAATGAGATTGGATTCCCTGAGTGGTATAAACAGTTAATGCACTTGGCAGCTAACTGAAAGATTGATTTGAGTCCATCCAGAGGCACCTCAAAAGAAAAGCCTGACAGTCTGCATCCAAAAAAGCAGCCACTGAAAACCCTGTGGAGCACAGTTCTACTCTTAAACACATAGAGCTGCCATGAGTTGGAATCACTTCCAAGGCACCTGTTTATTTTTTTTCCCTAATGAGATTAAAGCAGTCAAGTCCTAAATTTGACTGCTGTTCATTGCTAAGGCTGTTCTGAAGAATTCTCAGTGAGCATCTTGTAGTAGTACTATGGATAACATTATCTGTGGAGGTGGGTAGGAATGGCATCTTATTAAGGGCCTGATTCATTATGTTTCTCATCTTTGTATACCTTTTTATCTCTCTCAAAAACATAGTACTTTCTTTTCTCTGCTTTCTTAAATTCTTTCCATGATGCCTGGGAAAGCGATCATTTTTTTTGCATGTGTGTTAAGATTAAATGAGAATATTTTGAAAATGCTTTGTATACTGTGAAGCACAATGAATATTAGTTGTTAATATTGTTGTTCTTATTATTACTATTAACATTGCTATTCTAATTTATTTCTTTACCCCTCACCCTTATCACGCACAATGACTCATTCACTTTGTAATCTGTATTCTGTTTCTTTTTGGTCAGAGGCTTTCAGTTCTTCCTGATATTCCTAAAATGTTTTGATCATTTTTTGGGTGAGGTGAGATGATACTGAAATGCAAGTGGTGGACAAGAGGTTGTTGAAGAAACTAGATTTATTCCTTTACCATTTGGGAATTCTTTGAGTCTCAGGGAGGAACTGAAGCCTGGGAACTAGCTTGAGATCACCCTGGAAATGCTAACCACTAAAGAAATAAATAACACTTAATGATTAAGATCATAAATGCTGTGGTCTAGATAATTTTACTTCTAAAACCTCAAACTTCCTGGATCCGACCACTCTGTGAACTTGCACATTAATTATTTTTTGTAGAACATGTTTTGATATGGAACTTTCAGGATTAGGAGTCAAATCATAACCTTGAAAACTGAATAAAAAATGAATTATGTAAAGATTGAGTGTTTACAGTTTGCTGACACTGTGTTTTGTTGGAGACAAGGTGATGAACAATACAGATGGTCTCTGTCTTCACAGTTTACAATCTGGTAGAAGAGACAGGCAGTTCAGCTGAAAATGATACTGTGTGTAGTGAATGCTATGATGGGGAAGTGCGGGATGCTGTATGTTAATGTGGGAGAAGCTCAGATCTTCACTTTGGGAAAGAGTCAGGGAGAGCCTTCTGGAGGAAATGATGTCTAAGATGATACCTATCTTAGGCTAGATTCGCTAGAGAAGTAAAACCAGTAAAGTGTATAAATATATAGAGAGCTTTATATCAAGGAAATGGCTCACGTGGTTGTAGAGGCTGGAACATCCCAAGTCCCTGAGTCAGGCTGGAGGCTTCTCCTGATTCATTTAGTCACAGGGGCTGGCAAACCCAAGACTGGCAGTTCAGAGAGCAGGGCTTCTATTCACAGGCTGCAGAGATTGACAGATCGCCAGATTGGCAGGCAAGACAGCAGGTAAGCTGCTAGCTCAAGTCCCAAGAACCGGAGGTCAGATGAACAGGAGCCAGCTGCAGGGTCCAGAGTGAGCAAAAGCCTACGAGCCTTGCCAGAAAGCACACCTATATAGGATGCAGGCCATATCCTCAAGGAAACTCCTTTTCAGCTCATTGGCTACTCACAGCAGATCCCATCATGGAGGTGATCACATTGTATCAAATCTCATCATGGAGGTGATCATACCATCATACGACCGCCAAACTACATCATAACTTCAAACCACTGAGGATCATGGCCCAGCCAAGCTGACACACAACCTTAACGATCACAATACCTAAATGAGTTAACCATTTGAAGCAGAGGATGGAAGGGGATGGGGTCAGAGTGTTGCTGGCCAAAGGTGCAGCATGTCCACAGGCCTAGAGGTAAGAGAACATGGCCACCTTGAGACAAATTGGAGAAATTTTGTGTCAGCTGGAATGTAAGATGTTAAATGAGGAGTAGTGAAAAATGACAGGGAAAGAGTCTGTTAACAGGGGTTACTGAAGGAGGTAGTGACTTACTCAGGTTTGTATTTTATGATGTCTGTATTTTAGGATGATTACTGTGGCAGTACTTAGAAAATAAATAAGAATGGGAAGGGCTGAATCATTAAGTGACCAACTGGGAGACTGTTGCATTGATCCATCAGAGAAAACAAAGTGTCCTGGACTGGGGTAATGGCAGGTGGGATTGCAAGAAGTTGATGGATTCAGCTTTTTATGAGTTGTGTCAAATAAAAAAAACAGATGCAGACTTTGATGGAAGAAAAGGGGGAAAGGGACTACAGGCAGTTCCTGGATTATGAATGAGTTCTGTTCCTAAGTCTGTCATTCAGTCAAATTTGTATATAAGTCAGAACAGTTAGGTATGATTTGTATCTGAAGTCAGTTAGTCAAATGTTTATCTTAGTATATAGTATATAGTGCACCTTTCTATGTGTAAAAAACATTAAAGAAACACTTCCAGATACACTGAAACATCTTTAACATAATAATACAGTAATAATATTAATGTTTTGATGCGTGTCACAAAGTAGCGCCGTTTGTTATTACAAACCATTGTATATACCTTGAATTTTTAATATAATAGGCTTTACGGGGGTTGGTTCATAACTACGGATTCTAAGTAAGTTGGACGGTCGTAACCAGGGGACTGCCTGATTTGAGATGGGGAGGAGCTATTGTAATAGAGGGAGCATTCTGACCATAAGATCAGAAAGTGTTTCAGTGAGTTAGGAAAGAAGCATTTTTTCTTTTATCGAGACTGAGAGTAAATGAAGCTAGAAAAATCCCAGGGATGGGGAAGTGGGATGAAAGGGAGACATCATCAGATAATAAATCGGAAGGTTTTACTCTGAGAGGCTGAGAGGCCAGCCTATTCTGCTGGAGGTGCCCTTAAAAAGGGGTAGTGTGTTGGCTCAGACTCCAGGAGGGACAAAGTTCAGGGTCGTGAGGGGAATAAGAGAAGCTTACCCAAAGTTTGTTTAATAAGCATTTTGTTTCTGTTTGATTAGTGGGGACCAGCAAGTCATTTACTTATTTCTGAGGCAGGGAATGGGGATTTGGAGGGCCTGTGTCTGGCCTTGTCATAGGTAAACAAGGGGGCACCTTTAAGTCTTATGTAAGTCATATGGGAAGGGTGGTTATTTGCAGTAAGCACAAAAGGTAGGGGGATTTCTTTAGCTGTGGTTGTTTTCCAGTATCACAGGTTTCAGGTAAAATTAAACATTATCAGGTGGAATCAGTACAACTTATTACATATGGGATAAAGGAGTTGCAGATGCTGGGAATAAGATCAAGGTTTTTAATTTACACAAATAAAAGTTGTGATGGAAGGATAATGGGATTTAAGGACATTGGCCAAAGAGGATTTGAAGTGGTGGGCTATGGATATCAGCTGGATAGGAAGGAAGTAAAGACAGGAAGGGTCTTATAAATAAGAAAAATCAGGGGTCTTAACTCTGAAAATTTCTATTATTTAAGAAACAAACAAAAAACAGGTATAGGTATTGTAGTTAAATGGGAGAACTGAAAAGATAGGGTGGGTTATGAGAATTGGGAAATAGGAATTTCAGATTTCTGAGGCGGAACAATTCCAGGTGAGGACAAAGCCTAAGGTGTGATCTTAAGGATGGGTGACTGAAATAGATTCTCCAATAGCCAGAGTGCCATATTGGGAAGAAGCTTTGGAAGTTTCCTAAAAATTGCCATATTTAACAGGTGGGAAAACAGAGACCCAGACATTTGCTCCAATCCACATGGCCAATAAAAGGCCAAGCCATAGCTGTATCTCTTGAGTTTAAATCTCTTGAAATCCCCATTGAAGTTTAATAGTTCAGGAGAAGTCAGCTGGTTGGTTATCTCTGAATCTTTGCTGCTTTAACTTAGTTACCTGTTGTAGATGAATGGAATAGTAGTTTGATATTTTCTAAGCTGAGTGCTCTTAAATGAATGAAAAATAATACAGATTGTTTATAGCTGCTTGTTTTCTTTATTGTAAAACTCTGAAGGGTTTTCTCCATCTGGGTTCAGTGGACATACAAAATTAGGATTTTTTTTAAAAGGATAATATGTCAGTGTGTGTGTATTATATATATATATATGTAAAATATATATACACACATTTATATATATATAAATGCAAGGATTTATATCTAATTATATGTGTGTGGGAGCCCTGGTGGCACAGTGGTTAAGAGCTTGGCTGCTAACCAATATGTCGACACTTAAAATCCACCAGCCATTCTTTGGAAACCCTATGAGGCAGTTCTGCTCTGTCCTGTAGGGTCACTCTGGGTCAGAATCGACTCGACAATGGGTTTGGGTTTTGGTATATGTGTGTGTGTTGCGTATGTTTATTTTTTTCTTTAAGCAAGATACATACCCTTCTCTTCACAATATTTACGTCTAGGGAGTTATATAAAATTGAATGCGGAAATATGGGTAAAGAGACTGCCACTTAATATTCTATGTAATTTCTTTTGTTCAGATTTTCCCCAGGAGTTGAATTATTTAAAAAATTAGAGAGAAAATTGTCCTGTATAGCCAGATATATCAGGGTGAGGGCCAGTTTCCCAAAGCCACATTTAAGGTGATGCTTCAGTTACAAGCCTGCTTTAGGTTCTGCAGGAGACAGGACCTGCCACATAATTTGCAGGGCCCAGTGCAAAATGAAAATACAGGGTCTCTGGTTCAAAAATTATGAATTTAAAGATGGTGACAGGAAAGCATTAGGAGAGCATTGGGGTTCTTCTGAGTGTGGAGCCTTCTGAGCACAGAGCCCTGTACAACACAGGTTGTGTGCCCGTGAAGCCAGGCCTGGCTGGAGAGATTGGGGTCAGTGGAGATTCAGTTTTTCGGAATCGTAAAATAATACTTTATACCCATTTATTATAAATGAGATTTACATTCTCTTTTTTTGGTGCTGTTGTTAGTTGCCGTTGAATTGATTCCCTCTTATGGCAACCCCGTGTGTGTGGAGTAGAACTGCTTTATAGGGTTTTCAAGGCTGTAACCTTTCGGAAGCAATTCATCAGGCCTGTCTTCCAAGGTGCCTCTGGGTGGGTTTGAACTGCCAACCTTTTGTTAGTAGTCGAACGCTTAACCACTTGCACAACCCAGGGACTTTTACACTCATTTAAAATGTTTGTTTTTTCCAGAAAGTCCCTGACATTCAAGAATGAGGGAATTTTTCTGGGCTTGAACTTATCAGTTGATGTGTTAGTCACAAACATGAGTAGCTTGTATAGTCCTATGGAAAAACTGCTGTGTTGCAGACTCTGTAAGGCAGTGGTTCCCAGCTGTTATCCATCCACAGCCCACATAAGGGGTAAGACCAATGTTCATTACTCAATATGGAGGATGAAGGGTGTGTCAGAATGAGGGGGTTGGTGGAAATCCCTCTCCAGCCCTTTCAGTAGCTCCGTTCCCTTCTCCTTAGTGCAGGTGAGCAATTCTGTAACATGTCCCACATCCCTTTCAGTAAGTTCTTCAGGACTTGGTGGTAAATCCAGGCTCCATGGTTCTCTGCCAGAAGTTGTACTCTTTCCAGGCCTATGGGTTCTGTAGTAAGATACACAAAAGTCAGGGGAATCTCTTTTAAAACACTCAGATGCTGGTATCAGAGGGTGAAAATTACATTAAGTGAACCAGAGAAGAGAGTAGGAGGAAAAATTTGTTCTGCTTTGGAACATTATGTAATTAAATTCGTTTTTCCATGGTGCTTGAGAACTTAGATTGGGAAATTTAAGAGAAAAAGAAATTCCCACAGTCTTAAATTGTCATGAATAATTGATTCATGCCACTGCGACCATAATAAGACCATACATTTCATCTTTGTGTGCGGCCCATCATTCCTTGTCTTTATGAAAAAAAATATTAATGTATCATCTATGTGGAGGCCTGTCTTTGTGGGTTATCTTCACTATATCCCTCCAGCATTACTAAGCTGAGTGATAATGTGGCAGCAGAAGCAGCAACAACACACCCAGTAAATGATGTGATTATTTATAATACCATTTTCCTACTACCTGGAAGTTAGGTTCTTACTATTGTACTTCTCCCATATCCAGTAGATTTTTAGAAACCTATTTGCATAGCTCTATATACGAATACTTAGTACTGGAGATATAAATTAAAGCCATATTCTTACATATTTAGGTTTTTAACTGTTTTTCACTTCTGCCAATTTATGGTGGTTGATTTCTGATCTGGCTTTCATTTTTAAAGAAACTGAACAAAAGCCATTCAGTGTTTTTATTTAAATATACATAACTTGCCTTTAATTTTTTTATAAAAGAATTATTAAATTGCAAAGAATATGCCACAATGAGTTAACTCTGTGTGTGTGTGTACATATATATACACACACACCCATAGCATAAAAATTCTTTTTAAAAGAGGATTTGAATAATACTGACTTTTGCCACGAAGTCCAGATTTCTTAGGACTAATTCAAGTCAGGGTGGACAATTTCAAGCTACAAAATCTTCTGATTATTTATAACATCCAATATGAGGCTAGTTGCCAATCTGGTACCTGGAAGTTGATGTGAAGGGATGTTGGTGGACTACGTTAATTCCCCAGGTGACATTGAGTCAAATATCAGGACCTTAAATTAGTCTGTCATTGCATGAAGTGTGATATGGTTGTAATTATTTGCGCACGCTTTCTGCTCTGCCTTCTATCATAACCTATGTGTTCTCTAACTAGTATCTTATCTGTTCTGTAAGTCATGGCTTCCTGGTCTTTTCTTGATGCAGAGCTTGTTTTTAATTTCTTTGAAATCACACTGATTTTTTACTTCCTTAACTCTCAAGACCTTATATCTATTTCATGTCAGGTGCCTTACAAGTATGGACACACCTTGGACCTTGTTGTCACTAATATCTGCTCCATTCTGAGATTTTCAATTCAGAAAATTGTTTTCTTATTTCTTCTTGCTTTTTACCTTAATAATAATAATGCCAATCTGTTAACTATGTTCTTTTTTCCCATAGTATCTCATCTCCTTCTTGACCTCACCTGTCTTTCTTCATGGCTAGCTGGAACCTGCAAATGATCTTTCGTTATCCCCTTAAACTCCAAAGCCTTATGCCGTTATCTGCCATGCTTATGCTGAAACTGTGGTAATAGGCCAAAGCATCACTATTCTTATTTTGAGTTCCAAGACCTGTGGATCATAGAGAAAGAGTGTTATATAGTAGATGGATTAGTTCTAGTATAAATATGTATTCTCTACACTCAATTGAGATGTCTCTGCTTCTCAGCTATACTTCGATTTCTAGTTGATTTCCATTCTTGGTGCCTTCTTTCTTTTGATTTTTATCACACTTGCTGATGTATAAGAACTCAGTTTATATTCTAGTTTCTTTGTCACTGGGACACTTTAAGTTATATTTGAGCACTGGCACCTGGTATTCAAAGCCAGTTCTGGTCTACATGGCTGATACCTTTGCCCATGTTGGTTTATGTCCTGGAGGGCTTAAATACTAAAATGGTTTTCTCATACTGATAGTTTACTTCTCTCAGTTAGTCCAATGGCATTGTCTCAGTCCTTATTCCTTTCTGGAGCATTGTTTCCTGCTTGAAACTCCCTTTTCCTGTCATTTGGTTGGGTAACCCCTGGATTTTTTTCTTTTGTACCTCTTACTATACTTCTCTGTTGTCTTGTCTGACTTCTCCAGTTTCCTAATTTCTTTCTTCACTGTTTTTGTTACCAATATTAACTAATTACATGACTCATCTGTAGCCTTCATGTGGATTATTTGCAGATCTTTATTGCCAGCATTCACTATTTCTGACCTCCCATCTTAGTTTTTCAGTAGCCTAGTAGATATTTTTCTGTGATTTATCAATGTCCGTTAAACTCAGTATGCTCTATATAGAACTCAGTCTCTCTCTTCTACCCTGTTACGCTTTAGATCTTTCCTAATTTTTTTTATTGAAACCTCATCTTCTAACCATCCAGACTCAAAGCCTCAGTTATATTTAATTCCTCTGATTGTTTTTCCCTCCTATTGAATCAGTTGCTCTTTCCTTTTGAAGAAGATGTGTATTATCTTTCTTCCTTCTTGTACCATCACGTAGGCTGGTGTTCTCTCCTTGGTCTCTGACTGTTTGACAGGTGCCTGGGCCTATTTTCCGACACTTCGGTTCTTAATACCCACACTTCAGTTCTTAATACATACCATGAAGGAGAAGTCTTACCAAAAATACAAATCATCTCCTTGCAGTGGTTCCCCAGATCTGGCTGTAGTGTAGTGTGGGCTCAAGTTATCAGTATTTTGAATTGGCCCCCAGATGGGAACCACAAGTATACAATATACAGCTCAAAACCCTTAGGGTCTCATTCAGATACCTCCAGAATGTGCCCCTAACCTATCCTGGACCTATACTTGTCCTTGGAAATCTGTTCTTCCTCCAGTCTACGTGTCTGGGTAAATGGTTTCTTCATCTGTCTAGTAAGCTTATACCAGAAATTTAGCAATAATCCATAATATCTCCCTTTCCGTCACCTGCGTATATTATCCATTACCAAGTCCGTATTGTTTCTACTTCCAAAATATATCTTGAGTCCATCTACCTTTTCTTCAACCTCACTATTCCCACTGCAGTCCAAACCACTATTGTAAATGGCTTAGACTATTGCAGTTCTCTCCAATTCCAGTCTGGCTTTCTCCATCCATTCTTTACACATTAAAACAAAAAAACTAACTGCCGTTGAGTTGATTCCGACTCATAGCGACTCTACAGAACAGAGTAGAGCTGACCCGTAGGGTTTCCAAGGCTGTAAATTTTTATGGAAGCAGACTGCCGCATCTTTCTCCCACGGAGTAGCTGATGAGTTCAAACTGCCGAACTTTTGGTTAGCAGCTGAGTGCTTCAACCACTGTGCCACTAGGACTCCTTTCTTTACATATTAGCTGATGTGTTTTTCTGATCATTTCATTTCTAAGCTCTAAACCCTTCAAATTATTTTTCTGTGCAGTTAGGAATGATTTCAAAATCCTTTTCTTGGCCTGTAAGGCCTTACACGATCCAACCTTTGCTTATCTTTGCCTCCCTATGCTGCCACTCTTCCCCCATGTACTGCCTTTGTTGCCACACGGACTTCCTTTCAGTCCCTCAGATGCCCTGAACTCCTTTTTGCCTCTGGACTTTTGCATACCAAGTCTTAGCTCAACAGTCTCTTCTAGAGACAGATTTTCCAAGACCTCCCAATCTAAAATCCAAACCTGTTGATTGCAACTTATAGTGACCCCTTGTGTATCAGAGTAGAACTGAGCTCTATAGAATTTTCAGTGGCTGTGATCTTGAGCTGAATTTCCAACCTTTTGGTTAGTAGCCAATCTCTTAACTGTTTGTACCACCCAGGGACTCCCAGTCTAAAATAGGTTTCCCTTTTTTTCATAGCACCTTTCCTTCCCAGTCATTGTTATAATTTGTAATTTATTTGTACGTTTGTATGTCTAGTGTCTGCTGGCTCTAAACTGCATCCCCAGTAATAAGCACAATTCCAGGATCACAGTAAGCTTTAAGTAAGTTATAGTGGATGATTGGTCTTAGGAATAAAATAAATTTCATGTTTTTTCTCCACTACTCATTTTCACGAACTTTGGCCATAGCGCAAATACATTACATGCTTTTCTCCATACATGTCCAGTTATTTTCTTTCCCCCAGCCTTCACTCAATGTCACCTCTTTCCCTACCTCTCCAGCCCAACATGCAAGGCCTTCTGTGATTTCACTCTCATCTGGACTCATAGAGCGATTATCTTCCGTTCCCCAAAAGGACTCATTAATTTCTGGATCGTTGTACAGGAATTTATGTATGTTACTACTTCTCCATTACCGAACTGAAGATTCCTTCATGGCAGGATTGGTGTCTCATGCAACTTTGTAGACCTCACAGCGTTTAGCCCAGGGCCATGCAGTTTGTTCCCGATACTTATATATTAATTGTTGAATAAATGAAAGTCTGTACCTTTTGACTACATTTAGCTTCTCTGTAGGAGACTGACAGCTTTGAATTTGCTAAGCTGTAGTAATTTGTCTTAAAATGTGGATTGACTATCTTTGCTTCTCTTAAGGAGCTAATTTTCTCAGTCTGCATAGTTCTTGCATATCAAAGGATTCTTTTCATTAGTAATTTTACTAACTGTTATTCCTTTTAGCTTTTTACAGTTAATGAAATTTTTCATATTGATGGTCTAATTTGGCCTATCATCAACTTTATCAGGCAGGTAGGATACATATTATCTGTAGAGAAGACCTAGCTCAGAAAAGTTAAGTAGCCTGCCTAGGGCCACACAGCTAATACCCTGATTTCCAGCATACAGCTGTTAACACTAGCAGGGATTCTTAAATGGGGAGTGGCATAGAGAGAAAAGTTGGGACTTTGTGTTTATGTCCTTGCTAAAAATTGCATCAGAATCACAGGGAAGATGGGGTTTTTCAGATTATAACCTTATTCCATACCCAAATTTCTAATCCACTTTCCTAGAATGTTAATGCTGTGTTCTGCCACGGTTACTGATGATGCCTGTTACTGATGATGGTGTTGCGTCCTGTTTTGTGTTAGGTTAGAATAAAGTTTGTGAAATTTCAATATACCATACTGTTTCAGAATTTCATCTTTCTTGTGATAAATACGACATAATTCCTAGACTTAATATATATTTGACATCCTAGAAAAGGTACTTCTTTAATCTTCAGAACCATTTATTCATTGTCTCCATGATAACTTGGTATCGTTCCAAGGGAGAGGCAGAGAGTCTTGGCACCTGTCTTTCTTTTTGTGGTATGAGAACATGGATTTTCTGTCTGCGGCAAAAAGGAATCTCGATAACCAAAGCTGAAGATAGAGGGGCAGAAATGTGATTCTATAGTTATAACCCTTTGCGCAAAGCAATGGTTTCCTGCTTTTCGCATTAGCTTTAAAAAAATACTGATGTCATGTTTAATGTTTCTGTTCTAACTCCTAGTTCTTTGCATAGTGCTTGGGGTCTTAAAAGCTTACAAGTGGCCATCCAAGGTACAACAATTGGTCTCTATCTGTCTGGAGCAACAGAGGAAGAAGGATAGTCAGGAATAGGAGGAAGAAATGGAATGAATGTGTGGCTAATTTTCTCCATGAACAACTGCCTCCATTGCCATGAGACCAGAAGAACTGGATGGTGCCCAGCTACCATTACTGAACATTTTGATCAAAGATTCTATAGAAGAATCCTGATCAAAGGGGGGTAAATGCAAAATACAATTTTAAATTTTCATGGAATCCAGAATATAGAGCCATGGAGGCTGGATGAACCTCCAAAACTATTAGCCTGTGATAATCTTTAAATCTTAAACCAAAAATATCCCCTGACGTCTTTTTTAAATCAAACAATAGTTTAGCTTAGTTAGTAAAGAATGTCTGCCTTAAGCATTGTACTGTTTTAAAGAACTATCTATATGGGATCTAACTGACAACAGCAGCTCCAAAGCTTAGATAGAAAGCTTAGGGGAGCAGTGAGTTTATGTCAGTGGGGCAGGAAAAGTTTGGAAAAGGAGGGTAAGAATGGTTACACAGCTTGAAAAATATAATCAATGCCATTGATTCATGCATGTAGAATTTGTTGAATTGGTGTGTGTTCAGCTGTGTGTATTCTAAACAACAACAAAAATAAAATAGTGAAAAAAAAATACTGATGTTCATGCTCACCACAGGCCAATTAAATCAGAATCTTTTGAGGATAGGGCCTAAGTGTCTATAATTTTTAAAAACTGGTAATTCTGATGTATATCTTGGGTTGAGAAACAGTGTTTTTTAATTGAATATATTGCTCTAGAATAAATAAATTTATAAAATAAGGTGAAAATTAATTATTTATTGGAACATTTAAAGGCTTTTTTTTAGAAAGTGGTTGCTTATGGTTGTGGTTGATGACCCATAGGAACCCAGAGGTACGGCTTCCTGTTCGGGTAAGCTCAGGTGTTGGTTTCCTGTGTTAGCCCTTAACCCTCTGAGGAAGTTGTTGTCTTAGAAAGATATTAATGTTGTTCAGAATGCATGCCTTGCTTTTAGTTTCACTACACAGCACTTTAAATTTTATAATTCTAAAGAAGATCTATGTAATTTGCACTTATAGCCTGGTTTAATGGCACGATGTGGTTGGATGGTGCAGTAAAAGGACTTTAAAATCTAAAACTTGATGTAGCCATAAGAAATTATTTGATTATCTAAGAATTCTTGATATATTAAACCAGAATCAAGGTTTATGTTATATGTAAGAGCTTTTAAGGATGAAAACCCTTTTGCCTATTTTCCTGAAAAACTACAAATTCTTGCTTCCTTCATCTTCTTTTGACATTCTGCCCTGAATTGGAATAAGCTCACTTTTTCAGTTAAGAATATTTGGAATAAGCAGCCTTCCAATCAAGTGTCTCTAGATACATTGGAAAGAATATCTGCCTCACTATTATAGCTAGAGTTGGTTCTTGAAGTGTAAAGCATAGTCTTTTATAATAGAGATACAGTTTACCTAAGAGTCATATTAATAAGTAAAAAAAAAAAAAGAAGATCAGCTTTTTGAATAATATATGAATTCATATGGTATCAGTGGTATCTACGCATTTGGGACCATACATAATTAGTTTCAGTTCCCTTTGAGAGGGAGATGTGGATGTTAAAATAAATTGCTGATGAAGCGTATACTTTGGAGAACAGTGTATTTCAAAACTTTGTGCAATCTCAGCTATTTCTTTCAATGGTATGGAAATACACCATAAAGACTGAGAAGATTTATTAGGGGCAGTTTTAAACCATTCTTACTGTATAAAAGTTCATGTTTGCTCATTTAGTAGTACTTACTCAAAAAAGGATAATAGCAAATACTTATAGGCCTGCTGGGAAAACATTGGTTCTATACATCTTCTGGCACCATTGTTTGTAGCCAATAAACCAATAGTAATCATTTGCTTGTATCAGAATAATCCATATCACAATACTTAAAACATTTAAAAGAGCTTGACATAGTCTTGGTTATTTGGTTATTAAGGGCTGCTCTTTTACAAAACACTAAATAATGGTCCTATTCCAGAAATACTCATAGAGTAGGAAGACTTAGAATTGTGAAATAAATCTATTCACAGGGAGGGAGGAAGGAACAGAGTTTGGAATAAGTTGCTTTTATTAAGTAAAAGTGAAGACACTGCCTCTATGGAAGGAACTATTTTGCTATCAGGAAGAAATATCCGAAACTATACTGTTCTTGCACAATAGAATATGTAATCATTAGCACCTTGAGGGAGTTCTTTGAAAGGTTTCTGTTTTATCGTGCCAACTAATTAGGCTACAGTATGCACAGTACACCAGCTGTAAGACCATGTGCAAGCACAGTTTACCAACTACGCCTTATTTTTTGAGACACACAAACAAAATGCTCTACCTTCTCATCTTTGACTCAACTCTTTCAAGTCTGGACTCTGAAATTGGGGCAGTTTATCATCGTTATCTTAAATTATTTTCAAACTTTTCTTCTTGAGAAATGGAACCCATTACTTAGCCAAGGGTTTCTCACTCTTCAAGCTATCATCTTAGGTTTGCTTATTTTGATAAACATTGAGTTCATGATCCATTGCTTGTCCTCATTAAGCTTAAAGAAAATGAGAAAATGATGGGTTGGCTATAATATACTAATGGTGCTGGTGCTCGCTGGGAAGAAGTCTCTAATTTAGTTTGCTTTTCTGATGGCATCTACAGTTGTTAAAGTAAAAATATTTAAATGATACAGTTCACAGAGTGCATACTTAATGTGCAAAAAGTCCAAGTGCGTGGGACTGTTTGTGTTCAGCATTTAAATTTTTATTTACTAAAAATAAATAAACAAAAGCCCACCCACTACTTCTTAGAGCTAAAAAGTAAAACTGGGTGACAAAGGTCACAGAGTCAGAGTCGAGAGCTCTGTGTGGCTGGATAGGTGTGATCTCAGCCTGGTCAGTGATAATGACCAATTTTAGTGTGTGAAACACTGAATTACAGTGAATTGAAAAAGGGGTAGTTTATAGCCCTATGGTAGCATTTCTTGGGGGAGGGGGCAAAAGATGATGTTAAATCATTTTGGGATGGTTTTATTCTTTTTCCTGTTAATTGCAGGTACAGTACCATTTTTACTTCTTTGCATGTTAATACAAATGGAAAAATATTTGTGATGGTGTCTTAGTTATCTAGTGCTGCTATAACAGAAATAACACAAGTAGATGGCTTTAACAAAGAGAAATTTATTCTTTCACAGTCTAGGAGGCTAGACGTCCGAATTCAGGGTGCCAGCTCCAGGGGAAGGCTTTCTCTGTCTGTCAGCTCTGGAGGAAGGTCCTTGTCATCAGTCTTCCCCAGGTCTAGGAGCTTCTCAGCACAGGGTCCCTGGGTCCAAAGGACACGCTATTCTCCTGCCTTTTATTTCTTGGTGCTATGAGGTCCCCATCCTCTCTGCTCAGTTCTCTCTTTTATACCTCAAAAGAGATTGACTCAAGATACAACCTAATTCTATAGATTATTCTCTGCCTCATTAACATAACTGCCTCTAATCCTGCCTCATTAACATCATAAAGGTAGAATTTATAACACATAGAAAAATCACATCAGATGAGGAAGTAGTGGGCAATCACACAATACTGGGAATCATGGCCTAGCCAAGTTGATACATATTTCAGGGGGACACAGTTCACCCCATAACAGGTGGTCTGTTTTGAAGAGAGGCTCACTATATCATGTGAATCTCCACCATCAGCTTACCCCATGATATTTTTTGGCACACAACTTTAAGACTTGGTCCCTTAGAAAATATCAAAAAGAAGTTTCGCTATTCAGAGAACTTAATTTTGTAAGTCTTCAAGTTAGTTTCCAGTCAACTGGGCCTGATAAAATCCACTCTAGTGTGCCTTGGGAACTAACTGCTGGAGATTCACATACAGTTAATGATTGTGTACAAAGACTGTGGAAGAACTGAACGTGTCACTGATGAGAGATACAAATATAGCACAGTGATTTTTTAAAATAAGGGAAGGTATACACAAGTTCCTGGGTGGTGCAGGCTGTTAACATGCTCAGCAGCTAACTGAACGCTTGGAGGTTCGAGTCCACCCAGAGGTGCCTCAGAAGAAAGGCCTGGCGATCTACTTCTAAACAGTCAGCCACTGAAAACCCTATGGAGCACAGTTCTACTCTGACATACATGAGTTCAACATAAGTTGGTGGTTGGCTACATATGTGGCAAGCCAATTAGCTTGACTCCCATATTCTAAAAAGACAATAAACAAACATTAAATAAAGTATCTGGAGGAAAAGTGAAAATGAAGTAATAGCCTACAGTTTGACTTACTTGTCAGCCAGCCCAGTTTTGACAGGAGTGTCACACCTTCTACCCTTTTGTACTCTCCTCTATTAAAAAAAAAAAGAAAATGTTAGTAAATAATTATAATAATAGATATGATGGAAATAGCTTAGATTCTACATTGCAAGGTACTAATAGTGATCCTTCCAGATTGTTTTCTAGATATTATGTCATATCCATTGTTTTGCTACATGTTTATAATAAGTCAGTCTACAATATCATAATATTAGACATAGGGAAAGTGCCTTAAAGATCAGGGTGTTCAACCTCTTGCTTTCTCAGCTGACAAATTGAGCCCAAAGTGGTAAGCAGTTTGTCCAAGGATATCCAGTAGTTAGTGGAAGAATCAGTTACCAGAAAACACTCACTGATTATCAATGAGAGAATGTCATAATCACTTGTAATTTGCAGACCACAGTGTGAGGTTTGAAAGTCTGTGTTATTAGAAAATAATTATAAGAAATTAATAGAATTTTTTTAAACTTGCTCAATTCACTGTCCAGTTGCCCATTTTGTTCTCCCCTGTTGCCCATTTTGTTCTCCCCCGAGTTTACCTTGGAGTCCTGGTAGCACAGTGGTTAAGAGCTTGGCTGCTAACCAAAAGGTTGGCAGTTCGAATCCGTCAGCTGCTTCTGTGTACCCTGTAGGGCAGTTCTGCTCTGTCGTATAGGGTCACTATGAGTTGGAATCAACTTGACGGCAGTGGGTTTTGGGTTTAAGAGTTTACCTTCGTGCTAAAAATCACTCTTTGTCAGCATTCTACTCATCGGTGGTTCCAATATTAGAATTATGGTTCTCCAGTAAAATGCACAAGGTAGGACAAATGAGAATCCCTGGAGGAATATGTTTTTTCAAATCACACAAGGTATTATTAAAGGGTGTGTGTTGCTTACATAAACCCTGTGGGGTTGGAAAAATGTTGAGAACTACTGCTAGAGAATTATATGTTTTAATTGAGTAAAAAAATCTAATTTAGGAAATTGGAATAAAATATGAAGATAAATTCAAATCAAAATAATAGCCTTATTTCTAAAATCCATGTAGCTTCATAAAAATGGTAGCACTGTTTCTTCACAACCATTCATTTCACTATTAAAGAATATCGAATCATGTTATTCTCTCTAGCCGAAGAACAGTTTTCACTCAATTTCAGTATAAATAGGTTTGTACATTTCAGAGAAATAAATGTATGTGTTCCTTCCTTGGAAAGTAATTAAAGTATATGATTACTGTAAGTGTTTCCTAATATTCCTAAATTGTGGTTATATTTTACATTTATATACTGTTGATGGCCCGTTTATGTAACTTCCTAAGAACCCTCTTCCTGGGAGTGTCTTGATTCTCAGAAAGTAAGCAAACTTCTGGTCAGTTTCACTGAGAGTGGACTTGTAAGTGAATAATTTATTATGATAATGGCTTACATGGTGAAGAAGTACAATATCTGGAAGATAACTGCCAGGAAGAGTTTTGGAAGTGCATTCTAGGATTTTTTTTTAACATATTTGTTAGTGTTTATAATTTGAATTAGGCAATAAATATGGTCCAAAGGACTGTGTGTATATTCTGTAGCTACACTGGCTTTCCATCAGTTCAGCAAATGTGGCAAACCTTGTTCTTCTTCAGAGCTTTGTGCTTGGTGTTACCTTGACCTGAAACCTGCTTTTCCCTTCTCTTTACAAGACTCCTTCCCTTTCAGATCTCTGTTGAAATGCCAGTCCTAGCGTATCATAGTTTCCCTTGCTATCCTCTTTGATAATACTACTTTTGCTTGATAGCATTTATCATAATTTAAAATAGTACATTCTGTTACTGTTTATTATCCCAACTAGGGAATAAGTCTGTGGAGCAGGGGCCATGTCTGGTCTGTTCACCTCTACTTAACTAGCCTTAGCACTGTGTCTGCTACACAATAGATGTTCAGTAAATGGTTGGTAAAAGAATGCATGATACGTAAGGGAAACAATTTTATACATAATTTTATATATAATGGGTCTTGTACCCACTCTTCATCTTTACGAGCTAAGGTTTTTTTTATAACTTTAGCTTTTTTTATTAGCTCCAGTTGTTATTTATGAGTTTTTGTCTCCTGTTGGAAAATAGGGGAGCCCTGGTGGTGCAGTGGTTAGGAGCTACAGCTGCTGACCAAAAGGTCAGCAGTTCAAATCTGTTCCTTGGAAACGCTATGGGACAGTTCTACTCTGCCCTGTAGGGTCACTATGAGTCAGAATTGACTTCATGGCAGTGGGTATACAGGTTGGAAAATGGAGCAAGATTCATCTAAATATTGATGAAATTAATACGAGATATATGGTGATGCCCCTGCGTGTCTGACAGTTTGTTGTACTGTAGGGACTTGCATGTTGCTGTGATGCTGGAAGCTATGCCACTGGTATTCAGATACCAGCAGGGTCACCCATGGAAGACAGGTTTCAGCTGAGCTTCCAGACTAAGACTAGGAAGAAGGACCCAGCAGTCTACTTCTGAAAAGAATTAGCCAGTGAAAACCTTAGGAATAGCAGCGGAACATTGTCTGATATAGTGCGGGAAGATGAGCCCCCCAGGTTGGAAGGCACTTAAAAGACGACTGGGAAGAGCTGCCTCCTCAGAGTAGAGTCAACCTTAATGACGTGTATGGAGTTAAGCTTTTGAGACCTTCATTTGCTGATGTGGCATGACTCAAAATGAGAAGAAACAGCTGCAAACGTCTGTTAATAATCAGAATGTGGAATGTATGAAGTATGAATCTAGGAAAATTGGAAATCATCAAAAATGAAATAGAACGCATAAACATCGATAATCCCAGGCATTAGTGAGCTGAAATGGACTGGCATTGGCCATTTTGAATCAGACAGTCATATGGTCTACTGCATGGTACATAAGGGAAACATAATTTTATACATAATTTTCTGTGTAATGGGTCTTGTACCCACTCTTCATCTTTAAGAGCTAAGATTTTTTTAATAGCCGGGAATGACAACTTGAAGAGGAATGGCATTGCATTCATCGTCAAAATGAACATTTCAAGATCTATCCTGAAGTACAGCACTGTCAGTGATAGGATAATATTCATACGCCTACAAGGAAGACCAGTTAATACGACTTCTGTTCAAATTTATGCACCAACCACTAAGGCCAAAGATGAAGAAATTGAAGATTTTTACCAACTTCTGCAGTCTGAAATTGATCAAACATACAATCAGGATGCATTGATAATTACCAGTGATTGGAATGTGCAAGTTGGAAACAAAGAAGGATTGGTAGTTGGAAAATATGACCTTGGTGATAGAAACGATGCAGAGATTGCATGATAGAATTTTGCAGGAACAATGACTTTTTCATCGCAGATTCTTTTTTTCACCAACATAAATGGCGACTATACACATGGACCTTGCCAGATGGAATACACAGGAATCAAATCAACTACATCTGTGGAAGGAGACAGTGGAAAAGCTCACTATCATGAGTCAGAACAAGACCAGGGACCAATTGTGGAACAGACCATCAGTTGCTCATGTGCAAGTGGAAGTTTAAACTGAAGAAAATTAGAACAAGTCCACGAGACACAAAGTACGACCTTGAGTATATCTCGCCTGAATTTAGAGACCGTCCTCAAGAATAGATTTGATGCGTTGAACACTAAGACGAATTGTGGAACGACATCAAGGACATCATTCATGAAGAAAGCAAACAGTCATTAAAAAGATAGGAAAGAAAGAAAAGACCAAAATGGATGTTAGAAGAGACTCTGAAACTTGTTCTTGAACATCGAGTAGCTAAAGCAAAAGGAAAAAATGATGAAGTAAAAGAACTGAACAGAAGATTTCAAAGGGTGACTAGAGAAGACAAAGTAAAATATTATAATGACACGTGCAAAGAGCTGGAGATAGAAAATTAAAACAGAAGAACATGCTCAGCATTTCTCAAGCTGAAAGAACTGAAGAAAAAATTCAAGTGAGCTCTGTTCTAGATGAGGAGATATTCAGAAGAATAGCACAGTATGTGTCAATGCTTGTTGAATGACTATATGAATGAATGACATGTTCCTTGCTATGGAGGAGCTTAACAGCTTAACAGAGGACAGACTTTAATTTAAATAATTTTGCTTTGAGGATAGAGAGGAGGGAACTACAAACTTACCAGGGGAACTACTTAACAGAGGAGGGGGGATAACATTTGACTTGGGTTTAGAGGAAAGAATAAAAAGCTAGACAGTGGAGGGCATTCCAAGGAAAGGACTTGTTTGAGAATTATGAGTTCTGGTTAGGTGGCCAAGATAATCAGATAAGAGATGACAAGGGCTTAAATTGATGGTGACAAGGAAGATAGACAGTAGAGGATGGGTTTGAGGAGGTATTTCTGTGCAAGACACACAGGTGAAGGACTTAATGACTTAGTATGTGACAGATGGCAGGGGTTGAGCAGAGAAGGATGATTTTGTAATTTGGACTGTATTCCAGATATATTCCATCTCTCTCTGACCTCTAGCACCTAACACACAGTCTGCTGTCTGCTTTTAGGTGCTCATTCAAACGTTTATTACATGAGGATGAGTCATCTTTTCTTTTTCTCGGTTATTTTCTTCCCTACTTTGTTTCATTTTTCTTCTTTCATTTTATCCTTATTTTCTGACACTTACTGTTAATGTTTTTTAGAAGAATATTCTGATTAAGCTGTCTCATATGCAAAAATGAATAAAAAATCTCCAAAAAGTGATGCTTCAGGTTATAATTGATCTATGTATACACTCTGAAAGGATGTTGTTTCTAAAGGGAATTTTTAAATCAAAAATCTTTAGATTTATTTGAAGTTTCTATAGTGTTTCACATTTTAGCTAGATATTCTGAAGTAACTGAAAATAAAGATGACCTGAATTTCAAAATTTCAATAAAGGAAAGCAACCTTTTGAGCAAATTCAGAAAATAAACTCAGGTTTTAGTAGGAAATATTGTTTATTTGTTACAACAGAATGAGCTCTTCAAAATGTCAAAGATAAAGGTTAGTGTTCTCTGTTATTGAAGGAGTTCCCAAAGGTACGGAATGATTTGGGAGTGCCACTGGGCTTGGTTGTGTTGAAATTTTAAGAGTGTAGTGACTCCTGGCTCTGTAATTGAGAGGGCCAGGTCTCATTGTGCTCACTCTGATTTCTTAGTGGAAAACAAAACAAAACTGGATGGTGTCATTTTAATATGGTTATTTTCCGTATCTCCAGGACTAAACCTCTAAGGTAATATTTTTGCGGTACCAACCTGCATGCGAGGCTGATGAGCCCTAGATAAAGCTGTCAACAGAAATTTCAAAATTCAAATTCATATGACTCCAGTTTCCTCACCAAACAATATATAAAGAAATAGCAGATTGTTTATGTTGCTGAACACTATAATAAAATAATAAAAGGAATGTTTGTCATATAATAGCTTGCTTTAGAGCAGTGGTTTAAAATCTGGTTGATTATCAGATCACCTGGAAATCCTTTTTAAGGTACTGATCCTTGAATCCACCCAGGAAAGTTTTGATTCAGTAAAGAGCCCTGGTGGCCAGGGGTTAAGCGCTCGGCTGCTAACCTAAAGATTGGCGGTTCGAACCCACCAGCCACTCCAAGGGAGAAAGATGTGGTAGTCTGCTTCCATAAATATTATAGCCTTGGAAACCCTATGGGGCAGTTCTCCTCTGTCCTATAGGGGCACTGTGAGTCAGAATTGACTTGATGGCAATGGGTTTGGAAGGCAGGAGCAGGGCCATGCAAGTGCATGCAGGAGTTATATCTGGGAAGCAGTGTTCATAGCAATAGTTATGACAATCTGAAAGACAAATTGTCTAGGAGATTGTTAAGGGGGCAAAATTTAGCTTCTTAGTGAAGTTGAGGGTAGAAGGTACTAGTGTTCAGTCATTTAAGAAAGCAGGATCTGTTGTTTATTTTTTAAATTATTAAAAATGTCTACCTGAGGCAAATATCTAAAAATTTTAATATTTTTTATTCTGGTAGATACCTGGGTGTAATATATTATTCTTAATACTTTTCTGTGTTTAATTTTTTTTTTCAAAAAAAAAAGTGTGGGTATAGTTGAAACTGTTGCCTTCTGAACACTACCTGTCTTTCTTAAGAGATCACAGATTTTTTTCAGATATCAAAACAACCAAATCCTGATTAGCCAATCACAGTAACCCTATTCTCCTTACAAGTAATTGGCTTCTCGGTCAGTACTAGCCAATAAGACTTGAGGGGAGGTCTGCTGGAGGGATTTTGGGAAAGGGGTTTTATAGTCTTAAAGAGAGTAAGAGAGAATGACCTCTTTTTTTCACGGGTTGGTGTTGTCTCTGAATGTGATGTCCACAGCTGTGTCATTCAGTCTTAGGACTGTGAGGGAAAAATACGAGAAAGTTGACATGCTGAGGATGGTAGTGAAGAGATAGAACCTGTGTCTTTAATGATATTAAGCTGCAAAATTAATACTAGAACCTTCCTAGCTCTAGATTTCTTGTTATGTGAGATGAGCTCTGGAAGCTGTATGAGATCAAGAGCTTTGTAGATTTTGTTCATTTGCCCTCGTGCCTAGAACAGTGCCTGGCACCACAGTTTCCATTAAACATATATTTTATAATGAATTACTTAAGTTATTTTGCCCCCAAAGATAACCTGAATGGATTCAGTAGGCTTTCGTGGCAAAATTAGAGGAAGAAATGTTTGTGTTATATGGTGTCAATCAAGTTAATCTTTAAATGTTTTTAATGAGTTTTTTTCCTGTGTTTAGCCATTTGCTGGTGCTTATGTTTTGAGTAACATTTTAATCCCATAGAGGTTAAATTTTTCTCGATACTCTGATTCACAGTTCCCAAATCAAAACTCCAATAGTTTTAGGCAGCCCTGTAAGGGGAAAAGATCTTAGTCTCAGGATGAGAATAATGAGAAAATAGTCTTATTTTTACTTGTTCATTTTCATATTGAAAACTTTCCATTATTTTTGGATTAATCCGTTGTTCACGTATAAAAGAAGAATTCAAAATCCTTGTGTGTGAACCTATCTCTATAGGTTGGAAAACTGTATTGCACAATTTTTCTGAATATTGTTGCTCTATAATGTGGGATAAGAAGCTTGTTTATTACTTCTCTATGGGGGAGACTCACCAGGATTGCATGTAAAGATTGGACATGATAATTAGGACAATCCCAGTCTTTGAGTCAGTTCTTAGAATTTTGTTGGGAGTCCAAATAATGTCAAAGAGAGCGTCATCCCTAATGAGAACTAAAACACAAATGTCTTCTTGTCTCATGCAATATCTTAAGGGAATTGATTAAAGAGTACAGAGTCATACTAATAACAAGTTCTCACCAATGAACTTAGAAGAACATGAGTTCTGTTAAGGCCCTGGAGAATTCGTAATAATGGAATTTTGCTTTTCTTGTGAGTTTCTTTGTGTATGGTACCAGATATAAATTTACTTTTTAAATATCTAGGTAGCAACCCTTAGATTCCTCTGCTTAATTCCACATCTCCTAAATGCAACTTCGTTTGCATTTCTATTGCTGAAACCTCAAGAAGATACCTTATACTTTAACTTGTACATAGAGGTTTACTTTTATTACAGGGAAGGGAAAGAAAACCCCAAACTTTTAGATATATAATTTGGCACGAACTTTTCATACGCTGTTTTAAAAAATGTTACTTAACTTGTATTTTTGATACATTTCCCTACACATAGCATATCTGTAACTGAGTCTTTAATTCCCTTGTTATAATTGGGAGAGTTTCTTGAATCCTTGCTATACCTCCACCATCCTCATATTATGCTTTTATAGCAGTTCCCTAGACTCATGAAGGTGAAGGATGAAGTTTCTAATGGTACTGAATACCAAACTGTTGCTTGATTTATTCAGGAAGGTTGTTATGTACTGGGATCAAGTGACAGCTTAAAAGCTAGTATAATTTGTCATCATCAGTTAATTTTCACTGGGCGTCCACTGGGTGCTGAATGCTGTAAAAAACTCATCGTCAGCATGCATGAGCCTGATAAGGTTGACGGGACTCTTAAGAAGACGAGGATCTTGTCTTTAAGGAACTGGCTATATATACAAGGCAAGTCAGCAAATGTCCAGTGTTGTCAAGTTCACTGTACACAAAGTGTGCAACTAAAAATACTTTGTTTTTGTGAAGGGTTCATGTTAGTAAATTGAGGTCCCACTCTCATATCTTTGCTGCTACCAGAAGAAAGAGGATGGTATCCACTATGGTCCAATCCTTGGTTGACCAGCATGCGTTTAGGTGTGTACACGTAGATATTTTTTGACCCCATACATATTAATTTCAAAATATTCCTGTCTAATGAGATCTGTTTATCCTTCACACAAACATATATGCACTTTGCCTCTCCTCGGTTGTTGTTTGCTGTCAAGTCAATTCAGATTCACAGAGACCCTGTAGGACAGAGTAGAACTGCTCCATAGGATTTTCTAAGCTGTAATCTTCACGGGAGCAAATTGCCGTGTTTTCTCCCGTGAAACAGGTGGTAGATTCAAACTGCCAACCTTTTTAACCATTGTGGCACCGGGACTGTGTGTTCCCAGGGAGAGACAAATCAAAGTTACATCCAGGTGATACATCTAGACTAGTGTCCTATGCTCATTATTCCACAGGCCTCTGGGTGGTGTTTATTCCTTCTCTGATCTGGTTGAGAAATGTGATCTAGATGAAATTAGGTTGTAGCGACTCTTGATCCTGTAATTTATGTCTTAAAACATATCTGATTATATATAATGGTGAAGGAAATATAGAATAGCTGCAGTGTAGACTCAGGTACAGCACTGATCCAGGGAATATGCCATATTCCCCTGGTTAGGAATGGTACAGAAGATGCTATGGCCACGACTCTCATAAGCATCTCGTTGTCCCTCCCCTGACCTTGGCCTGAGTTCCGTAGCCAGCGGATGTGCTTACCCTGGCTTATCTGCTAAGATTTCTCTTGTTGGGTGTCCTTCATGGCTATACCTGAGAAAGGCTTTCGGGAGGACTCTCTTGCAGGCACCTTAGCAGTTCTTTTCTTGTTGGTAACAAGGACTTGGATTCAGGGAATGCCTTAGGGTGGAAGAGTCACGGGCCTTTATTTGCTAGGCTGGGGATTTTGCTAGCAATACAATTTGTTTAACATCTTTCTTGGTTGCTTATCAGTATCCTGGTGGTGGAGGACTTCATTTTCTGGTAACCAGCACCAAAAGTTGTATTAAATAATGATCTTTGACTCTGGTCCCTTGCCACGTTTGTTTAGGAGCCCTGGGCTCTGTCCATCTTCTTTCGTCTCAATTTAATGGCTCCCTGTCACTGGCTTTGCTTCTGTGGGTGGTAAGGCTTGCCCTGGGTTGCTGCTCTTTCCCAGGCTATGTCCCGTGTGAATGAATTATATGAACTACTGGTGGACAGTGAGATGGGGAAGCACTTGAGAGAACCTGGCGTTTCAGTCTTCCGCAGTTCTTCTTGGTCTTTCCTAGTATCTCCCATCTCGTTTTCTAACACTTCACATTTTCCCATCAGCAGGCTAAATTTAGACTGTAACAAATAATTTGGCCGCTCAAATCACAAAGCTAGCATGTGATTATCTGAACTTTTGGGGTCCCAGGTCACTGTCGACCAGGAATGCCGCTTTTGATTGTGTAATGTGAACTTGACAAAGGCAAGGGGGGTTGAAACCAGCCCTTGCTCCACTTACCAATTCTTGCACTCAGATCCAATTTGAAATTTGTCTATCTAGACCTTTTTAGATTTACACAAAAACAAATTTATTTGCTTGTTGCTGACTGTGGCTGTGTTGTCTGCAAATAAAAAGAACTTCCCTTAATAAAACCAAAAACAAAAACCAAACTCATTACCATTGAGTTGATTCCAACTCATAGCGACCCTATAAGGCAGAGTAGAACTGCCCCATAGGGTTTGCAAGGAGCAGATGGTGAATTCGAACTGCCAGCCTTTTGGTTAGCAGCCAAACATTTAACCACTGCATCACCACGGCGCCTCCTTTAATAAAGCTACCTGGTTTTTCTAGTTGGCTTTCACCTTGGCCATTGAAATGTTTATACTTTTAATGTAGCAGCTGCTGAAGACCACAAGAAGTCCAATATATTAATATGTGAATAATTTTCATAAAATACCCTAAAGCTCCAGCCATAGTGTATGCATGATGTGAGTCCTAAGAACTGATGAAGTTTATTTTCACTAACTACTTTGCTATTAATGTTGGCCACTGATTTTCTAACATAGGTTGGAGTGATCCTCATTGTCCCATTCTTGCCTTTACTCATCTAGTTTCACAGTTCAACAGCCTGCTCCTGATACAGGTTTTTATATTAGATGATACGTCTTAGTTTCAGGCTTTTGGACTTGTATCCTTGCCTTACCAGGCAGCCCGTATCACATAGAGGAGAGCTGAAGGGAACGAAAGGCAGGACTTCGTCCAGGACCTGTATCAGAAAGCAGCTCTGCGTCTATTAAAGTGTGTCACATGTTCATTAAGTTGAAACCTATGAGCACTGCATGCTTCTTAATGGGAGGTCTTCCTCTTCTAATGTTCTTACTGTCCATAAATGCTATAATCAAACTGTAAAGTCTCCAGGTGACTTCTGGTGTTTCAAATCTTTAGATTTCTTTGTAGGCTTTCCTTAGCTGTTATCTACCCTAATTTTTCTGCAGTGTATAGATGTTGCTCAGTGTTTTAAGGCGCTGAACTTGGTTAAGTGAAATATTTCTGAAATATTACAAAAAAGATAATATTTGAATATGTCCTATTCCATTGTGATAGACTGTCAACTGCTTTTGAAGTAATTACTGATAAAAATAAATACTACTTAGTTATCCAGTGCTGCTACAACAGAAATACCACAAGTGGATGGCTTTAACAAACAGAATTTTACTCTCTCACAATCTAGTAGGCCAGAAGTCCAAATTAAGGGCGTCAGCTCCAGGAGAAGGCTTTTTCTCTCTGTTGGCTCTGGAGGAAGGTCCTTGTCATCAATCTTCCCCCTGGACTAGGAGCTTCTACGCACAGGCACCCCGTGTCCAAAGGACTTGCTCTGCTCGCAGTGCTGCTTTCTTGGTGGTATGAGGTCCCCCTGTCTCTCTGCTCACCTCTCTCTCTTATATTTCAAAAGGAGATTGGCTCAAGACACAATCTGATCTTGTAGATTGAGTCCTGCCTCATTAACGTAACTGCCACTAATCCCATCTCATCAACATAGAGACAGGATTTACAACACATACGAAAATCACATCAGATAACAAAATGGTGGACAGTCACACAATACTGGGAATCACGGCCTAGCCAAATTGATACACATATTTTTTGGGGACACAATTCAATCCATGACCCTATTAATACATACTTTTTCTTTTCCAATAAGCTTTATGGTGGTACACCAGCAAGGTTGAAGAAATGTTTAACTGATGGTCTGGAGATTGAAATATGAGTAGTAGCCATGCCATAATTTTTTCCCTTGCTATTGTTTGAGCATTCTGAGGCAAGCTATTTGTTGAAACATAATACAGTAACGCTAGGACTTTTCCAACTTCTGCTTTCCCATTAATTGATTCTTTTAAAAACAAAAGGAATGACTTCAATATTTTTTAAAAAAAATAACATGTATTTGTTCAAAATATGCCCATTATTATCTCTTATAAATCTCAGGGGTGATTCTTAAAAAAAAAAAAAAAAAAAATTAAGGCATTATTCCTTGTAAAGGAACCATCTTATAAAAATTTTAGTACATAAAATAGATTTTAAAAAGATCATGACTTCATGTCTTTTTATTGGATTAACATTTTTTTTGTCCTGTAGAACACACTGTTTAAGTTGTTCATTTTCTATATGATGTTTATAAATATAAATTACAAAAATTGCTTATATGTATTTATCATGACCAATAAAACCAAACCCATTGCCATGGAGTCCATTCCAACTCATAGCAACCCTATAGGATAGAGTAGAACTGCCTCATAGGGTTCCCAACTCTATAATCTTTATGGAAGCAGACTGCCACATCTCTCTCCCACAGAGTGGCTGATAGGTTCGAACCACCGACGTTTCCTTTCCCTTAGCAGCCAAGCACTTAACTGCTGCACCCCCAGGGCTCCTGTATTTTTTATACTATTACAAATAATTATAGGCAGAGGTCAGTATAGCAGTTAACTCGAGTGAAGGAAATACCGGGGCAGGGAGCAAAAGGAGCAAATATACATACCACCTTCGCTATGGTATTATATGAGAAGACCATATCAGCAATGCTTGTAAGAGACAACAGTTTACAAACCTGCTAACTTAAACAGAAATCTTTCTGTTCTCAAATGTGTGAGTAATGGGCTCATGTTATCTGGATAAGTTGACTTAAAACTATATTATAAAATAGCTGGCATAAAGTAAGGCCAAATTTGTTATTCATTTAAGGATAGAAACAAGCATTAGAGAAATGCTATACTTGGAGAGAACATAATAGAGATCTTTGTTATCCATTGGTTTACTGTCTGGGGACTTTTTAGTAATAACATGCGAATTTAAAAGAAAATGCTGATTGATTTTCTTAAAAATCCTTATTTTTTAATTAATTTTTCTATCAAGTCATAATTTTGCTGAAAAATGAAAGATAATGTTTGTGTATGTATTTGAAACCTGTCTACTTAGAAAAAAAATTTGAATTGGCTTATAAGAAAAAAACAACCTAATAACACAGAATAAATAAAAAATAAAAGCTAAATAGTAAATCAGAAAGGAATGGAGGAAATTATATACGGGAGAACAAAGGGCATGGGCTGAGAGTTAAGCCTCCCAATAACCCCATGAGGGTCTTCATCGCCCCTTATTTTGCGAGTGAAATTCACTACACCCAGGGAAGTGAAGGAACTTTCTCAGGATCACAGAACCAGTAAATACAGACTTTCTAAATCAAACCCTAGTTTGTCTTGTTCCAAAGTATGTGTGCTTCACACCATTTGTTGGTGTCAATGTCTTGGTTGAGGACAGCTATAACAGTTGAGCACACATTGCTCCTGATATAAAGGTGACCAGCTGGTCCCAGTTTGCCTGGGAGTCTCCTGGATTTAAAACTAAAAGTTCCACATTCTGGAAACATCCTCAGCCCTGAGCAAAATGAGATGGTTAGTCACTCTGCTTGATCTCCTCCCAGCCATGGTAAAGATGGAAATTTGATGATGGCAGAGTAAGGTTGGAATACTGTTCCTCCAAAAGTACACGATGCCTTTATTATATGCCAGTAATAATCAGATCCTACATTGTAAAGTTTATTTACTTTCTAACATGTGTCGCAGGCTGTGGATTTGGCAGTGGCCTTTCCACTGCAACTAACATATTCCTGTTTCTTTCTGATGGAATTTAGTGTCTTTAGACTCATTGGGCAGTTTATATATATTATATGATAGTCCCTATACATAGTTGTTAATAGGCATTGATAGATGCTGTTAATGTTTTAAAACAAAGAGACCCAGCATTAATCCAGTAGCTTAAATAGGATAAAAGTTTATTCCTCATGTAACAGTACCCGAGAGCATTCCAGGTTGATGAGAGGCTCTGCTCCCTGCTGCCATGCAGATTCCTTCTGTCTGGTTTCTCCAGCATCCATTCAGACGTTTTCATCTGTGGTCAAAGCTGGTTGCTGCCACATCCAAGTCCGCAAGAGGAGATAAGAAAGTATAGAGAGGAATCTCTTGCCTTCCCTTGCAAAGAAAGGCTGGAGAATGGGCTCTAGCCATGTGCCCAGGACAATGGGGAAAATGGATTTGGGGAAAGGCTAGAAGTTTCCACCTCAATAATTTATTTAAATGTTGAAAAACAACTTCTGAAGATTGACCCTTTTGTTTTGGGTAAAAATACCTCCCACCTCTGCCATGCTCATGATTTATTTTGCAAGAATTAAAACTGAATTACTATTAAAAATGCTGTAAAGTATGATATAATCATAAGACAATGCTGTCCACCTTGGTTCCCAGGCATGTAGTCATAGAATTTGTTTGGGATTCTCAAACTGATCAACGTTCCAAAAAACATCAGAATTCCAAAATATATTTCAACATGTTAAATATAAACATTAAATAAAATGAAGGTGGGAAATAAGATGTGTAATGAAAGAGCTCAGAAGCTCAAGAGGTAAATAAAAGACTTCAGAAAGTCTCTGGAGGGGAACTAAGGAAACAAATGTAGAGACTGGCAGGAACTTCCAGGCTTGTAGAAGTGTTGGGGAGCAAGGTCAACCCAGGCTCTGTACATTGAGAAAGGCTTAAATCAAGTAATGAAAAGAGCTGGACAATTATTAGGTTTATTATAGTTGATTTTTGCCTACGTTCAAATTGTATAGCAATAAATAATCTAATAAAGCTTTATCATACTAGTACATAATGAAGTAACTTTTCACCTCCCTCTAAAGCCTTTATTATATACACGTGCATTATACATATGTTCATATTATATACATATAAAAACTATTTTGTATGTGTGTATAGATGGATGTATATATGTATGTGTGTGTACGTATAGATATATATACATACAAGTATATATCCATATATACACGTGCGTGTGTGTCCCATGTGGGCACCCAGTAAAAACTCAGTAACTATGGAAGGAATAAACTATGAGTCGGTTCCGACTCATAGCGACCGTGTGTGCAGCAGAATGAAACACTGCATGATCCTGCACCATCCTCACAGTTGCTGCAGTGTTTGACCCCACTGTAACTATGGAAGGAATAATTTAGGTTCACACCAAGTCTTTCCCCTCCTTCATATTCTATTTTGATCATTTTGTTACTGGCAATTTAAAATCATAAGCATTTAAATTTGATGCTGTGTATGTATACAACAAGCATTTAAACTGACTAAATGGCATGAAAATTCTTTTATAATTTTATTAACTCTTACTTGTGCAAAAGATACCAGTGACTGAAGATAATGTGCACATACTAATGGATTATATGCCACAGGAAAATGTTGCTTTATATTGCTACTCTAGCAGCTGCAGTTTAAAGTACAGTTATTACTAGCTACAGTATCACCTAGTTTAAAATTTTTATCAAAAGAAGTTCATGCTATTGACTCATTACTCCCGTATTTATTATTCTTATTGAAAATCCCTAGACCTAATTCTATTGGTTTCCCTTCTGATTGAAAGCATTTGAACCTAGAGAGCACAGTATTTCTTAAGACCTTTGTAACTACTCATCATGGATATTAAAATTACAGTCATGCTGCATTGTGTGAGCAATGGTTTAAAAAAAAATCTTTACACATATGATAAGCGGTGACCAGTGCGATCCACGTTGGAAGATGCTGAACGTTCGTATAACTGGTATTTGAAATTTTGATGTGTATTGCATTCGTTACTGAATATCAAGAATACTTTTTTTTTTTTTTTTGCTCACGTAGAGGAAGTTTAAAATGGGGTCTTTTGTAGCAGCACCCATCTTGTTTAGAATGATATAACAGGTGCTGAATGTTCACATATCAAACAAAATGCCAGCTTTCTGTAGAAAAGAGGTGTCAAAAAGTTTCTTTGTACCTTTAACGCATGTGATTATGTAGTACAAAATGCAGAGTTTGTAAAATTTCTTGAATATACAGGCAAAAAAAATGAATAATTCAAAACAACTCATAAGTTCTACATTCTATTGTCCCTTTATAACGCAGGCAGAATATAGCAGTGTGCTCCCAATAGAGCTGAATTTGCACAAGTTACACCTCTGAAAATGCCAGATGGTCTATGGTCTACTTTTGAGAGCTGTCACATATGTAAAGATTTGAAAAAAGAAAGACAGCTGAATGAGAGCAGTGGATCATTAAAGGGAGAGCGAGAGTCCCTAGGCATCACTTGTGTTTTAAGAAGCATTGTGTCGCTCCCTTATTAGCGTGCTTTTTTTTTTTTTAAAGCCATACACAACTTTTACACAATAAGGAAAAAAATTCTGTTTTAAGCCAAGTAGTAGTGGCTTAATCAGTTAGACGTTTTTGTTCTTACTCAAGAATAAAATCATATGTTTCCTGCTTGGTTGCAGTTGTAGTTTTACTGTAAGATTCAACTCTTCCTTATGAAAAATTAGCCATAAAGTTAATATAAGTATCTGTTCAGATAACAAAGATATTTAGGGTTTATCCAGTTTTTATTAGACTTACGTACTGCGTACATCTAGCAAAATCATTCAACTGAGAAATTGTGTTTTAGTGTTCAAAACTGACGTGAAGAGATAATACTTGGTTACCTGACCGTAATACAAACTATGGTAAAAATAATTAGGTGACAGTGAAGCAAGAATGAATGTACTATCATTTATCTGCCAACAGAAATAGATATCATTTTGAAGACTGAAATGTAGATAAATCATTAAAGTGTGTTAGAATATCACTCCCACCATACACAGCAATTTGCAAATAGTCAAATTTTGATAGTAGAGAAAGGTCAAATCTGTCACTTTTAGAATTTGGTGGCAAGACAAAGTTGTCTTTTTCCCCTCTTATTTTTATTTATTGAGAGTACTTAACTTTTATATAGTAATTCCACATTTATCTTGGGTTATGGAATAGGACAGGATATTTTTGAGTTGATAAGCAGTCTTCCCAGCATTGGTCAATGACATTTCGACTTAACCAAGCTCTCAGATTTCATGAATTATTCTTTTCAGAGAAAAAGTGGCCCGAAACATTTCATTTATTTGGTGAGGTTACTGGAAAGCACACCAAATCAGGTTTAACTGTCTTCTTGGCATCCCTTTAAATACATATGCATAACTAGCTTTATGTTCAATAGCAGTCATTACGATGTCATTCTAGTTGATAACGAGAGGTTACAGGAGCAGCAAATTAATCTCTAAATCAAACGATCGCACACTCCTAAGACATAGATCTCTTTTTACAGATGCCTTGATTGTATATTTTAGTTATGAGAAGGGCATATATAGCTGCTAAACAGACAGGTAACCTTTTCTTCTTGTTCATTGTTTTTTTCCATCAGAAATTAGAAGAAAAATATTTTGATAAATTTTACTACTATTACTTTATAGTAAATTATTCCCCCTTTATTTATCACTGGAGAACTGAAAAATTGTGAGAGAATTTCGTATATTAGTTTTATAAATCAGGTATTAATTTTGATATGAAAGCATGCTTTTGCTTGTTAAGTAAATGAATCTGTTCTTTTTCTTATGATACGCACATTCATGAGTAGAATGTTTTGATACGTTAAAATGTTTTTCCCCCAAGACTCGTAGTTTATGTAAACAAAAAATAAACAGTAGTGTGCTAAAGACTTACTCAAACACAAACTATCTTTGTCAAAAATACGAACCAGGTCTTAGCAGTTCCCAGACCACAGGTATTCAGTCCTTTGAGACATACACAGTAAGAGCTCAGCTTACACTGCTTTTTCTAAGTAGAAGAGCTCTTGGTATTCAGATTTAATTTATATTTCAACACCATAAACAGAAATGAAGACTCATTGAAACAGCAGTTTTAGATTTCAAAATTCTAAGAAATTATAGAGCAGTAAAATTTGTGTCATAAATTTTTCTCATTGTTTTTGCTGAGATGCTATGATTGATAGCTTTACTTATCTATACATGCAAGGTAGAGGGTGATTTTTAATAATAATCTCATCACTTAACCAATGTAAACAGATGAACTTTTTTTAGGGGGGAGGGGGGCAGGGTTCTTACCTGAAAAAAAAAAACAGAATCTTTCCTGGCTAATTTAAATAGAAAATAAATTTGTTAGCAGCACATGGACTCCCCCCAGAGCTCAACAGCCAAGGATCATGCCCATTATGAGGCTTCTCTAATGACAATCCCACCGGCACACCACTGACCCACTGGTCTGCTTGGGAGTGGACACCAGAAACTTCACCTCTTTTCCAAGACCAGCATATGCCTTCTCCACTGCCCAGGTTAAGATCACCTCCCTGGTGTATTGGTCTTGCTGAATTAATATAGTTTTTCAGAATTTATAATCTCTTAGATTTTTCTCCAGCGCATTCAAGTCATGGGCACATCTCAAAAGTTTTTTTCTTCCTTTCCAGGACTCTGACCTGTTATTTCTTTTTCTTGTTTATTGTTTTCCCCAGGGCCTCTAGTGTAGCGTTGCATAAGAAGGGTGAAGGTGGGCATTCATTTCTTGGTCCTGACCAAAACTGAGGTACTTCTAAAATATTAGTGTTTAGTTTTGGTAGATACTTCTTTTTTTTAATCCAGTTAAGGAAACCAAAACCAACCTGTTGCCATCGAGTCAATTCCAACTCAAAGCAACCCTTTAGGGCAGAGTAGAACTGCCCCATAGGGTTTCCAGTGAGTGGCTGGTGGATTTGAACTGCTGACCTTTTGGTTAGCAGCGGTAGCTCTTAACCACTGTGCTACCAGAGCTCCTTGATTAAGGAAGTTCTCTTCTGTTCCCAGTTGGGTTATTTTTAAATCAAATTAAAGAATAAACATAGAAAAGGTTTTCTTTTCCAGAATTTAAAATGGAATCATTTGTAAACTGTATTCTTCTATATGTTGTCCAGCTTTGAATACCTGAATTCATTGCTCTTTTCGTTTTATCTTAAGAGATTTCAAAAACTGAGTAATTTTTCATTATCAGGGATATTGAGGTAATACTGCTGTGTTTATAGCACCTAGAAGAGGGCCTGGCCCAAAGAAAACCATCAACACTTGCTTAAATGAGTGTTGAATTACTTTTTAAGATTTCCAATTTAAATTTTCTTTTAAAAAAAGTATTCCTCTGCTGTTGTTATATCCCTTGTGTAAAGTCACCTTTGACAATCCCGCTCCAATTTTTTCCTTTTTGTAATTATTAATTGTGCTTTCTCTGTGTCCATATTAAGGCGTACTAGTGGCGCAGCAGTTAAGCGCTTGGCTGCTAACTGAAAAATTGGTGTTTCGAACCTACCTAGAGACTCCTCGGGAGAAAGACCTGGCAATCTACTCCCATAAAGATTACAGCCTAGAAAACCCTATGGGGCAGTTCTACTCTTCCCTGTAGGGTCATTATGAATCGAAATCGACTCTACAGCACCTAACAACAATGTCTGTATTTGTTAGTACAGTGACACTTAGAGATCTGGAACTCGACTGCCTTGTTTTTCTGAGTCTCTCAAGTTTTCTGCCTTTGACAGGGTGCAGTCTTCCCACTTTTCTAGCACTCGTTTTAGTAGAAGATATTTGAGTTTTCCTTCTCTGACCGGTTTCCACCTTACACAGGTTCTGGTTTTCATAGGCTTTACTGTATTTTCCTTTTTCTTCTTCATTTTTACTGTCATGGTTAAAATAAAGAAAAAAACCTGTTACTGAATGTATTTAACTGGATACATTTTTCCTGTTTTTCAATTTAGCTCAACCTCAATGCTTGCCCCTGCTTCAAACTTCAGCACAGGAATCGAGTGAGGAGGAAATAAGCAAGTTAAAGAACAGCCACACAAGTCTGAGCAATGGGAGTGGAATTCATAAACATGTGTCTGCAGACAATCGCAAACTTTCCGCACCTGTTTCTCAAAAAATGCATAGAAAAATTCAGTCCAGCTTGTCTGTAAACAGCGATATCAGTAAGAAGAGTAAAGTAAATGCTGTCTTTTCCCAAAAGACAGGCTCTTCACCTGAAGGTAAGTTTGCTATATGTGCATATTTTATTTGAGCAGATGTAAAATCATATTTGCTAGTAATTATTTGATTAAGTAAACATCATAGAAGAATCTTGCTTATCCTTCTGACAAACAGGAATTTTGGTAAAATGCAACTTAACTTCCCCAAAGGAAAGCATAAGATGGAAAAGAAAGTGTGGCTGCTGACATCCAGCGTTTAGATATCATCTCCTAGAGAGTAGTCATTACTTTAAATATAACTGCTATTACTTCTTTTTTTAATGCCACATTTAAAAATATGAATCCAACATTTTGTTGGCATATATGAGTGTATGAAAGTATTTTTCCTTCCCTGATGCAGTATGCTATTCTATGGTTCAGAGTTAAGATGACTGGCTTGTATTTTTGTCTTGCAAATCAGTTCTTAAACATGCAGAGCTAAGGAAAAAGACTTGGAAATTTTCACGCTCTTGCCAGGGAGTAGGCCAGGTGATCTCTGTTGCTTGACTGACGAGCAGCTTCTAGCCACTGTGCTGCCACCCCTACTCCCACCTCACCCCTGTCCACGGCATCAGAGGCATAGTGCCTGGATTCTAGATTCCAGGTTCACTGTGGTCTGTCCATCAGCTCCTCCCTTAGAGACACTTGGCTGCGATCTCTGAGCTTGGAGGAGCTAGTTATTACTTCTTCCAATTCAACCTAATCTTGCCCTTGGCCTGGCTAAAGTCAGATTAAATGCTATGAACCTGACGAAGTTTTTCTTTATTATAAAACGTACCCATGTGATAACAGTTAGTCTGCAGACTCTTTTTATATGGTCTGTTGTCTGTATTAAAAGAGAAAAGTCTCCTCTCATATTTAAGGTCCCAAATTTTCATTAGCATATTCATGTTCTTCTCCTCTATCTCCCCCCTCTTTAACAATTCTGAACATTAAAAAGCTCAGATCTCATATATACATAATTTTTTCCTTAATCCCTTTACCTTTTTATTTTAATTGCCATGAAATCTTAAATAAGAGAAATCCTGTGAGATGCCCCTGTGAAGCTGGCTGTGCTTATTCGTAGAGATAAATTGAGATGTAAATAGGAAATTGTGTTGAGAATTACCAGTAATGAATGAGGGCAAGGATATTACATTTTGGCTACAGGTGTCTCAAACTCAACTGAGGTAAAAGTGTTAGGTTGATCAGATGATATGATAATAAATAGTCTGCATAGTTCTAGGTCAGTGACACTACTTTCCAAACTAATTAGATTGAAAGGGACATGATTGACACTTTAAAATGAGTTTGACATGTAAGCTGTATGGTCATCTCAGAAGTATAGGTAGGCTGTTAACTAAACTGTCTCTCCAAGGAGCTGGGAAGGCAATGCAATTTTCTTTAGAGGATCTTGGCTTCTAGGTGACTGGGTGAAATCATGCAAGTGAAATCTACTTGTTTTATACATTTGAATTTACTTATTACATCCCTAACCTCTTATTTTCCATTGCATGTTTACGTGTTTTAATGTTAGAGAATGGTAACATTTGCAGTTTGCATGTGAATCCAACTTGAAATTGTTTATGCAAATCTTTATAAAAATTTCCATTATTTGCTTGGCTTTAATACTATGTCTGAATGCAGCTTTATAAGTAACAATATGAAAGAAGAGAAAAATTAAGAATACATGAATGTGAGATATAGTTCTCTGCTCTTCCCCTTTCTCTCTTCCCCTCCCATTTTCTCTCCCCCACCATCTGCCTCCAGTCACACACATACACTCACACTTACGACAGATCATAAAGATCTGAAGAGGCAAGCCCCATGTAGTCCTGTTCCTCTCACAGACACGGCTGTAATGCAGCTGGGGACATGAGGAATATGTCCTATCTGTAATGCTGCTTCTAGGCTATTGAATTCAGCCAGTGTAGGTTCCTTTTACTGTAATTGCTTAAAATTCTCTTGTCCTATTTTATATGTCCTCAGAATTTTATCAAAATTATGTTCCTTCATGATTTTTGCTGCTATTTAAAGTTGTGCCATAAAATTGTATTGTTTCTTCTGACTTTCAGTTTTGAAGTTTACTTTCTGGCAGTGGGCTGTAGTGAGCAAAAAGCACTAAACTGGTAGATGGCAAAAGGAAAACACGTTTTCAGCTCTGCCAACAGCTAACCAGGGACTTGAGTATCTCTGAGCCTGTTCTTTCTACAAAATGAAGGCTTTAGGTTAGATGAACTTCAAAGTTTGGTTTGGCTCCGAGATTCTGCAGTTCTCTTTTTACAGCAAAACTGCTTCACTGTCAGGAGAGTTCTCTCGGTGTACAGAATATGCGATCCCTGGTTGAGGAGGAATCTAAAACTTGTGGAGCAGAACAGGTCAACAGCAGAAATGGTTTTGGTGAACAGCGATAGCATCTGGGTGTCACGGGTGTTTAAGTGCTCAGCTGCAAACTGAAAGGTTGGAAGTTCAAATCCACCCAGAGGCACCTCGGAAGAAAGGTCTGCCCATCTACTTCTGAAAAATCAGCCATTGAAAACCCTAGGGAGGGCACAGTGCTCCTCTGACACACGGGGTTGCAGTGAGTCAGGATCAGTTGGATGGCAAATGGTTTATATATGAGAATAGTAGATCTTGGACAGGATTGATTTGTTGCACAAATAAAAACAGGAGGTTTTTTGTTTTTTTTTTTTTAAAGCAGTAATAATAGGAGGATTTGATGGCTAACTTCTCATTTTTTTTTTTTTCCATATTTTTCTTAAGTCTTCATCAGCTATTCCTGGACTTCTGACAGCAAAATAAGCAAACAAGTAGCAAAATAATATTAACCGAAAAATCTCAAAAACAGCTCACCGTGCCTAGCTGGACAGTGTGTAGTTTTTCTGAGTACACAGTGCTTATGGTTGTGATTTTTATATTGCACATAAATAATATCGACAATTTAGAGGGACGTTTTTCTGGTTCACATGATGGGATTAAAGGTTTAAATATTTCATACTATTCCATTAAGAGCACTAAGGGCCTTTTTTGCTGACCAAGTTTGGGAAACACTACTACGATGTGGGCCATTGCTTACCTAGAGGTAAGGATTGAACTGGCCACATGACTCAGTATGCAGGATGGCAGATGTGTTAACATGTGTTTCACTGTGGATTATCTAAGACCTGAGTGCAGATAGTCATACCCATCATCACACTCTCTTTGGAAGCTGCACTGATACATGTAGTCAGAGAGTGCCTTCGATGCACCAGGTACTGTTCTACCTGCTTACTCCCGTGAACTCGTTTAATCCTCCCAACAACACTCTAATTCTCTTGACTCTATGTAATTACCTAATTTTAGGTGAGAAACTGAGGCACAAATTGTTAGGTGAACCACCTGAAGTCAGTTGGTATATGTCAGAGTTGAGATTCAAACCCAGACAGACAGTCTGGCTCCAGAATCCATGTTCTTAACCACTATGCTATTTTGCCTTATTAAAGTGCTCTGAGAAAACAGTAATTTACTGGCTGGTCTGATGTCACATTGGATGTTGATGGTGTTACAACTGTGGGTCAGGCAGGAAATCTTCCTGTTGGTATACATTTCCCATCTTGAAGCCCTTCCTACTAAAATTTCAAAAACAATTTTTACACCTGTGTTGTCTGTCAGTTTTCCTACCATACTAGACTGTAAATTGCTTAAAAGACTAGTGGGTCTAAGTCACCTTTTTTTAATGTACAGTGGTGCCCAGCACAATAGCTTTGTAGAATTTCCAATGAGTTAATAAATGATTGTGTTCTCGTCCAAACCACTTTATCCTCTTCTTCCTTGAAACTAGCACTGGAAAAGAAAATGTGTGCTCATATTCATTAAAAAGTGCTCTTTCCAAAAGTTCCTTTTATCAAATAGAGGGAAGAAAATGCCCATGTGGGAAAATGTTGTACATTTTATTTAAAGGTTATTAGATTAGTAGATTTCTACTTGTTTTGTATAATTAAATATTTTCATACATACTTTAATTTTCTGATTGCATCACCCAGGTAGAGAATTTTAAGACTAAATATTTAAGATTCTTGACCTTTGAAATAATTATAATATAATTTAGTATCATATAATATTCAAATTGCCAAGGGTTTTCATTAAACTCTAAGACACTTATCATAGGAATGATAAATCCTAATGTATTTTAGGTGTGCCAGTTACAGTTAGATATTTTTGAAAAAATTAAATTTTAACCAAGATATTTTTAAAAGATATTTTATACTTTTCAGGAATGTCTTAGTCATCTAGTACTGCTCTAACAGAAATACCACAAGTGGATGGCTTTAACAAAGACAGATTTATTCTCTGACAGTCTAGTAGGCTACAAGTCCAAATTCAGGGCATCAGCTCCAGGGAAAGACTTTCTCTTTCTGTCGGCTCTGGAGGAAGGTCGTCATCAGTCTTCCCTTGGTCTGGGAGTATCTCAGCGCAGGAGCCCCAGGTCCAAAGGACACGCTCTGCTCCTGGCACTGCTTTCTTGGTGGTATGAGGTCCCAATCTCTCTGCTTGCTTCCCTTTCCTTTTATCTCTTGTAAGATAAAACTCGATGCAGGCCACACCCCAGGGAAACTCCCTTTACATTGGATCAGGGATGTGACCTGGATAAGGGTGGTGTTACAATCCCACCCTGATCCTCTTTAACATAAAATTACAATCACAAAATGGAGGACAACCACACAATACTGGGAATCATGGACCAGCCAAATTGATACACACATTTTTGGAGGGACCTAATTCAATCCATGACAAGGAATATTTGATATCATAGATTTAGTATTTATAGAGTAATACATTTCCAATCCTAGCATCTCCTTAAGCATAAATGCCTAACAAGACAGTCAAGAGTGTTGTATACCTCACAATAAAAGAATCAGTCTCATTTTTAATCACATAGAGGCAGTATAGGCTAGTGATTAGAGCACAGACTCTGGTGCCAGACTGCTTGGGTTCAAATATTGGCTTTACCATATTTACAAATGTTGGCTGAACAGTATTGTGTCCTTGGGAAAGTTACTTAATCTTTTTGTGCCTCAGTGTTTAATCTGTGAAATGGGGATATTATTAGTACCTACTTGATGGAGTTATTGTGAAGATAAAGTTGATACTGCATACTGCTTTACAACACAGCCTGGCACAGATGAAGGGTTCTATAAATCTTAGCTGCTGTTATCATCATCATTACTAAGGAGCACGTAATAGTGAGGAATGCTAGCTTCCTGGAGAAGGCAATGCCTGAGGGAGATCCAAGAGATAAGGAAGAGTTATGTTAGGGGGTTGAGAGTAGAGGAAGGCATTCTAGGCTGAAGCGGTCAAGCGAATTGATGTGTTTTGTTCAGAGAACCATAAACATTTTGCTGAGAATATTGCTGAGACGCTGAGTTATGAAAGATGAGACTAGAAGGATAGGAAAGGACCAATCCAGAGGTGGCTTTGGTTGCCCTGTGCTTCTGAGGTATGGGCCGGATTATATTACTACGCTGATGGGCATCAGCTTATATACAGTATATACTTCTTGGAAAATTGTATATTCTCTTCTCCCCATAATGCAAACATGTCATAGTTATGGTTATGTAAAACCAGGTGCCTTCTCACCTGTCATGAATACTGCTGATATTAAGCACCTGCACTCTGATTGTCTTTACAATCTTTTGCATTTTGTTGTTGTTGTTTGGTGCCGTTGAGTTGATTCAACTCATAGCAATCCCATGTGACAGAGTAGAACTGCTCCCTAGGATTTTCTTGGCTGTAATCTTTATGAAAGCAGATGGCCAGGTCTTTTCTTCCTTGGAGCCGCTGGGTGGGTTTGAACCTCCAACCTTTCAGTCAGCAGCTGAGCACTTAACTGTTGCACCACCAAGGCTCCTGAGTAACAAACTATTACCATAAATAAAGTGATGAACTGGTTTCAGACTTGTTGAGCTTGGGATACTCTCTCACCAAGAGGCATTTGAACCTGTGGATGGATGGTCTTAAGCCCAGTTCTTATTTTACTGGACCTCTCCACTTCCCTTTCTTTAAACTATTCTTTTACCTCTATGAACTTTCTCTGTCTCCTGTTTAGACTCTTCCTCCCCATTTCAGTGTTTTTTCTTGCATTCATAGCATAGCATAGTTTCTCACAACAACGTATCAGAAGAATAGGGCATACTTTCACCAGTAGGACAAACACAGCTATGCTTCTCTGGAAGACAGTCTGGGTGGGGCACACAGCCTTCAAGGGGATGAGAAGGATGGTTTGAAAAGTCCACCGGTGATTCAGATATGCCCTGCCCTCTCTTTTCATGAGAATCGTGGTAACATTGTGGAAGTGTCTTTACTTGATTGCCTCCCCTCCCCTTCCGTCCTCATCAACTGCAAAGCCTAACCCAACTCCTTCCACTAGAAATTGTGGTTTTACTACATTCTTAGAGGTCCCTACACACATGGTTAGGTGATACAACTAACTGCCTTTGCTGGTTCTCTCCCCACAGCCTCAAATGTTCTCATAACTTTCTTTGCTTTCTTGACCTCTACACATTTTTCCAACACTCATATCAAGTTTCATTTTCTGATGCCCTGATTTGGGCTAACCGCTCCTCCTGTGACCTCACAGCATCCCCCACATACAAAGTTACATTGAAGTTTATCTGTTTTACTGTCTGTCTTCTTGTACTCAAATGTAATCTTGTTGAAGGCAAAGACTGTCTTACTGGTCTTTTAATTTCCAGCACTCAGCCTATGCTGGTTTGTAATCTGTGTTCAGTAAATGCTGAAGTGAGTAAGGAGTGTAAACTGGGGGACATAGGTACTTGTTCTTTAATATTCCATACACATTGTGGTAGAAACCTCAAGAATGGTAAAACCCTCAAGGAAGAGACTGTAAAGAGATAAAAAGGAGTCCAAATGGTTAAAATTCAGGAAATGCTCATGTTTGGGCTAAAAGAGGAGTCCTGGTGGCACAGTGGTTACAAGTCTGGCTGCTAACCAAGAGGTTGGCAGTTCGAATCCACCAGCCACTCCTTGGAAACCCTGTGGGGCAGTTCTACTCTGTCCTGTAGGGTTGTTATGAGCCGGAATTGACTTGATGGCAACAGGTTTGGTTTTTTGTTTTTTGTGGGGGCTAAAAGAAATTTAAAAAGAGACCCAGCAAGACTGGAACCCAGAGCTCTTGCCTCCCAACCTCAAGTTTTCTCATTGTTCCATATGGCTTTCAGGCAACTAAAACCCAAAACCAAACCCATTGCCATCAAGTCGATTCTGACTCATGGCAACCGCATGTGTTACAGAGTAGAACTCCTCCATAGGGTTTTCTTGGCTATAACTTTTATAGAAAGTAGTTTACCAGGGCTTTTCTTCTGCGGAGCCTCTGGATGGGTTTGAACCGCTAACCTTTAGTTTAGCAGTTAATGGCAACCCTTGTGCCACCCCAGGACCTACACATTCCAGAATCCTAAAACCAAAAGGAAAAAAAAAAACAAAAAAACAACTAGAGGGGTATAGTTGAAATTGAATTGTTCATTCTCAGTTTCAGTAGTATAAAATATTCATTTTTTCCCATAAAATCTTATTAATTTTGCCTATAATTGTAGAAGCACTACTATTTTAGTGGAAGGATGGTAATAGGACTTTATGATATGAATATAGTGTTACAATCAGAGCTTCCAGAAACAAATTATCTGTGAGTTTGGCAAAATATCTCACTGCATTCCTCAAAATAATTTGCTTGGATGGTGTTTTGTTTTGTTCTTTTCTGGTTCCTCAGGCACAGGGCCTTCCATTCCGTGTCCGAATAATGGTGCGGGAGAAAGGTTTAGAATTCTGCTTTCTGAAGCAATATTTGCCAGTCCATTGGAAAATAGGATTTTAATAAATTTCACTGCTCAGCCAACACACTAAATGGAACAACAGTAATACAATAAGGGAGGGGTGTGTGTGTGTGTGTGTGTGTGTCTGAGTGAGAAGGGCAAGCATGAGGAGTTGATTATGTCAAAGTATAACTCATTTTGCATATATAAATCCTTGCTTTTTGTTCACTTGAAATATTTAATCAGCTGTTGTTAAAAACTGGAGACATTTACCTATCAGAAGTATTCATAAAGGGAAGATACTTCTCTACTCTAGGATTGAAAGTAGACATTTAAATACTTTCTTTAGAGAGAGTAAGAGAATAGATTAACTCTGTAATTTGTGATCTATAGTAATTATTCTCACACCCATCCATTTGATAGAGGACCAAAGAATTTACAAGGGTCTGTAATAATACATATATAGTTTAGCCTTTAAAATATAGAGAAATGTGCCTCAAATCTCAGAAGTCTGTTTATATAATAGCTGAAGTCTTTGCAAGTCCTCTTAATAGACAGAAGCTGTCAGCTATGTATAGACCATCTCTCTGCTTTGGTTTTGTAGACAAGCTATCTTCTGCCCTGCTGTAACCATTTAAATTAGCTTAGCATTCACTCAGGAGTTTGGGTGGAGAGGAAATCAAACAATAGAGATACAGATAGATTGGTCAGGAAGCTTTAGGGTGTGGGGTGGTCAGGTGAGACTATTTAGAAACCCGGTTTCAGAATAATAAGCTAAGTGGGAAGAATTGAATAAATGTTATGACCCCATCACGTTAATTTTTTTTATAGAGTGATGAAACATTTAAGTAATGTTTGTATTAGGTCAAATGGCAACAAGCAGATACAGTAACCAGCCCTCTCTAGGATGGAAGTTTGTTTTCAATCCAAGAGTTGTGTAAAGTGCAGGCTGTGAAATACTTGTATTTCTTTAGGGGTTCAGGATTGAGTGAGGGACCCTGACCCAGAGCTAAAGCTGCGTGCACCTGGAACCGCAGTTAGATATGCATCCTAAGCAAGACTGTCGTTAATTTTCTAGTTCAGTTAGTTGGGAAAATGAAGAGCAATTAGGAAATCAGGAGGAATAGCTGAATGTAGCACAGGGCTGATCATGAGTTAGTTTAGACTTCAGTTTCGAATAGATGATACACAATCCAAGTAGAGCTCCAAAATGTGTTTGGAGGTATAAAACTGGAGCTTGGGAGAAGGAGTTAAAGCCAAATATACTCATTTATGTTTGTTCTCTCACTAGGGATATTTAACTATGTATCTGGATGAGTTTTCTTAAGCAGAGATTTTAGAGGAAAGTAGATGGCTTGAGACTGAGTGACTCAGGGATCACGGGATGCTGGCCAGTTTGGTGGAGTAGTGTATGAGTTTAGCTTGAGTGCTTGGGAGACAATCCCATGGAAAAGTTCAGACTTTCCTCCAGAGGTGAGAAGAGGTCAGAGTGCAAAGAGAAGAAAGAGGAAGATTGATTATCTGGCTGAGGGAATCAGTAAGAAAGTGAGAGAAGAAACAAACTGAAGAAGGTGGTGCCACAGGGACTGGGAAGGAATGTTTCCAGAGCACCAGATATTGTTGACAGATTCAGTAGGATGAGTACTGAAATAATTCTGCTGGATTAAACCATGTGAACGTCATTTGGGGACCTTATTAAGAGCGATTTTCATGGAGGAGCCAGATGTAGGCTGTGGAATATGAAGAAACACAGCTGATAACAGTTGTAGAAAGGCCATTGTCTAGGGTGGATGTGGGGATCTGGGAACATGGTTTTGTTGGTTTGTTTTAAGATGGGAAAGACTGGAGTATGTATATATTTTGACGGAAAGGATTCAGGAGGGAGGGAAAGTTTGAAGCTACAGGAGGGTAATGATACTTTCTTGACGAGCCAGCATATAGTTTCTTTAAAGCTTAAATTTACAGTTCAGTACAGTGAACCATGTGAATGCACATCCATCATCAAAGCTAGAGAATTGAGTGACCAGCGACACATTTACTGAATTGTTAACCTAGATTGCTCTACTCTGTGTGGGTTGTGTCAAAAGATTAATCTTAGAAGCTTGTTAATAACTTGGTATGAGGAAATTTGATCTTTAGTGATTAAAAAGCCTTATCTCAAGTTCCAGTCCTTCCTCATTCCATGTTCACTAATTGCATTTACTTTGAATGAAAGGCCCTGGCAGCATAGGCACTTATGATTCTGAGTTTCAAATTTCTGACTTGTGTTTTGAACCACAAGTTGATATCTTCTTAAACTTTAGATTGATAACCCATCGATAACTAATTCATAGTGACCCCCATGTGGCAGAGTAGAACTGCCCCATAGGGTTTCCTAGGATGCAGTCTTTACAGAAGCAGTTCGTCACATCTTTCTTTTGCAGAGAAGCTGGTAGATTCAAACTGCTGACCTTTTAAACATAGTATCATATAACAAAAAACAAAATAAAACACAAACAAGTAAACAGTTGAAGAATCAGAAAAAAAGTGTAGGAAAGATGAGTAAGGAAACTGCTGCATAATCTAGAAAAATGGAAGACAGTAGGTTAATTTTAATATGTATTTAAAGCAAATTTATATTTGAATGTGATTTATTCTTTACTGAATTACTACCACAGCAAAAAGCTTGAAAGGTAAGACCTAACCTATAATAAACTGGGGGTTTGATTAATTGTGATGGTACCGTACACAGTAATTCTGATCATTTTTGGTTTCATGGGCTTTTTTGAGAATCTGACAGAAGTTATGGATTCTCTTCCCCCCTAGAACTCTATTCCTGAACTTGGCGGTAAGTTTTTAAGAAGAGTGGTAAAGGAATCCTGTTAGCACTTGTGTTATTCCTGGAGGTAGCCAAAGGCCTTGAATTCCTTCAGACATCTTATTCTGAAACTCAGCATCTCTATGAACTGGACAGTGAATGGGGGAGAAGACAATGCAGGGCATAATGAGGCATTGTAAGGCTTTTGATTTTGCACCCAGTGATCTGGGAAGCCAGTGACAGGTTTTGAACAGGTAAGTGACATAATCTGACTTGTCCTGTTTAGTTATCATCCTACTTTTTGTGCTGAGAGTAGACCACAGGTGCACAAGGGCTGAAGAAGAGAGGTCTGCTGTGAGGCTATTGCAGTAATTCAGATGGGAGGTGATGGGGTTAGGTCAGGGTGGCCATGGTGGAGGTAGTGAAATATTGTTACATATGGGTGTATTTTGAAGGTAGTGCCACAAGATTTACTAATAGATGGCACTGCAGAGTAAGAGAAGATAGGGGTTAAGGATGATTCCAAGTTTTTTTGGACTGAGCAGTTGAAAGTATGCAGTTGCCAGTAACTGGGATGGGGAGACTGCAAGAGGAATGGGTTTATGGATGAAGATTAGGAGTTTGGCTTTGAACCTGTTGGGTTTGAGATGCCCATTATATATCCAAGTGGTACTGTGAGGCTGGTGGTTAGACAGAGGAGTCTGGAGTTCAGAGGAAACATCTGCAATCTGAGATACATTTAAGTCATCAGGTTACAGAATGTACAGTGAATGCAGTCACCTAGGGCAGAGGCTTTCAATCTGGCATCTGGATTTTTGGAGTAAAACCTCTGGGCAAAAGGAATAAAGAAGTAAAATACTATTACCCCTCAGGATGCTCAATCATTTGGAATGGTGTTGGGTCAAGGCATCAGCATTCCTTAGAAGTTCCCCATGTGATTCTGATAGGCATCCAGGGTTAGGAACTACTGCTCAGGAAGCAGATACAGTGGAGAAGTACTCCAAGAACTGGGTTTTGGACCACCCCAATATGTAGCGGTCAGAAAATGAAGAGGAACCATGAGAAAAGTGAGGATGAGTAGCAGCTGATGGAGAGGGAGCCAGTAAAGAGGAGAAGCTTGTGAAGAATTTGCCTCACCGACTGAAAACAGTGTTTCAAGACAGAGGGAGTAATCGTGTCGGGTGCACCTGAGAAGTCCAGTAAGATGAATGACAAGTGATTATTGAAAGTGTCATGTGGAAGTCATTGGTAATCTTCTAATTTTGGTTCTGTGGGATATAAGTCTGATTGAAGTGGGTTCCAGAGAGAATAGGAAGAGAGAAATTGAAGATTGAAAGTCCAGGCTACACTGTTGGAGGAGTTTTTCTAAAGTAGGCAAGAGGGGAGGGGATCCGTTACAAACTGTCTTGATGTGGTTATTTATATACATGATCTTATCTTCCCTCCTAGATTTTGGATCCTTAGAAGAAAGGGGTCATGCTTTGAGAAAATTATGTTTTTTTATAATCCAACCAGACTTTATTTGATATAGAATACGATATGGCAGCATGAACAGCAAACTGAAGAGACATGGTTCTGTCTAATTTATAATTAAGTAACAGGAAGAAGGCAAGTCATTAAATGAAAAACAAAACAGTTAAGTTTGATAGAAGAATCCACTTTTTCTAGGGTCTGTACTTTTGAAATTCCCACTCGCTGTTGTCCAGCAGACATACCTGCCATGTTTTGAGCCAGTGAGAAATGCAGTGGAAATGAAAAGCCTGGTTACAAACTCCCCATGCAAATGTACTCTCTTCTGAAGTGGCAGACGCCTGGTTAGCTTGACATTCTATGCAATGATCCTTGATGTGGTCTCTGCAGATGGCACAGTTACCAAGCATAATATCGCAGGCGCAGAGGGCTACTGCATTCCACTTTCTCTCTTCAAAGTGCTTCTTGCCTGTGCAGTTGTTGGTGCAGCTCGGTGTATACACATCCATTGCTGCCGCCATTTTTTGAGAACGTGATCTTTTACACTGTCTGCTTTAGTATGATGGCTTAGACATAGAAGGCACTTTCTATCTATTTAAGTGAAAATTGTTTAAGTGACCGGTAGGATTTGACACAGTAAATTTATAGCTTTAGAAACCTTCCATCTAAGAAAATATTTTATCATTTGGAGTGATGTAAAATGTGCTAAAAGTTTCCATTCATTTTAAAAGGATTTCAAAAAATTATTTCATAGTTACAATAATAGCACAGACACTGCATAATACTACAATTCAAAGGAGGAAGTTTTTGGGAAAAGATACAGAATAGGCAGGATGTTTTGAATCTTCTGACAAAAACTGGCTTATGACTCATGAGTCTCTTGCAGTTTATAAAGAGTGTACAGAGGGAAAAATAGCATCAGACTATTTTTCATTGAATATAATTTTTATCTTCAAGTATTTAAGGTAACCACATACAGTAAAAGTTAATCTTAGATGCTCACAACGAATAAAAACACTCTTTATGTTTTGTATTTCACTTTAGCCTAAATTTTAGCTAAAGTATTTTCTCCTTAAAACATTAAGTTCCATTTTAGAGAGTAGTGGAGTAACCGTATAGCTGTTGAACTAAAGAAATATACTGACGGAATACATACCTTAATTCATGTCGTTATGCCACGTGGTCTACTTTTTGGCAGTCTGGAGGGAAGAGAGTAGTATATTGATAAGCCTAAGCAGGCTTATATTCATGTTCTTTTATTTGTAATTAAAACTTTTTAATGGTGCCATTTTCTCTATTTTTTATTGTTATCTTTTATGCCTTCATCTTAAATATCCTGGTTGTTTTTTTGTTTTGTGTTTTCCCTACACGGGATCACCGTGGGTCTAAATCAGCTAGATGGCAGGTGGTGGAGTCCCCTGGGTGTGGCAAACAGTCAATGTACTCAGCTCCTGACCAAAAGGTTGGCAGTTCAAGTCCATCCAGAGGCTCCTAGAAAGAAAGACCTGGTGATCTACTTCTGAGAAACCAGCCGCTGAAAACCCTATAAAGCACAGTTCTACTCTGACACCCATGGGGTGGCTATGAGTCAGAATCTACCAGACAGCAACTAGTAATGTTTTACTACGTTCTTTGAGCAATAATCCCCCAAAATTTGATTTGGGGAAAATTAACTTTGAACATAGACTTTTTAAAAAAGAAACAAAGATTCTGAAGGAACAGGAACCGAAAGACGTCATTTAGTCTAGGGCGATGTCTATTTTGCATTAATCAAAAGAGCTTCCATCTTGGAAGATCTGCCCTGCGAAGTCCAAAGTGTTTGTGTCTCCTTTTACTTGTTGTTTCATAGTACATCCTTCTGTATGTCTGTCTGCCTCCCTCTCTCTCTCTTCCTACCTCTTTCCCTCATCTCTCCTTTTGTCCTCTTCTCTCTAATTCTCTTTTTCTTACCTTCTTTCCCACCCTCCTCCTTATCCCCTTTCAATTAGAAATTTTGAATGATTTCATTTAACTATATATTGTACTTTATAGGAAGGATAGATGGCAGTGATTCATGATATTTTCAATAGTAATGTTTTATCCTCTTTTCAGATAGTTTTATTCTTACTTTGTATGTTTGTGAGTGTGGGTACACAGCTTAAAAAAACAGAGCTCCAAAATCTCTATCTGGTACCCAAGACTTTTTTAACAATGATTTTTTTTTTTTTTATAGATTGAATAAGAGTCTCATGATATTTGAATTGATTTTTTTCAGAATACATACTTAGCTGTTTATTGTTGTTATTCTTAATTATATTCCCACTGAACCCACCTGACTCCCAAATGGAATTGCAGTAACATAGAAATAGTAGTTTCTCTCAGAAGTATTTTTAGTCACTTGAATACCTGCATACAGTATTAAAATATAGTAGTTTTGAGAACCTTTTATAACTAATATGTATAACTCTCAACTAATATAATATGAAATAGGATAGAGGGGAGTCCATGGTGTATACACTTGTTAAATTTATGAAAAACTCTTATGGTGCAGTGGTTAAGAGCTCGCCTGCTAACCAAAAGGTTGGCAGTTCAAATCCACCACTGCTCCTTGGAAACTCTACGGGGCAGTACTGCTCTGTCCTATAGTGTCACTATGAGTGGGAACTGACTCAGCGGCACCTAACAACAACAACTTACAAAGTGAGATATTCTGAAATACAAGATTTAAGTTGAATTCACTAGGAAACTATTTGAAAGATTCACCTCTGATCCTCTAGCTTTAGCTTTGAGAGTTCTTGACTTGGATGAGGAAAAAAAAAATGCATCCTTAATTTCACTAACCTCTAAACTCTAAATAAAATTTAGCCTTAACCTCAGTTATAAATGTAGGCAAAAAACTTCAGTGGCATTAGTTGTCCCTGTGACTTTGCTATTTCCATATCATATTATGATTATTGCAGAGATCTTGAAAAATTGTTATGTCAGTCACTGCTTTAAAATTATAATAGTTATCAGATTACCACTAGATCTTGTTATTAATGTGTTAATAAAGAAGCACATATATCTATTATACCTCAATTTTTAATATTATAACTATTTCAACATAATTGGTTTTCTTTAAAATCCTATGTATTTTATTAAAAAATTTTTTTTGTGTTTGTGACACACAGAACTTAGGAGTCCCTACTCTAGCTCCCTTGGTAGCCTAAGTATTCTTTGTAGGAAAAATAATTGTGTTTGCAACATACTTGTTTTGTAAATTTACATTTCTGTGTGCAGTTTTCTTAAGGCAGAGAACAGATTGCTTTTTAAAATAGCTTGTTTTGGCTCACATTGTATTGAACTGAAAGGAGCCCTGGTGTCGCGACAGTTAAGTGCTGAGCTGTTAACTGAATGTTGACGGTTTGAACTCACGCAACAGCTCTGCAGGAGAAAGACCTGGCAATCTACTTACCTAAAGAAAACAACCAAGGAAAACCTATGGGGCAGTTCTACTCTGTCACATGGGTCGCAATGGGTCAGAATCAAGCGGCTTGTCGGCACCCAACAACAGCATACATTGAACTGATAAGAAGAAAGTACGTGTTCAGATTTCCACCTTAAAAGTTCTATTAATCTCACAAAGTCCGAAGTAACTCTTGTTTTGACGTTGACATTTTAAAGACGTACTTTTACCAGTGCATAATCAGCAATATCAGAATATGGAAGAATGGAGGAAATTTACTTCATGTTTTCTGCATGCCAGAATTTGGAGGATCTTAATTGAAATCTCTAAAAATAAGTACTGGAGAAGACAGAGGAAACGCCTTGAAGTCAACAACATAGTGAAAAATATTTTTCAGAGCTCCCAGGCAAATTTTTCAGTGGAATTTTAATTGATACTCATCATAGTGTGGTCTCGGGCCACGGTTCCAAGCACAGGACCTTGGTGATTTGTGCTGGCTTCCCACCTCTTGTATATTTGACCAGAGAGAAGATGGAAAGTGGTGGACAGTCCCTCAAGTAAATGTGGAATTCAATTAGAAGAATAGAACTGAATAATTACAAAACAGTTTGCTCAGGGAAATTAGCCATGCTTTTCATTTGAAGGAGAAAAAATATTCATACAAATAAATAGTTGTCTCTTAGAAAATTGAGAAATCCAGAGGCTTATGGAAAATGTGAAGATGATTGAAAGAAAAGAGCAAAATGGATTAATATACTAGTTTTCCAAAGACATAAATTAAACCTGCCTAAATTTCTGCTCTGACTTCTCTTGGGAAATCAAACTGGAGGAACTGGACCTCTTGGGGAATAATATCCCTATAACATAACATAATTTAAAGTTGACACTGAAAGTTGAAGTTTATTTTTCTCCTAATAATTATGCTCAGTGAGGGATGCAGAAATTGCATTTTGGAATGACAGAACAGTAGTTATTTTAGAGAGATTTCAACATCTATAGTAGATATCTCCTAGAGAATGTGTTGTGTGGAGTGACAGGAGAAGTTAAAGTAAAACCAGAAGTAATCTTTACCTCAGGCTGTACAAATGAATTGCATCAAGTCAACAGATATTTATTAAGGGTTTGCCGTGTGTCCAGCCCTGTGTGCTAGGTTCCATAGCAGAGTCCCCTTTTATTTTGTAGTCAAGTGCCTTTTTTTTCCTTCATTTTTTTTTAAAATACACTTTTAGTCAGAAATAAGCATGAATCTCTACTGGCTCCTGAACCCTAATTGACCATGCCAGAAAAAAAGCTATATACACACACAGATATTCTTAGTAGAAGTACAACCAGAATGCTCCTTAGAAGTGAGGATGGTGAGACTTTGACCTTCTTACTTTGGATACGTTATCAGGAAAGACCAATTACTAGAAAAGAACATCATGATTGGTAAAGGAAAGGATTGATGAAGGAGGGGAGGCGCTTGGTGAGATGGATTGACTCAGTAACTGAAACAATGGACTCAAACACACTAGCCATCATGCATATGGCACAAGACAGGAGAATGTTTCATTCTGTTATATATAAGGTCACTTGACACGGAGCCAACTTGACAGCCACTAGCAACAATATACGAACAACAAGAAAAGTATATGTATTATATATTGCACCACACTCGAATACATTTTCTTCATATCCAGATTTGGGTTTCTTGAAACCCCTGACTTGCTTGTTACCCTGTCATCCTGACACACTTACCTTTCAGAATCAAAAACCTAGATCATCTTATTAACTTCTGTCTGTGCCAAGAACCTGGAAACTACTCAAGAAAACTGGAAGACCATAAAAAACGTCTGTGCTCTCTGGCCTCAAATGGATTCTCAAAATCCCTTAGCAGATCTTCTCTATGTCCCACACTCATTCAGCAAATGATTATTGAGCACTTACTCTGTGGCAGGCACTGTTAGTTTCTGGGATACAGCAGTGGACAACGCAGAAGAGCAGACCTCCCCTCTTCCATTTTCCACAGGACTATTTCGTATTGTTATTACTCTTTAAAGGAAGCACGCCACAACTTTGCCTCACAGTCCACAGGGACGGAGGCCATTCAGCATCTCCTCAGGTGTCTCCACCCCTAGCCCCACCCACAAATTTACCAGTTTTTACTTCCCTTTGCAAAGGAAGAGCTCTCTGTCTTTCTCTTTTGGCTTGCACCGTGTTACTGTGGATCCTGCCATCCACTTACTCCGTGGAGTATCCCTTTCCATCTACGTTTTAGCCCTTTCCTGAGATGCGTAAACATATTCAAGTCTTTCTAAAAGTGTATGTGTTGTGTAAATGTGTTTGTCTGTGTATATCTCCTCCTTGACTCTGTATCCATTTGGAGTTTTCCCTCAGGTTTTTTCTTCCCTTCACAGGTAAATTTCTTGAGAGGATACCTGCGTTTGTGGTCTCTACTTCCACACTTTGCAATTACTGGTCCCACTGCTAATCATTTCCATCCCTGTCACATCACTGAAATTTCTCTGACTAAACAGAACCTCTGACAGCCTCTCCTTGAGATACTATTTTCTCTAGCTTCCATGACATCCCCCTCTCCTGGAGTTTCTACTCCCATCAGTTGCCTGTGCTTACTCCTCTTCCTCAGTCCTTAAATGTTGCTCTTCCCTCGTGTCCCTTCTCTTTTCACTCTGTACATTCTCCTCAGGCAGTTTAGTAGTTTTACTCACTATTAGAGCTTCAACTACCTTCGACTCTCTAGCCCAGATCTAACTACCTCCCAAGCTCCAGACCAGTGTCTCCAGTTGCCTCTTGGACATCCTCCTTTGAGTATCCTCAGACTTAACATGTCTCACATTCAGTATGTTTTAAGACTAAACTCTTTATCTTCCTCTTATTTCTTCCCTTGGCAAGTGGCTCCCGAAACAAGGGAGTCACACTTGACTCTACTCTTTTCATAACTGCTCATCCAGTGTCTTACCAGCTCACGCTGCTTGTACGTCCTTTATATTCTTCAAAGCATCCTCCCTGATCCCACTGACACTATATTATTATCACTGCATGATGCCCCTGCCTCCTCATCTCTTAAATGGAAAACTGAAGGCTTTCTATCTGGTTCTCTCTACCCCAACAGTACTGAGCCACTTGTTATCTTTAAAGTTACCATATCCTTGCCTGTATGTCTTTGTATTAGCCTTCCTGTTGCCTGGAACCATCTATGCTTTCTCTTCATGTAACATATGCTTCTTCTTTAAAACATAGCTCAGGAATCATCCTGATACCTCCCTTCACCTTGCACACTCTCTTCCCAGCCCCTCAGAGTTCCATCTTATAAGTTTGAATTGGATATTGGATATTCCTTCCATTTGTACTTCAGTTAATCTCATCTATAAAATGGAACTAATAATAGTATCTACCTTATAAAATTGTTATGAGAATTGAATGAATAAATATTTGCAAACTGCTTAGCAGAATACCTGGAACATAGTAAGCACTATATAAAAGGTTGTTAAATAAAAAAAATAATAATAATAAAATAAAACATGGAGGCAATATATTTTGGTGATGAGGAGATAGGCTAGATTTGAATCTTGGAATTTCCTCTTAGTAGTTTTGCACTTCAGGCCAGTTATTTAAACTTTTTGAATGTCAGTTTTCATCTGTAAAATGGCCCAGTGCCCACCTTCAGGGATTTTCCCTGATGAAGAGATAGTGCATTTGAGTCATTTACCATGTATCTTAGTCATCTAGTGCTGCTATGACAGAAATACCACAAGTGGATGGCTTTAACAAAGAGAAATTTATTTTCTCACAGTCTAGTAGGCTACAAGTCCAAATTCAGGGCGTCAGCTCCCACGGAAGACTCTCTCGATGTCGGATCTGGAGGAAGGTCCTTGTCGTTATCAATCTTCCCCCAGACTAGGAGCTTCTCTGCGCAGGAACCTCAGGTCCAAAGGACGCGCTCTGCTCCCAGCACTGCTTTCTTGGTTGTATGAGGTCTCCATGTCTCTCTGCTCGCTTCTGTCTTTTATATCTCAAAAGAGATTGGCTTAAGACACTACCTAATCTTGTAGACCTCATCAATATGACTGCCGCTAATCCATCTTATTACATCATAGTGATAGCATTTACAACACATAGGGAAATCACATCAGATGATAAAATGGTAGATAGTCATACAATACTGGGAATTATGACCTAGCCAAATTGATACACACATTTTTTGGGAGGACATAATTGAATCCATGATACCATGTTAGCTCTTCTGATCATCACTTTCTCCCTATACTATGGGTTCATCTCTTGCAGTAGTTACCACACTGAACTGTAACTATATTTTTATTTAACTAGACATTGTGTTCCTTGAGATTTGTTAGGGTATCTGATATGTAACTAGTATACAATGAATGTTTGTTGAATGAATACTTAACCACAAGGCCTTGTATCTGGGTTTCTATGCTGATCAGGAATGAGGGCTGTATTTACTCATTCAGCTTTTTTCTACCTTCTATAAATTTACCACTTCTGTGGCTAATGTCATGTGACTCAGACTCTTCTCTGGACCAGAGTGCAGTTTATACTTTGACAGTTTCCCTGGGTTCAGTAGAAGCCTACTTTACAGGCCACATTCAGTCTCTGCAACAAGGCACTCAGGGACCGTATTAGTTTTCTAGGGCTACCATAAAAATGCGCCATGAACTATGTGGCTTAAAATAACAGAAATGTATTGTCTCATAGTTCTGGAGCCTAGAAGTCTGAAATCAGGGTATTAGCAGAGCCATGCTGTCTGCAGGATCTTAGGGAAGATCCTTCCTTGTCTCTTCATAGATTCTGGTGGTTCCTGGAAATCCTTGGCATTCCCTGGCTTGTCGATGCATCATTCCAGCTCTGCCTCCATCTTCATGTGGCCGTCATCCCTCTGTGTATCTCTCTGTGTCTCTTCTCTTTTTATGAGGACACCAGTCATATTGGATTAGGACCCACCCGAATCCAATAGGACCTCTTTTTTTTTGTTGTTATAGGAGAAATCCCACTTAAATATTGATGGTCCACCATTGTGTGCATACTGTCTTAAAATGTAGTTTCTTATTTTTCTGGAGGTGTTCAAAATTTGTCAACGCCTTCACAGTTTTTCAAGGCACCAGTAGGCAACTGAGAAGTTCTGAGCAACAGTGTTGTGGCACCATGGCCAATTAATATTCAGACAGAGCTTCCAGATACCTGTCATATAACCTGATGATTTTTAATTTTTAAAGTCTCAAACAGAATAATAGAATCAACTCTACTTATATTTTCATATAGATCAAATTGATTTAGACTGAGAAGCCCTGGTGGCACAGTGGTTAAATGCTCGGCTGCTAACTGAAAGGTTGGTGGCTTGAACCCACCAGCTGCTCTTAGGAGAAAGATCTAGCATTCTGCTTCTGTAAAGATTATAGCCTTGGAAACCCTATGGGGCAATTCTTTTCTGCCCTGTAGGGTTGCTATGAGTTGGAATCAACTCAGTGGCAACGGGGGTGGTTTGGTTTTGGTTTAATATTAGACTAGGAAACCCTATGGCACAGTTCTACCCTGTCACATGGGGTTGCTATGAGTCAAAAACCGACTCGACAGCACCTAACAACAACATTAGATGAGGCAGCAGTGGTGGTTCAGTGGTCGAATTTTCACCTTCCACGTGGGAGATGGGGGCTTGATTCCCAGCCAGTGCACTTCAAGTGCAGCCACACCCGTCTGTTAGTGGAGACTTGTGTGTTGCTATGATGCTGAACAGATTTCAGTGAAGCTTCCAAACTAAGACAGATTAAAAAGAAAGGCCTGGTGGTCTGCTTCAGAAAAATCAGCCAGTGAAAACCCTACGGATCACAATGGTCTGATCCTGTTGTGTTCTGGGTCGCTGTGAGTGGGGGGGGCGACTCAGTGGCAGCTAACAACAACAAGAACGTTCTCTTGGTTGTGTGTTGACGCAAGGCTGTGAACTGAAGACCTCAATGTGAGTGTCTTGAGGCTGGGCCAGACTGGGGAGCTGCCCCTGGGAAATTGCTGGCACAATATCCAGACTAAGGATAAGTCCACAAAGCACAGGCAGAAGTCAGAAGTCAACACCAGCAGGTGCAGGGACAGAGGCAGGAGCTGGAGGTAGGCTGGGCGCGTAATTGACCAAGATTAATTCTTGTAAGAGTTCATAGCCATATGCTTCTTCTTTGAGAGCCAGGGGCCAACCCCAGTGGGGCAACTACCGTCCATCTTAAAGCCCCAGCTCCCTGTGATGATGACAGACCACAGTGGTGGCGGATGGAGAGAGCAAGCCTAATCCAAATGCATCCTGTCCAGTTTTCCAGCCTTAATTCATTATCTCATCGGTTACATGGTGTCTGCCTTCCTGCTAAGTCACTGCCTCTGATGCCCGGTTTACCTTCCAGAAGTTCAGAAACCACAACTGAGGAAGGAGTATGGACACTTTTATGCCAGAATGGGCCTTTCCTTCCCTTTAGGACCTCTTAACTGATAACTGATAACATATTCAAAGACTCTGCAAACAAGCTCACATTCACAGGTATGGGGGTTAGGACTTCCAGCTTATCATTTGAGGTACAGAATTCAACTCATAATAAAGCCTTTGCCTTCATGGTCCCTGCACAGCATGCCATCTGCTCTTGGGTTTAGCCAACTTCTTGTAGTCGGCATTAATTAACTTTCTTGTGCTTTGAATATTACAATAAGCCCAGTAATGGTCCTACTCAAGGGCAAGAAAAGTCTCTGAGCTTGCAATAGAAATCTACTGATTATAGATAGTAGTCAAGTATATCATCATAGAACCATAGTACTTAAAAAGGACTTTGAGATCATTTCCCCTTCCTTGTATGCAAATGGACACAAAGTGAAATAATTTGTTCAGGGTCACTCAGTCAGCTAGTGACAGCCTGGGCAAGAAGGCAGGTCTTAATTCTCCAGTGTCATGATCCTTATGAAGAGGGTAATACCTGGCTGTTGGTGCCACTCATGAAGATGGTGGTGTGATCATGAATTGAACCAGCTTTGTTTTTGTGCCCCCAAATATGTTATTTCCCTGTTGCTATAAGCTTAACTTAAACCAAATGTGCAAACAGCAACAATAAGAACTACGGACACTTAGGGCATTTCTTTTGGTAGTTCAGGCATTTGACTGCCCTAATGGTAATAGTACCCAATGAGATGGGACCCTGGAAAAAACTCAGAGGGTATGTGATGGTGGTGGTGGTGGTGGGAATGTGGTTGGAGTGCAGAGGGCTGAGAGGTGGCTCAGTAAGAGGGTTTTTATTTTTATCTTCTTTTCCACATTTTAAAGTAATATGAACGGCTACAAAATTTTTATTATATGAGAAAACCAGGTTTAGCCACTTTTGTTAATTTTAGAGTTCTTGGCAAACAACACATTCATAGGTTTTCTTGGCTCTGAAATTGTTTGTGGACTAAATTAAGGTGGAGATATTTATACCTTATAATTTCAATGTCACACTGTCCTATTCATCTGAGGTTTGTGATAGTGCCTAAAAAAAAAAATCAAATGGTATTAAAAGACAACATGGGTGGAGAGGTGGAGAGGGAGGGACGTGGAAAGAGTAACAAAATGCCATCATTGCTTCGCAAATTAATTCCATAAATAACAGGATGTACCCCCTGTGTGCTGCTTTGAAACAGGCTTTGGTGTCTGATATCTCTTTAAAGTTGACTCTGCTTGTTCCTCTTCATCTTGCCTTGCGTGTCTGTTAGACTGCTGGGTCTCTTTGGTTGGGGCCTATCTCTTCTGTCAGGGCTGGGGAGAGCTTTGTGGGCCATCTCCCTGGCACAGCTCCTCCTGCCTGCGTAAGGCCAGTACCTCCTGCCAGGAATGCTGCTCCTGCCTCCCAGGACCTGCAGAAATAGCCCCCTTGAGGCCGTCTCAGCCCCTTGCATTGCAGTGGTGCCCTTTGGACTTTCTGTGCAGCGGTCAAGTGCCTAGAGAATTGCTGTGCATGTTCTAAGACCTGTGAATATTTCAGCTTAAGTGCCAACAGGTCAGTCTTCTCTGAGTGTGTTTGTTTATTCTGATGCCACAGGAAGACCTTGCATCTTAGGTGACCTGACCAGCCTCGTGGGTCTGTTTGTGATAGGCTACTATCAGTGGCTAAAAGCATCGGACGTGGCTTTCATCATCATCCTTGTAACCTTTTATGGAATCGCCCCAGTGGGTACAGTATGGTTTCAAAAAAAAGGCAGCTGGTTTCTTTTCGTAATAAACTTTACACAATGTTTAATCCAAAGACAAATAACAAGGGGTGAAGCCAGAAAGTAAATTGTGAAATAAACACAGTTAGGAAATAAAATTGGGGAATATGTTAAGCATTTTGGAGAGATTTTTGTTTTGTTTTATACAAACATATTTTCATTAAAACTGGAGAATTTACTTTCATATATTTTGTCCTTGCCATAAAGGATATTGTTACCAACTTTAGCAGACTGTTGAATGTTTAATCTTTCTAGGAAAATGCTTTTAAAATCTAAAATAGATTATATTATCCATACATTATACTCTTCCTTATTATTGATTAAATTCTCTACGTTACAGATATTTTAACCAGCTGACTTAATAAAGTCTGCATTGAATAGTTTTAGTTAAAGTATGAGTCTTACTCTGTTTTTGCCTTTTAGCCTCCTGAGAAAATAAATGGATAATCATGGAAATATGGAAAAAAATAGATTATTGTTTTGAAATCTTGTGCTGTAGCCAGACACAAGATTTAGTAACTCTTCCCAGGCAGATTTCTGTTCTCATCTGCTGCAGATTCTGTTTCTTAGAGTTACCTCCTTAGTTCTCTTTTTTTTTCATGTTTTTGAGCTATGAGCAGAGCCTTTTAAAAAACCCCTGGGGTTAAAACAGAATGGCCCTGTTTTGGTGTAGTAAGAAGGGTGAATACATGGAGCATAGGCAGGTAGAGGGATGTGACCTTCCTAGAATAACTGTTTTGCCATACTGCCATCATCATCACAGTAATCATATTTAGTAAACACTTACATGTTGAATCTTTTCTTTAGCACTGTATGTACATTATATCTTTTAGTCCTCACCATAATCCTATGGGGACGGTATTGCTATTATCCAGCTTTAAAAACTTGTGATCTTAAAATGTAGAGATTCAGTTATTGTTGTTAGCTGCCATCACCTTGGTCCCCGACTCATGGCAACCCCATGTATGATGGAAGGAAATGTTACTGGTCATGAGCCATCCCCATGACTGGTTGTGGTGATTGGTTTTGGATCCGACTGTTACGATCCATAGAGTTTTCATTGGCTGATTTTTGGAAGTAGACCAGTGGCTTTTCTTCCTAGTTCGTCTTAGTCTGGGAGCACCACTGAACCCTGTTCAGCAGCATAGCAATATGCAAGCCTCCACTGACAGACAAATGGTGTATGCACATGAGATGGATGGGTCAGGAATCGAACCCAGGTCTCCTGCACGGAAGGCAAGAATTCTACCACTGAACTGCCACTGCCCTCAGAAATTTAGTAAACTAATGTAAATATTATTTGCTCCATTTTATTTATTTATTTATAGTTTTGATGGGTCAGGAATCGAACCCAGGTCTCCTGCACGGAAGGCAAGAATTCTACCACTGAACTGCCACTGCCCTCAGAAATTTAGTAAACTAATGTAAATATTATTTGCTCCATTTTATTTATTTATTTATAGTTTTTCTTTCCCTCCTTTCTGCGCAGATACTAACTTTACGTGTAAAGTGTTCCAAATAAACACTGCTTTTAACTGAAGTTTTTACTCCTCTTCAGATTTCTGTGTGAAATCCCTGGAAAACAAAAGGCCTCTTGATATATATGTGATTTTCCTGGACTTCATGAAATACAGTTCTTTAGAAAGGACTACTTTAACCAGTGCTACAGATAAGTCTTGATCAACAATTACATGATCAAATCTCTCTGAGAGTTTGGAATATTTAATAAATCAACCACAGAGAAGGCAGCAGCATAAAGAAATAAGAGAAGCAAAAATACCTGTGTCATCACATCAAGAGTTGGCTGTATTTAAAATATGAATTCACCTCCCATAGGAGGAGGATGGATTCCAGAATTTGGAAATTAGAAAAGTTAATGAGGTGTCCCGTGGGGGGAGGTGCTGTTTTTTTCCAAGATCCCTTTGATTTTGAGAGGAAAGATAGTAGTAAAGACTGTTGTTCAATTTCCCTAAGTGTGGTCTTCTTAGGCTGCAGTGGAAAATGTAGCTCTTCTCTAACTTTCTTTTTAACTCCTGACCTATCTCGCTTTCTTCCCCACTAGGAAAATATTGACTATATTCTGGCTAAGACGCATGACCTCTTGGGACACCACTGTGCCAGAGGGTTCTGTGTAGGAGACGCCCATCAGGCCAATTTATTCAGGCAGCAGGTCAGTCTAGGGCTGTAGGCCAGAAACACTTCGTGTCCTCTGGCTTGGAGATACTGAGCCACTTGAAGCAGAGCTACTGTGCTGTGTTAGTAAATATTTCCCACCCCCACACACACTTGAAGAGCAGAACTCCCTGGAGATGTCTGCGTCTCATCCCTCGGCTGGATTTTCTGAGAGGCTAGATGGTAAATAATGTTGCCATCTCGGCTGTGATTCAGGATAACCAAAACCCACTTCTAGCCTGCTTTTTGATTTAGTGTTGAGAAATAACAGCCGCAATAAAGCAATATCTGGGAAAAGGAACGCCTCAAGCCAGTCAGGCTTACCCTGCGCAGTCAGTTACATCGTACCACCACCAGGCAGGTGTAAACCTTAGCAGCTAAGGAATCTGGAACACCTGTGCTTTGTCACGCTGTAGAGTCAGGTTTGATCTGGATGCAGTCTCCTGAATTACGAATTACACATAACTTTGAGTGCCTGTGTTCTAATACACAATTGCTATCTGGCATATTGTTGGCCTGCTAAGTGCTGATGGACCTTTGTTTCCCAGTATATAGTTTATATCGGGAGACCAGATTAAGACAGTACTTTCAAACGTTTAAGTCATAGGAAACTTTATTTGAGATTAGTCAAGATAAGACCCATACAAATCTGCACTCAATCAAAAATAGGCTGCGGGTTATTCTCAGAATTCACTGCTCTCTCCTCTTCCTTGTACTCCACTGTTTGGTGTTTGTTCCAAGAAGTTCAGAGCACCTGGTTTACCACATCTTTAAAGAAGCAAACTAAGATAAGAGGCTTACTTAAGAGTCGAGCAGAGTTTATTGTATGCATAGTTTTCTGATGTCTCTTAATCAAGCTTCCTTTAACTATAACAAAACGGCCTTCTTCATATTTCCCTCATGTAAGATTTTTTTTTGGCCACATACTGATTGGGTAAATCAATTTGGGATCATTTCATTAAACTAATTTATTTTTACGAAAACTAATCTTCAGTCTCATTTCAATAAAGACAAAGCTCTTTGGATTCGTCACATATTTTCACCAGTCAGCTAAGATGCTATTTAAGTAGGGTTTGGTTGTTACCTTACTGGTGTTGGGAAGTTAGCAGCTCTCCAGTTAACCCAGCTGCATGGGCTTAACATTAATGACCTTTCATAGGACCAAAGGATTTTGTTTGGGGTTGTATCTGCAGGAATCATAAGTTTTTATAGCAAGTGTTGTGCTAAAGATTTCATTTTATGCTTTCTTTTGAGCCGCTTTGCTGCTGGAATATTCCTTTGTTTTCCTAAATTTACAGTAGCTGTCAGTCTTGTGCTGAGTTCTCTTAGTACACTGAATTGTGCAATTTTTGCTTGGCCCAGTTTAACACAGGCATTCTTCCCAGAACCTAGTTGGCTTCTCAGAGGTTAAACGCTTTTGGCAAAAACTGTAAACATGACCTAATAAAACCATAAAAACTGAAAACCTCAGGAACAGGGGGAAAAAGAATTCTTTCTGACAGTGAACCACATGGATGCAGAAGACTCATCTTTTTTTTTTTTTTTTTTTAAGTGTCTCTATTCAAGTCTCCTTGGGTTTGATAATTCCTATCTTCTTTTTGCTTTAAATAAAACCACCATCTTAATGCCTTTTATGATTCTTGGTTCTCCTGGGGAGGATGGAGAGTCCTGGAAACTATAACAGCTATTTCTTTTTAGTTTATTTTGACCTTCCCATTACCCTAAGTCCCAATTAAACCCCTCTTTGTACAATGCAGTTGGAAAGAGGTTTTATTTGGCAAAAAAATAAACAAAAAAAAAATCAGAGTTTTTAATTGATTTGAAACAGTTTAGGGATCCTTTTTTAGATTGGTTTGTTGTTATTTGTATGTATTTCTCTACTTATAAACTACAGAAAATGAATGTGTTTCTGTAGATGTACATTGTTTAGTATAGCTATAATTGCTAAAGTGATTATTGGGTTTGTGGCTTTTTAAGGTGCCCTTTAATAAATTTGGTTTTTCAGAGTAGTCCAAACTTCCTTTCTAATAAATTATGTAGGACTCGTGTTTTAAGAGGGTGACTTTTTGGTAAATTAGTATTTATCAAAAGAGCTTAATCTTTCGAGGCCTCTGTCATTACCATGTTTTACCACTCAAGTTCCTATGTAATCTCTACATTGCTCTTGTTGCTCTAACTATGGACCTTACTTTTTTTTTTATTGAGCTTTAAGTGAAAGTTTGCAATTCAAGTTAGTCTCTCATACAAAAATTTATACACATACTGTTATGTGATCCTAGTTGCTCTCCTTATCCTATGACAGCACACTTGTCCTTTCTACCTCAGATTTCCCGTCCATTCAGCCAGCTCCTAACCCTCTCTGCCTTCTCATCTCGCCTCCGGACAGGCGCTGCCCATTTAGTCTCATGTATCTACTTGAGCTAAGAAGCACACTCCTCACAAATACCATTTTATGTCCCATAGTCCAGTCTAATCTTTGTCTGAAGAGTTGGCCTTGGGAATGGTTCTAGTTTTGGGCTAACAGACAGTCCAGGGGCCATGTCTTCCGGGGTCCCTCCAGTCTCAGTCAAACCATTAAGTCTGGTCTTTTTACTAGAATTTAAGTTCTGCACCCCACTTTCTCCTGCTCCAACAGGGACTTCCTGTTGTGTTCCCTGTCAGGTGGTCATTGGTGGTAGCCAGACATCATCTAGTTCTTCTGATCTCAGACTGATGGGAGTCTCTGGTTATGTGGCCCTTTCTGTCTCCTGGGCTAATATTTTCCTTGTGTCTTTGGTATTCTTCAATCTCTTTTGCTCCAGGTGGGTTGGGACCAATTAATGCATCTTAGATGGCCTCTCGCTAGCTTTTAAGACCCCAGATGCTGCTCACCAAAGTGCAACGCAGAACATTTTCTTAATAAACTTTGCTATGCCAGTTGACCTAGATGTCCCCTGAAACTGTGGTCCCCAGACCCCCTACGCCTGCTACTCTGTCCCTTGAAGAGTTTGGTTGTATTCAGGAAACTTCTTAGCTTTTAGTTTAGTCTAGTTGTGCTGACTTCCCCTGTAGTCTGTGTTGTCCTTCCCTTCACCTAAGATAATTCTTGTCTACTGTCTAGTTACTGAATGCGCCTTTCCCTCCCTTCCTACCCTCGTAACCATAAAAGAATGTTTTCTTTTGTGTTTAAACCTTTTCTTGAGTTCTTATAGTAGTGGTCTTATACAGTATTTGTCTTTTTGCGACTAAGTTCACTCAGCATAATGCCTTCCAGATTCCTCCATGTTATAAGATGTTTCACGGATTCATTGTTGTTCTTTATCGTTGCATAGTATTCCATTGTGTGACTATACCATAATTTGTTTATCCATTAGTCTTTTGATGGGCACCTAGGTTGTTTCCATCTTTCTGCTATCATGAGCAGTGCTGCAGTGAACATGGGTGTGCATATATCTATTCGTGTGACGGCTCTTATTTCTCTAGGATATATTCTAAGGAGCGGGATTGCTGGATCGTATGGTACTTCTATTTCTTGCTTTTTAAGGAAGCTCCAGATCGATTTCCAAAGTGGTTGTACCATTTTACATTCCTACCAACAGTGTATAAGTGTTCCAGTCTCTACACAACCTCTCCAACATTTATCATTTTGTGTTCTTTGGATTAATGCTAGCTTTGTTGGGGTAAGATGGTATCTCATTGTAGTTTTGATTTGCAGCTCTCTAATGGCTAATGATCATGAGCATTTCCTCATGGGTCTGTTAGCCACCTGAATGTCTTCTTTGGTGAAGTGTCTGTTCATATCCTTTGCCCATTTTTTAATTAGGTTATTTGTCTTTTTGTTGTTGAGGTTTTGCAGTATCTTATAGATTTTAGAGATTAGACGCTGATCGGATTTGTCATAGCCCAAAATTTTTTCCCAGTCTGTAGGTTGTCTTTTTACTCTTTTGGTGAAGTCTTTTGATGAGCATAAGTGTTTGATTTTGAGGAGCTCCCAGTTACCTAGTTTCTCTTCTGGTGTTTGTGCATTGTTACTTATGGTTTGTATACTATTTATGCCATGTATTAGAGCCCCTAGCATTGTCCCTATTTTTTCTTACATGATTTTTATTGTTTTGGATTTTAGAAATAGGTCTTTTATCCATTTTGAACTAGTTTTTGTGCATGATGTGAGGTATGGGTCTTGTTTCGTTTTTTGCAGACGGATATCCAGTTATGCTAGCACCATTTGTTACAGAGATTGTCTTTTCTCCAATTAATGGACTTTGGGCCTTTGTCAAATATTAGCTGCTCATAGGTGGATGAATTTATGTCTGGCTTCTCAATTCTGTTCCACTGATCTGTGTTTATCTGTTGTTGTACCAATACCAGGCTGTTTTGACTACCGTGGCAGTATAATAGGTTCTAAAACCAGGTAGTGTGAGGCCTCCCACTTTGTTCTTCTTCAGTAATGCTTTACTTATCTGGTGCCTCTTCCCTTTCCATATGAAGTTGGTGATTTGTTTCTCCATCTCATTAAAAAATGCTGGTGGAATTTGGATCGGGATTGCATTTTATCTGTAGATTGCTTTGAGAACTGACATTTTCACAATGTTGAGTCTTCCTGTCCATGAGCAAGGTATGTTTTTCCACTTATGCAGGTCTCTTTTGGATTCTTATAGTAGTGTCTTGTAGTTTTCATTGTATAGGTCTTTTATGTCTCTCGTTAGATTTATTCCTAAGTATTTTATCTTCTTGGGGACTATTTTAAGGGGTATTGATTTGATGATTTCCTCTTCGAAGTTCTCCCTGTTGGTGTAGAGGAATCCAACTGATTTTTGTATGTTTGTCTTGTATCCTGATACTTTGCTGAAATCTTATTAGTTCCAGTAGTTTTCTTGTGGATTCTTTGGGGTTTTCTGTGTATAAGATCATATCATCTGCAAATAGAGATACTTATACTTCTTTCTTACCAGTTTGGATATGCTTTATTTCTTTTTCTAGCCTAATTCCTCTAGCTGGGACCTCCAGCACAGTGTTGAATAAGAGTGGTGATAGAGGGCATCCTTGTCTGGTTCCCATTCTCAAGGGGAATACTTTCAGACTCTTTCCATTTAGGATGATGTTGACTGTTGGCTTTGTATAAATGCCCTTAATTATGTTGAGGAATTTCACTTCTATTCCTTTTTTTTGAGAGTTTTTATTATGAATGGGTGTTGGACTTTGTCAAATGCCTTTTCTGCATCAATTGATAAGATCATGTGGTTCTTGTCTTTTCTTTTATTTATATGATGGATTACACTGATTGTTCTTCTAATGTTGAACCATCCTGCGTACCTGGTATAAATCCTACTTGATCATGGTGAATTATTTTTTTTGATATGTTGTTTAATTCTATTGGCTAGAATTTTGTTGAGGATTTTTTATGTCTATGTTCATGAGGGATATTGATATGTAATTTTTTTTTTTTTTTTGTGGTGTCTTTACCTAGTTTTGATATCAGGGTTATGCTGGCTGCATAGAATGAGTTTGGGAGTATTCTATCCTTTTCTATGCTCTGAAATACCTTTAGTAGAAGCTGTGTTAACTCTTCTCTGAAAGTTTTGTAGAATTCTCCAGTGAAAGCATCAAGGCCAGGGCTTTTTTTGTTGGGAGTTTTTTAATTACCTTTTCAATCTCTTCTTTTGTTACAGGTTTATTTAGTTGTTCTACCTCTTTGTGTGAGTTTCGGTAGGTAGTGAGTTGCTAGAAATTTGTCCATTTCCTCTAAGTTTTCAAATTTGCTAGAGTACAGTTTTTCATAGTTTTCTGTTATGATTCTTTTAATTTCCGTTGGGTCTGTTGTGATATAGTCCATCTCAGTTCTTATTCGTGTTATTTGCCTCCTCACCTGTTTTTCTTTTGTCAGTTTGGCCAGTGGTTTATCGATTTTGTTAATCTTTTCAATGATCCAGTTTTTGGTCTTGTTGTCTTTCAACTGTTTTTCTATTCTCTATTTCATTTAATTCTGCTCTAATTCTTATTATCTCCTCTCTTCTGGTGCCTGAGGGCCTCTTTTGCTGCTCTCTTTCTACTTGTTCGAGTTGTAGGGTTAATGTTTTGATTTTGGCCCTTTCTTGTTTTTGGATGTGTGCATTTATTGCTGTTAACTGACCTCTGAGCACTGCTTTTGCTGTGTCCCAAGGTTCTGGTATGATGTGTTTTTATTCTCATTTGATTCTGTGAATTTCTTTATTCCATCCTTAATTTCTTCTATAACCCAGTAGTTTTTGAGCCAGGTGTTGTTCATTTTCCATGCATTTGATTTTTTTCCTTTGCTTTTTCTGTTATTGATTTCTACTTTTATGGCTTTATGGTCAGAAGAGATGCTTTGTAATATTTCGATGCTCTGCATTCTGTTAAGGCTTGCTTTATGGCCTAATATGTGGTCTATTCTGCAGAATATTCTATGTTGGATCTTACTTTTTATGTTTTAGAGTTATAGATTTGTTTTTTCTAAGTGAGATGTCATCTCTCTCTAGGCTGTCTACCCCTTATGTCTGTTTCAACAGTGTGATTGGCAGTTTATCAGTTCTCTAACTCAGTGATGATTTTACTCTTACTTGTTGAAGGTTAACACTATCAATGCTTCATTAAAACTGAAATTCAGAATAATCTTTAGAAAGGAAAAAGAACATGCATGAGGGCTAGAAACAAATGAGCAAACCAATCAGCAGAACATTTTGCATTTACTACCGATCTTCTTCCCAGGAAGATCAGCCAACTGTTAGAAGTAACCCACTCCTGTAGCAGCACCATAGCATGTTGGGTTAGAGCCTGGACTCCAGAGATGAATTGCCTGCGTTCTGATCCTGGCTGTACTACCTCCTGCCTCTATTACCTTGGGCAAATGTCCTATCTTTTCTGTAAGTCAATTTCTGCATTGGTTAAATGGGTCTAATACTAGTACTACTTCATATGATTATTATTAGGATTAAATAAATTAATATTTATAAGGAGCTTAAAACAGAATTTGATACAAAATAAATTTCTTAAATAAAAGAGTAATGAAAACATCTCCTCCCCTAAAATAATCCATTCTTTTCCCTTTTAAACTGGATAGATTCGTTACATATGTTTTTATGATGATGGAGTTTATGAATAATACATAAAGAATCTAAGTGCTCAGTAACTATTCCTAGGGTTTTAAGAATTGTCAGTTAAAGGTTCTTCAACATCAAGTGAGTTTTTGTAGGACCCTTCTATCAGTCTTGAAATCCAAGTGTTCCACAGTGGAATACAAAGTTAATGTCTCAATGAAGTGTTGTTGAAATTAGTTAATATAGGTATTTCTTTGAAGACACATTGAATACAACTGGCTTGCTGCCAATTAAACACTATTTCCTTCTTGTTATTATTAATAATAAAGCTTGCTCTTTCTAAGATCTCAAAGATGGTAAAGAGCTTTAGAATATTATGGTGTATTAAATTAACTATATTGTAGTTGATTTGATTTTACACCTTTTAATATAGTTCATAAAGTTTGGTAAACAACATGTGGTTTAGAGAGGCATCATTAGAGGTCTCACAAAATAATAGAGAAGTAAAGCTTTGTTACCAAAGGAAGTGGTAAAACAGTATTACTATGTCATTATTCACGTATGCTAATGTACAGATCCCTTTTTTTAGAAATAGGCAGAAGAATTATTCCAAAAATGATGGCTGAACCCACCCAGAGAGTCTCACTATTTTTATTTAATTCTTGTGAAATAAAAAACGTTTGAAACCATGAAAATCAATCACTTTTATCAGAAAGTAAAATGTGTTAACCCTGGTTTAATGGATTCCAGTTTGATTATTGAATTAGTAGTTCAGTGAGAATACCAGAGAGATGCTTACCTGTGTTTTATCGACTACACTAAGGCATTCAGTTGTGTGGATTCTAACAAACTGTGGATAACATTGTGAAGAATGGGAATTCCAGAACACTTAATTGTGCTCATATGGAACCTGTACATAGATCAAGAGGCAGTCATTCGAACAGAACAAGGGATTGCTATTGGTTTAAATTGGAGAAGGTGTGCAGCAGGATTGTATCGTTTCACCTTACTTTTTCACTCTATATGCTGAACAAATAATCCAAGAAGCTGGACTATATGAAGAACACGGCATCAGGATTGGAGGAAGACTCATTAACAGCCTGCAATATGCAGATGACACTACCTTGCTTGCCAAAAATGAAGGTGACTTGAAGCAGTTACTGATGAAGTTAAAAGCCTTCAGTATGAATTACACCTGAATGTGTAGAAAATGAAAATCTTCACAGCTAGGCCCGTAAGTAACATCATGATAAACAGTGAAGAAATTGAAGTTGTCAAGGATTTCATTTTACTTGGATCAACAATCAACACCAGTGGAAGCAACAGCCAAGAAATCAAATGATGTATTGTATTGGGCAAATCTGCAGCAAAAGCTTCTTTAAATTCTTAAAAAGCCAAGATGTCACTTTGATGACTAAGGTGTGCCTGACCCATGTTATGGTATTTTCAATCACCTCATGTGTGTTCGAAAGCTAGACAGTGAAAAGGGAAGACCAAGGAAGAATTGACACATGTGAATTGTGGTTTTGGCGAAGACTATTGAATATATCATGGACTGCCAGAAGAATGAACACATCTGCCTTAGAAGAAGGATAGCCGTATGTTCTTCAGTAGTGAGCATGGCAAGGCTTTGTCTCGCTTACTTTGGACACATCATCAGGAGGGATTAATCTCTGGAGATAGACTTAATGCTTGGTAAAGCAGAGGGTCAGTAGAAAAGAGGGATACCCTAAATGAGTTGGATTGAAACAGTGGCTGCAGCAATGAGCATGGCCCAGGACTGGGCAATGTTTTGTTCTGTTGTACATAAAATCATTCTGAGTCGGAGTTGAATCAGGGGCGCCTAACAACAGCATATCATTTTTAAATTTTTTTCTTTCCAATTTTTGAGCAGGTAGGTGGAGAAACTGAAATACATTTCTATTTTAGAAGGACTTTAATAAACATTTTAGTCCAGTGCAATCATTGTAGTCATTTATGTTATCAAGAGCAATAGGGAGTAGGGATGATGGATAATAGACATAGGGAAGTGATACCTAGAACCAAGGGCCATTGCACAGTGTGTGAGAATAACAACACACACATACACATACATGTACACACACCTACAATTTTTTTTTTTTTTTTTTGAATGCACTATCTACTTCTAGAGATCACTCACCTAGAATTTAACTTAAGTGTTTTTTTTTTCAGCCTCCAGCTTACGAAAGACCTCTAGGGCTGCATATTATTTGGGTTGTAGATTATTTAAATGCTCAGTCAATTTTTATTACTCGGCCTATTGATGACTAATATATATATTTGTATTTTTTTTGTTCCTTCTATTTCTCACAATGTGATCTCCTTACAACTGGAAACGAAGATTGCTGTGTCCACTGTATCCTGGCATGCTTGTTCTGTGAATTCCTGACCCTCTGCAACATCGTGCTGGGGCAAGCTTCGTGTGGCAGCTGCTCGTCAGAGGCCTGCTGCTGTTGCTGTGGGGATGAGATGGGGGATGACTGTAACTGCCCTTGTGACATGGATTGTGGCATCATGGATGCCTGTTGTGAATCATCAGACTGTTTGGAAATCTGTATGGAATGCTGTGGAATTTGTTTTCCTTCATAAATATTTATCACTTATTTTGTGTTAAAACTGGAGAGTACTTTAAATTTTTTCTTTTAAAGGAAAAAAAAAAGTACATGGTAAGATTCTCATGAAGCAACCCAGTATTTGCACTGTTTACTCATTATTTTAAATACTCTCTAACCAAATCTGCACAGTTTAATATGTGAAATGTTAACTACTTTTTAACTTCTTAATAGGTTACAATGACTGAGGGACATTTTGACCCCTGCCCAAAAACAAAGTTAAATGTCTCCTCCTTTTTTTTTAATCAATATTTCTATTTCTTCTAACTATTTTCAGGAGCCCTTTACTCCAAATACATTATTTCTCACTGGATATTTAAGCCAGACAGTTTATTTTTGATGTTTATATATTAATAGTTAAAAATCAGCATTCTTTGCTTTAGAGTAAACATTGGAAACAAACCCACACAATAGTTGGGAACCCAGTGTTGATCATGTGCTCTTACCCATTTTCCCCACTTGTTCAACAGATAGAGTGCCTACTGTGTATAACCCATTGTGGAGATGCAGAGATGGAAAACATTTCAGTTCCCATACACAGAAGTATGCCATTTCAAAAAAAGCCTAACCCGTTGCTGTTTAATCGATTTCTGACTCATGGCAACCACGTGTGTTACAGAGAAGACATGAGCTCCATAGGGTTTTATGGGCTATAATCTTTACGGGAGCAGATCACCAGGCATTTATTCTGTGGCACTGCTGAGTGGGTTTAAACTGTCCACCTTTTGGATAGTAGTCAAGCACAAACCATGCCACTCAGCGACCTATAACCAGCTGCTGTTGAGTTGATTCCAACTCATGGCGACCCCATGTGTGTCAGAGTAGATCTGTGCTCCATAGGGCTTTCAGTCGCTGATTTTGCGTAAGCAAATTGCCAGGCCTTTCTTCTGAAGCACCTCTGGCTGGACTTGAACCTCTAACTTTTCAGTTAGCAGCCAAGCATTTGTACCACCCAAGGACTCTAGCAGAGGAAAGAACCCATAAAGAATGCGCACACAAGGCATAATGGATTGAGGATTGTTAAGAGAAACTCAAAAGGCTATAGGAACAAACATAAAGAACAGCTAATTCCTCCCAAACATTCAGGAAAGCTTCAGGAAGAATGTGGCATTTGAGGAGGCCTAGTAGGATCGCAGAAACCCTGGTTGCATAGCGGTTAAGTGCCGCGGCTGCTAACCAAAGGTCAGCTGTTCGAATCCGCCAGGCGCTCCTTGGAAACTCTATGGGGCAGTTCTACTCTGTGCTGTAGGGTCACTATGAGTTGGAATCAACTCGACAGCAACAGATTTAGTAGGATTGCTAGTGGCACCGTGTTTAGTTAAAAGCACTGAGCTGCTAACCAAAAGGTCGGTGGTTCAAACCCCCAGGCTGTACCACCGGAGAAAGATGAGGCAGTCTGCTTCCTTAAAGATTTACAGCCTTGGAAACCCTATGGGGCAATTCTGCTCTGTCCTGTAGGGTCGCTATGAGTTGGAATTGATTTGATGGCCACGTGTTAGATTTGGTGTGGTTTTTGGTGTTTTTAGTAGGATAGCTATAGGGTCGCTGCGAGTCGTAATGAACTTGACAGCACACAACAGCAGCAACAGCAGGATGAGCAATTCGTCTGTACTTGAATGGCTTGTTTAGAATTAGGACAAAGTTTTAGGTGGACAGCCTAAATTGTCTGTGCCTATTATTAACCAGTTAAAAGAAACATGCCTTAGATAGACTTTTTTTTTTTTCAGATGAAAGAATACGGTTTTAACTATAAAATTTTGATTAACTAGAAATATGTATTTTCTTACAAATATCTTAAATTTATGGTAAACTTTTTGTTGAAAACATGAAATCTTATTAAAATATCTATATTTTATGAAGCATGTGCAATACTTTTGGCAAATTGCATTTAAATTTGGTTTTTTTAATTTTAAAATTTCAGTATCCTGAGTTTGATTTATTCAGAGGCGTAATTTTTTTTTTTTTTTTGAGAGTTTTCGGTTCCCCTCTCTCTCTCCCTCTTTTTTTGGCTGTCTGTCTACTTTGATTTGTTTCTTGACCAATGTTAAATGCAGTTAAATTTAAATTCTAAACCTTCCAATGCAGTAGAAATCTAGACATCCACTACTATGAGCAAATTTCAATATTGCAATGTTATGTTAAATGAAACCAATATGGCAAATTATAAAGATTTTTAAGTGTAACAAGAAATAAGTCAATTACATGATTTATAATATAGCTCTTGAGATACAGAGGCTTTATGTGTTCAGATGAAAGGGAGAGTCAATTTTCATACTGTGTGCTCTCCTGCTGAGTTTGATCTCACCAAAATTGTAGTTTGGTTTGATTGAATATATTTCCTTGTAGAAGTTTTGAAAGTATACTTTTAGATTAATACTTATTTATCTTCAATTCTTCTAATGAATATCAAAATTGATAGCTAAAAAAAAAGCATACTTATAGGAAGCCTTTAGCAAACCTAGGCTTTTACAAGAGGTTTTACACCTAAAACATGGGAATGCCACCTGTGGTTTTTTCTTTGAGATGAAACCTAGTTTCTACTTAGTTATTATTTCAGGGGCTTAAAAACGGGAAAAAAATGTTGGCGAAACTGTTGAATCCCCTTTTTAGTGCTATTTACACATGGAAAAAAAAAAAAACTTCAAATTGTTAAGTTTAAATAGAATTCTGTTAAACAACTGTCTTCTTCTTCCTCTTCTAAAGTGTTTTTCATTTGTTACATCAAATATAAGGAATGCTTTGTACTATTTCACAGTAGCCAGAATCTGAATATTTACATATACCCAGATCTAACTCATGCTTATGTATTAGGATGTAAGATTACCATCTGTTTTTAGGTATATAAAGCCTTCTAATAACCTGGAATTGCTAGAATATTTCACTTTCTAACCTGTAAAATTTTTCAAGCAAGTGGTTTGTCTAATATTTAAATATAGTCTGCTACTGTCTGTGATGAAAATATTAACACTTTAGAAATAATGTTTCTCTGTAATAGAGAACATTAGTGGATAGCGGAATCTTGTTTTCGTATTTATATTTGCAGTACTTTTCCTCTTTTGTCTATTCTAGGCAATCATTCCATAAAGCACCTTGTATAATTTTTTAAAAATTCAAAACATAAAAGTAGGTAAATGTGAAAATAGTTTCAATGTATTTTAGAATTTCTGTTTGTAAAATGTTTTGTTGAATTATATGGCCATCTTGACTAAGTGCTATAGTTTACAGTTTTAGATTTGGCCTCTTTTTAAATGTGGAAGCTCAATCTTAAACATTTTTAAACTGGGCCTGTATTATTCTGAATACACTATTTGTAAATAAAAAAAAAGACTCATTTATTGTGCCTTAGCATACTTTCATATCAAATTGAAATAGAAACTAATTTGTATTTGAATGAATTTAGCTGTAGTGTAAAACCAGAGATTTTTCTTTATCGTGTTATATCCCCTTTTGAAGAGCTTCTAGTTTTATGGGAGTCACATGACTCATGCTCATAAATGAACTATGAAAGATATAGGACAATTTAGACTACAAATCATAGTTGATGTATCGTCTCAAAACATAGTGTGCTCTTGGATGGATGAAAATGCAATTTTTGTGCATTTTTTTAGTAAATTGTTCTCATAATTTACTTTGAAATCATCTCTCAGGTAATTTTTATATATACTGAGATTAAACAAGGAGTTAAAAATGTTCAAGTATCAACCCCAAGAGTATGGCCCCCAGACACTCTTTTAGCCCAGTAATGAAGTCACTCTGGAGGTTCACCTTCTAGCCAAAGATTAGGCAGACCCATAGGACAAAATAAGACTAAAGGGGCACACCAGCCCAGGGGCAAGGACTAGAAGGCAGGAGGGGACAGGAAAGCTGGTAATAGGGAACCCAAGGTTGAGAAGGAAGATTACTGACATGTCATGGGGTTGGTAACCAATGCCATAACATAATATAAGTTCTAACTGTTCTGTAAACCTTCATTTAAAGTTCAATTTAAAAAAAAAGTTTCATAAAAAAAATTCAAGTATCTGTGAGATTGTGTATTAGATTTAATGAATTTCATACAACAGTAAATCACTAGAAGTATTTCCATCCGAGATTTTTGGGTCACAATTTTTAAGTAGTAAGAAATACAGTTAGTGTTTAACTGTAACAGTGTAGTATGATTTTATTTTAGAAGTCTTTCTCTTTAGTAAAATAATAATTTTATTTTTATATTCTTACAGCATATCGACTGTTTTCATTCTTCTCACCTGAGGGCAGTCAGTGTTATCTGAGTAGTTCAAGGAGTAACCAAGGCAGCCTTATGTAATAACTTCCCATTCTTTATCCATACAAACTCTATCAGTGCCCTAGATTCTAATGTTAAAAACGTCAAATGTCACTGTCTAACATAAATAAGACTCAAGCCAAGAGACTCAGTGGCTTGCCTTCTTGAATTCTAGTTTAAATGCTTAGATTTACCCAACTGCCTAATGAATGTTTATTTATTAATAAGATTATTTTTCAAATTATTCAAGACCTTTATGCCCCTTCCAATTACTTGTGATTTGTAAGCCTGTTGGATTGTTACATCTAATCTGACAGACAAGATGTAATTTCATAAAATATTATAATACCCATTTTTTTCTTCCTAACACACTAATGTGGTAGTGCATAGTATTTTTGCTTTAAACAGCGGTTAATACATTCATAGGGTTTATTCTACACTTAACTATTTATCTTTTAGTCATGGATTGTGTTTTCCAGGCAAGTCCTTTTAACCCTTCATCTCCATGCTCCCCTATAGCCAATAAATTTAATACTGAGTGTCTTCTCTGTGCTTGGCTTGTTACTAGGCACCTTAAGGCAGTCACATAACCCTCAGAAATTTTAAAGCCAGGGAAAAAGCTTGGCAACCTCCATGAAAAAGCTGTTAGTTCCAGCAGTAAAGCTACCAATATTTACTTGCCTATTTAACTTACTTTTAGACGTTTTGGAGCCCTAGTGGCGCAGTGGTTAAGAGCTATGGCTGCTAACGAAAAGGTAGGCAGTTCAAATCCAGCAGCCATTCGTTGGAAACCCTATGGGGCAGTTCTAGTCTTTTCTATAGGGTTGCTATGAGTCAGAATCAACCTGAGGGCAATGGGTTTGGTTTTTTTGGTTTTAGAGGTTTTGGTTAAAATGGAAAGGGTTGGGGAGAGAGGATAACATTGCAATGCAGCCCTAATGTGAAGGGTAGTTGTTGCAAAAACTATCATTGATGACTAAATCCACCATGTATATTTCACTTTGCAAAATTCCCAATGACCAAGGACTTCTACCTCTACTTTAAAGGATTGTGAATCAAAATATTGTATATGTGATCAAATTTTAATGAAGCCAATAGGCAATCTGGAGGTGAAAAGGGTTGTAACCATTAGTACAAAGCTATGGCCAAGGCCCAAGTGGAAAGCAGGTTCTCTAAAAACCCGTTGCCACTGAGTCAATTCCAACTTCCAGCAACCCTATAGGACAGAGTAGAACTGCCCCATAGGGTTTTCAAGGAGCAGCTGGTGGATTGGAACTGCCGACTTTTTGGTTAGCAGCCGAGCTGTTAACCACTGCGTCACCAGGGCTCTGCAGGATCTCTAGGCAAGCAGAAATCTGCATCATCTGCTCATCAAGCTGGGCCAAATGCATGATATTTTCCACTGGGGCCACAATTATAGCTTCTAAGTGGCTAATGTCACCGCGAATTTTCTGCCTCCCAACTGAGCTGTGAATAGTTGTTCTAGTTCCATTGTCTGTTATTCATACCCTCAGTCCCTCACCTTAGTGCTGGCTAAAAGAGAATCATAATTTAGTTGTGAGATGATCATGAAGAAATCATTTTAGCTGGTCACTCTTTGAAACATTACCAACACCGGGTATAGACATATGGGTTAAAAGACAAAATACAGCTCTGCAATTAGGTGTTCACTTCCAGGCAGGTCTTTGTGTGAGGTTTAGTTGCGAATATAATTATTAGGAAAATGGTGAAAAGCAAATTCAAACAAATTCTAAGTTTAGCTTGAAAAATTGAAAGGTTCTTAAGTTCTGTCTGATGCATAAAGGGGTAGAAGCAAAGGAATTATGTTCCAAAGCCAAGAAAGAGGGTGTATAAAAGCAGCTGTTCCACTTGACATAGTTCATAGCCTTTTGCAAAGGAATAAAAGCCTGTTGAGCAGGGAACCAAAAGATCTCATTATAGGATGAAGCCAAGCCATATTAAAGCTTGTGCACTAGTAACTATGTCTAAAAACAGCCTGCTGTTTTATATTGAACCAATACATTTCTTAACTTGGTAGGTTGCAGTGTAAAGATGTACAGAGCCTGTCTGCTGGATGCTACGCCAATTACAGATGTGGCAGAGTGGTGTCAAACACCTCCAAACAGTATCGCAAGCAATCTTAGGGTGAAACAAAAGAAGTTTTAAAATGTCATCTCAAAACCTAGGAAGCACAGTTCATCATGTATGTCTGACTCTTAGAGTCTTGAAATCACCTTTATTATATAGTTTAATGTGGACGTCATGTGATCCCTAAATCAGAATGCACAATACTTTCAAGGACATGAATAGTGCCTGAGAGATAAGGAGAATATCTTTTAAAAGTAACACCTTCAGATGACAAGGCATCTGTGATCAGCTCTGCAGGAACTGCGTTTTATAGGTGTTGAGGTGAAGGAGGAGGGAAGTAGTCAGAAATACATACGATGTTAGATTTTGTTAGATCATCAGAAAGAATAATCGGGTATATTTACACAAGTACATTTTAGTAAACTGTTATGGCAGCTTAACTATAATACATATTCTGGTGAAAGTATATAAAATCCCAATCTAAAAGCAGTTTAGCTGCTGAGGGTTTTTTTTTTTAATCTAATTATTCACAAATTAATTAATTAAATTCCAATCACTGAAGAAAATGAAGCAATGGTGAGAATCAGAACTACAGACTAGTTAAAGCAAAGATATGCAATGCATAACAGAATTAAAGCATTTCTTTTATTCAAACTCTTCAAACTCGGTGCTTAAAAAAGAACAAATCCATCATCTTGAAATTTGACTTGTAGCTTGACATTAAAGATAATCTGAGTAGAATTTTCAGTGGGGTAAGCACAAAACTAGCTCAAGTTGTGTCACTCTCAATTACTGTACTCGGGTGGTGTGCCCATTAAAATTCCCACTTGTGGGTTCTGCTCACTATGCAAATGGGGTCATTACCTGGAGAATTTAATTGGTTATGACACTGGGGGTAGGACTTTTCCTTTCAAAATAAACCTACTTAGGCACATTTTCACTAAAAATTTGATTGTTATATATACTTGGGATTGTTTTGTTCTGTAAACATTTACTAAAGTTAGACTGTCCTTGCTTACTTAATTCTTGCAAATAATTCAGAAAGGATCCAAATTACTTTGATAGAGTTTTCTTTGTATGTCTTGAAGTCTAGCTTGAATGAATCTTTTGTAAGTGGCATTGCTTATCAAAATATTGAAAGAGAATCTTTGTCTCTTTCAAACCACCCATCCCATAGGTGTACCTTTTCAGTAAAGGTTTTTACTATGTAACAGTATACATTTTCTCTTTCACAGTAAGTTTAATTATTTAATTTGAGAGTTTCTTCCTTTTCTTTTCCTCCTGCTTTGTCCCTTTAAAAAATGTACAGTTAATCTGCCTTACTGGATGTATAAGACCAAAACCAAACCAAGCCCATTGCTGCTGAGTCGATTCCAACTCATAGCGACCCTGTAGGACAGAGTAGAACTGCCCTATAGTGTTTCAAAAACTGTAAATCTTTACAGAAGCAGTTGCCACATCTTCCTCCTGCTGAGTGGATGCTGGGTTCAAACCATCGACCTTTAGGTTAGCAGCTGAGTGCTTAACCACTGTGCCACCAGGGCTCCTATTGGATGTATAATATATACAATATTGTTGAGGAGCCATGTCTGTAACACTTGTGCAAGGTCCTTATACTGTCTGAGAAGAAGGGGTGGAAATATTAACTGGTTTGTTGGAGAGTCAGTTCTAGAGATACTTCTACCCTGTTGTATGAGCCATGAGACTAGCAAATTTAATGTAAACAAACGAGTGTGAAAAGTGCATCTCTCCACATGCCTACGATCTGTCTTCATTGACTGTGGCAACTTCAACTGGAGAAACTTGAGTTTATAGCTACCTAACAAGAATATTGATAATGGCCTGAATTTGCAATGGACACTGAAGTTACAGTGTGGTTCAGTAGATATAATATTAAACTGGGCATTTAGGAATTTAGTTCCTAGACACTGACTCTACCAGCAGCTCCCAGAGTGAACTTGAAGTAGGAACAGGGTTGCTGTAGGTATTAATGAGATCATCTCAGGGAAGCGCTAACAGTTCCTTGAAAGAGATGGGCTACGCAGTCTAAATTTTTATTACTGCACCAACTTGTACAACTAGCCAGGATTTTATTACTAGTGTATCAGGAGTTACAGAGAATAGTTTTCCTTGAATTTAAAAAGAATATTCTTAAATCAGAGAAAAAGAGAAGTCCAAGGATGATAGAAGAGGAAAAAATTTGTTACTGGACCACTGGACAGAATTTTTAACATCTGTAACTATGGGAATTTTCCCATAGAATATCAAATGTGGATCCAAGTCTCTGACACATTTTTTTCTATGATATTTCTAATTGCGCCCGGAGGATAAGGAGTTGGCGCATCCGATAAATATAATCATTTACATGCACAGAGCTCCCTTTGAAGTTAATAGGACCTATGGAAAGGGGAGTTATACTCCAAGAAAACGGAGTTCACGTGATTCTAGTTCTTTCTTTTTAACATGCATTGGTATTGCCAACTTATTTTGATTTTCTTACTGCTTATCTTTCCTTTGTATGTGATGTTTAAGTTGGAGTTGAGTGAAGTGTTCCGTGTGTAGAGGAAAGATAGCCAAAAAAAGAGGATGTGACGATTGGCAAGCATACTCCCAGGGACCAGCTTTATAAGATTGTATCTAAAAGCGATAGGGCCTGGCATTTGTAGCGTTTGTTTAACTTTTTAAAATGAAACCATACCCATTTTCTCATTTGATCTTCACGACTCTACAATTCACCTAGGATGTACACTTTTACCTCCATTTTGCAGACGAAAAATTGGGACAGATTGCTTAAGTTCATTTCCTCAAGTAACACAGTTACTGGTAGGCCTAAGAATCCTGATTTCTATTCCTGGACCTTGTCATTAGATCTGTATTTTTTATTATGAAATCTTATGTATAAGTTAATATAATAAATAGAATTCAATCACAACTGCTCTGGTTGAAGCTGGGGTGGGTGCGTGGGAATCTGAAGTCTTGCTTACCTTGTCTCTTGTCTCCCATTCTTCTTACCTCAAGTGGGTACCCTAGCTTGGGCTCTAAGAGAGACTGCAAATCACATCTGTTTGTGTTACTCTGTGATTATGTGTGTTGACCCAAAAGTCAATCAACCCCCGATATTTCTCTAGTCCTGTGTCTATTTATCAATGATGCCCTTTCTTCTAGATAGAGTCACGAGTTAGATGTTCTTCATAAAGTAGCGTGCGGGTCACTCTCCAGTTGCCCCTCCAGATCTGTTCTCTGACTCTGTCTGGTTTCCAGTCAGCTTTGGCCAATAGTAAGCACTGGTAGGAAGCCAGAAGGTGAGAGGAGATAGAGGTCCAAGTATTAATTTCCACCTGATCCCCGGCCCCTTCCTTCGAGGCAGTGATTTTGACACATAAGGGGCTTCTGTGCAGTGGCCCCTCTCTCACAAATCCCTCCCCTTAGCTCTTTCAGGCTTAGGATAGTAACGGCTCCCCGCTGGTGCCAGTCCAGGCACTTCAACACCCTCCCTTGTTGGTTCCCTTATAACTGACTGTTCCTCTGTAAACTGTTCTTTTTTTTTAAGCTCTCTTTAATTAAGCCCTTTAAGTGAGCCATCTGTTTCCTGACGGTACTCTGACTAATGAGATAGTGAGAGAGAATGAGTGTGTGTGTGCAAATGCACGTTGTCCAAATCCAATCTAAGATTTATCAAAATAACATAAATCCTGGAGGTCCCTTGGATGTTTGTGTCTCTCTAACATGGACAGTTAGTCCAATCTAGTATTGTAAGAGCTACAGTAGACACTTTAGAAATTGACTTAACGATCAGTCCAATGATCACACAGCCCCCATACTAACATTTGACACTATAACAAGCTGAGAGGAAAACCAAAACCCATGGCTGGTCGAGTCAATTCTGACTCATAGTGACCCTATAGGACAGAGTAGAAACACCCCACAGGGTTTCCAAGGAACGGCTGGTGGATTCAAACTGCCGACCCTTTGGTTAGCAGCCAAAATGTTAACCACTGTACCACCAGGGCTCCAATCTGAAAGGGGAGGAAGGAAATAAGGAAAGTATCATTAACATGAGTGACCCAAAGTTTACCAAACAAAACTTTAGAGTCCCTAGGGGTGACAATGTTTTCACCTGCTCCTAGGATCTGAAGTGACTCAGCATCATCATCAACATAAGCTGAGCTACAGTAGAAATCCTAGCCTGGGAATTAAACTCATTGCCGTCAATTCGATTCCAACTCATAACGACCCTATAGGACAGAGCAGAACTGCCCTATAAGGTTTCCAAGGAGTGGCTGGTGGATTTGAACTGCTGACTTTTGGGCTAGCAGCAGAGTTCTTAACCACTGCGCCACCAGGGTCCTGCCTGGGAATTAATCACCTCAGAAATATCCTATTTGGTGACTCAATACAAATGTCACCAATGGTAATAAAAAACTTGACATGAACTCTGTATGCCCTTAGAGCCAGTTCCAACCTGAGGTGGGTCCAGAATTAAGCCTTAGACATCCAGTTCAACCCTACCTTAGCAAACTTGCAACATGTTAATTGATCCCTTGAATATTTACCCAGTTAGTCAGGGTGCATTTATTGGTCACTTGTTTGTGCCATACCCTGTACTAGGAGTAGGGATAGCAAAGTGTTCTTCAATGAGTTCTCAGTTAAGAGAGAGACAATGTACATTCATTTGATATAATTAAAGAGTTAGAATAGAAACAGGTAAAATTGCTAGTAGAACAGAGAGGTTAGATTGACTAAGGCTCCTTAGCAGGGTCAGGAAGAGTTCACAGAAGGGGAAACATTCCAAATGGGGTTGGAGAAGGACTAAATATTCATTGGGTGCAGAAGAGAAGGGATAGCATTATATGCCAAAGGAACAAAATGGGTGCACGCTGCATTCTGAGGTTGCTGTAGCCTTGGGAAGGCTGGAGAGTAGGGAGTGGTGGGAAGAGAAAGAGCCTAGTTAGGGCTGCACCTTAAATGCCTTGCCTAAGGCTCTTGAACTTTGTCCTGTGAAGCCAATTGCTCTGCAGGCAATGTGAAACCTTCAAAAGATTTTAATCAAGAAAGTGGTAAGATCAAATTTATACTTTGATCAAATTTATATTTGGATAGCAATATGGATGATAGACCAGAGGGATTAAGAATGGACTTGATATAGCTTAGTAAGGAAGTCACTCCTGAGGTTCGCCCTTCAGCCAAGATTAGACAGGCCCATAAAACAAAACGAGCGAGACTAAATGGGCACACCAGCCCAGCTGCAAAGACAAGAAGGCAGGAGGAGACAGGAAAGCTGGTAATGGGGAACCCAAGGTTAAGAAGTGGAAACTGTTGACATGTCGTTGGCAACCAATGTCACAAAACAATATGTGTATTAATTGTTTAATGAGAAACTTGTTTGCTCTGTAAACTTCATCTAAAGTACAATAAAAAAAATTTAAAAAAGAATGGACTTGAGTGGGCAGTTAAAAGATTTTGCATTCATTTACACAAAGACAGTAAGGGCCTGAAATAAGGCATTGGCTGTAAGGACAAATGGGGTAGGGGAAGCTGAATTAAATACCTTTCTGGAACTGATTGAAAGAATATCCCAGATGAATGGACCTGTTAAATGTGGCCAGTGGTTGCATACAAAACCAATTTTATGAGTGTAAATAAAAATCAAATCCATAGGAGTATTAAAATACATTCGTGTTTCAGACCATAAACATCATGAATGTAAGCAGTTACACCAATATTAGGAACCGTCATCATAATTTCTATTATGGTTCACATGGAGGGAATGGTAGTATATATGGTGCCCAGGTGAGTGAACCAATGAGATAAATGCTAAAGTAAAGTCTCCCAGTCCTCTACCCATGGGCATTGCTGTCAAATCAGTTCCAACTCATCCTCTACCCATACCCATTGCCATAGAGTCAATTCCAACTCATAGCAACCCTATAGGACAGAGTAGAACTGCCCCATAGGGTTTCTAAGGAGCAGCTGGTGAATTAGAACTGCCAACCTTTTGGTTAGCAGCAGAGCTCTTAACCATGCGCCACCAGGGCTCCCCTAGTCCTCTGGTACCCTAATATTGTATGTAAGCAAGTCAATTCCGACTCACAGCAACCTATGTGTTACAGAGTAGAACTGCCCCATAGGGTTTCCGAGGAGAAGCTGGTAGATTTGAACTGCCAACCTTTTGGTTAGCAGCCAAGCTCTTAACCACTGCACCACCAGGGCTCCATATGTATGTTATTGTTAGGTGCTGCTGAGTCACTTCCAACTCACAGCGACCCTATGTACTACAGAACAAAACACTGCCCGGTTCTGTGCCATCCTCACAATTGTTGTTATGCTTGAGCCCATTGTTGCAGCCACTGTGACAATCCATTTTGTTTAGGGTCTTCCTCTTTTTCACTGACCCTCTACCCATACCCAAGCACGAGTCTTTCTCTAGGGACTGATCCCTCCTGATAACATGTCTAAAGTATGTGAGCCTAAGTCTCGCCGTCCTCGCTTCTAAGGAGTACTCTGGATGTACTTCTTCCAAGACAGATTTGTTCCTTCTTTTGGCAGTCCATGATATATTCAATATTCTTCACCAACACCACAATTCAAAGGCATCAATTCTTCAGTCTTTCTTATTCATTGCCCAGTTTTCGCATGCATATGGGATGATTGAAAACACTATGGCTTGGGTCAGGCGCACCTTAGTCTTCAAGATGACATCTTTGCTTTTCAACACTTTAAAGAGGTCTATATATATAATGTATTATATATTTATATAATAAATAGTGTGCAAATCTGATTTGTAATACTAAAAGGTACACTGGGTGACAATTACTGAGAATAATAACTGAAAGAAACTTTATTTGCACTGGGTATATACACAGAAGGAGCCCTGGTGGTACAGTGGTTTAAGAGCTCGGCTGCTAAGCAAAAAGTTGGCAGTTTGAATCCACCAGCTGCTCCTAGGAAACCCTATGGGGCAGTTCTACTCTGTCGTATAGGGTCACTGTGAGTCGGAATCAATTCGATAGCAATGGGTTTGGTGTTTTGGTTTGGGTATATACACACAAAGAAGCCCTGGTGGTGCAGTGGTTTAAGCACTCTGCTGCTAACTGAAAGGTCGGTGATTCAAACCCACCAGCCGCCATGCAGGAGAAAGATGTGGCGGTCTGCTTCTGTAATGATTATAGCCTTGGAAACTCTATGGGGCAGTTGTATTCTGCCCTATAGGGTTGCTGAGTCGGAATCAACTTGATGGCAATGCGTTTGGTTTGGTTTTTGGTATAAACACACAAAGGAGCCCTGGTGGCGCAACAGTTAAGGCTCGCTTGGCTGCTAACCAAAAAAGGTTGGCAGTTTGAAACCACACAGCAGCTTTGTGAGAAAAAGATGTGACAATTTGCTTCCTGTGAAGATAACAGCCTAGAAAACCCTATGGGGCAATTGTACTCTGTCACATGGAGTCACTATGAGTCAGCTGAGTCAGCAGCACCCAACAACAACAACTTAAACACACACTTGTTTGACCATTTGACCGTCTATCCAACTAAGTTGATAGATCACTAGTCAGTTACTGGTTACTGGTTGGTTAATGAAGTAGTCTTTAATTGGCTACAAAAGTATGTTGAGTTCTAGTCAAACAATCTTAGGTAGAGGTATAATGCAAATCTCTTTTACAGCCTCCAGCAAACAGCTCTAAAATTAGTGAGTAAATCTTCCAAAGTTGTATTCATGCCAGCCTTTGCCTTTTTGCACAACCTGATTCAAATTTTCAATTGGGCAGTGTCTTAATTATTTAGTGCTGCTATGACAGAAATAGCACAAGTGGATAGCTTTAACAAACAGAAATGTATTCTTTCATAGTTTAGGAGGCTAGAAGTCTGAATTCAGGGTGCCAGCTCCAGGGGAAGGCTTTCTCTCTCTGTTGGCTCTGGGGGAAGGTCCTTGTCATCAATCTTCCCATGGTCTCAGAGCTTTTCAGTGCATGGACCCCGAGTCTAAAGGATGCACTCCACTCCTGGCTCTTCTTGCTTGGTGGTAATGAGATCACTTTCCTCTCTGCTCACTTCTCTCTTTTATATCTCATAAGAGACTGGCTCAAGATACAACCTAATCCTGTAGACTGTGTTCTGCCTCATTGACATAACTGCCTTTAAATCTACCTCATTAACATCATAGAGGTTAGGATTTACAACATATAGGATAATCACATCAGATCACAAAATGCTGGACAACCACACAATACTGGAAATCATGGCCTTGCCAAACTGACACACATTTTGGGGGAACACAATTCAATCCATAACAGGCACGTTCTAATTTTTGTGTTAGTCTGGGAGGGTGTTTACTGGCACTAAGAGGTTGCTACTTTGTGTGAAGTACTGTGCATCACACATTGCTTCAGGAGTTCTCATAAAAATAATCCAAATCTACTATTTTATTCTGTACGATAAAGGAATCAAGGAATCAAGGAATTACAAATTAAAAACTAAAAATTTAACTTCTCATTGCAAACACCAATGAAATTTCAAGGAGGTCTTTAAAATACAGGTGTTTACTAAGAATTATAAGGGAGAAGGGTGGGCATCATGTCAAAGAGAAGCCACTTGAGTACTTTTTGTCCCCAGTGGCAGGAGCTCCCTCTTGAATGGAATCACATTGCAGCTCTCCAGGCACGGATCAATTTCCATTTGCCAACTGGATCATAAAATACGAACTGAGAATTTTTATGTACTCATCTTCATGCAGATATTTAGTAAAGTGTTGAAAGTCTGGGGGACAAAACACTGACAATCCCAACCATGATAAGGAGACTGAAATTTGCCAGATTCTTAAGTTTTGTATCCTGATTCCACGAGCGTTTTTGTTTTGAGTGAGCATATTGTAGAATAAAAGCAGTTATGTGCTGAGTCTTCCCATATATTATGAAGTAAAAAAAAGTTGCTATTTATTTGGATTACATTTTCTTTAAAAAAAAAAAAAAACAGCATATTTTAGGTTCTGAAATCTAGACTATAATGAATTGTACTGAAGTCTTGGAAGAAGTACAGCCAGAGTGCTTCTTAGAAGCAAGGATGGCGAGACTTCATCTTAAGTAGTTTGGACATATTATCAGGCGGGACTAGTCCCTGGAAAAGGGCATCAAAGTTGGTAGAGGGTCAGAAAAAAAAAAAAGGAAGACCCCCCACAACGAGATGGACTGACATAGTGGCTGCAAAAATGGGTTCAAACATAGCAAGGATTGTGAGGATGGCGCGGGACCAGACAGTGTTTTATTCTGTCATACGTGGGGTTGCTATGAATCAGAATTGACCCGATGGCACCTAACAACAACATATAAATGGTACAGATAATTAGGCATAGACTATCTCAAAACCTATTTTTAAAATATTTCAATGTTTAGTGTTGGCGTTTTACTTATTTCTTCTTTAAAGAGGAACAGCCACATCGGACAAATGACTAAATGCATGGGGAGCAAAGCTGATTTTTAATAAGAAAAATATTTCACTTTTTTGCTTTCCTAAATTTCAGCAAGTATACAATTTGGAAAAGATCAAAATGGCTGGATATCTTTGTGATGAAAAAGTTATATTCGTTCTATATTTAAAAATTCCCATTATTTTTAAGTTGGCAGATTGTCTTCAAAAAGTTTTCCTCAATGGAAAAAAATATATATGGTTGGATAATACATTGCATAATTGTATCCAGAGTTTGCATTTATAAAGTATTGTACTTATAAGTTTTACAACTAGATGTAGCACTATGGTTGTCATATATTACAGTACACACAATTTGATTGTTACAGAGTAGACATCTGCCAGAAACATTTCAGTTAGCATGATGAATTTACCTTAGCCTTGTCAAGAATCACATTACAATGCCAAAGTATTGCTTTGAATATATGTTGAAAAACAGAAATAAATTTGTTGACGTACAGTTTTAAATCCCTTCAGAATCATGTCGTTACTGGTATTGTGGCTAGGAACTTGTGAGCTCCAGTTACTCCGCGGGGGATTTGCCAATAGTGAATGTTACTCATTTAATCAGGACGGCTACAGAAAAGATACTGTTGACTGTGGGTGAGACAAGGAGTTTATCAGCATCACAGCAAAGATTCTAGCACACTCTATTTATGTAAAAGTAGAAGGATATTTCAAACATACTCCCTTCTGAAGTCATTTAAAAACATGTTTGGGAAGTTGTTTTATTTGCAGCCCTTTTCCATGCTAATGGTAACCTCCTCTAAAATATTTAACTGAACTCAGCTAGTATGGGCCATTTGTTGCTTATGTTGCTATCTGCCATTGAGTCAGCCCCAACTTATGGCAAGTCCATGCACAAAAGAACAAAAAGCTGCCTGGTCCTGTGCCATCCCCATGATAGGCTGCGGATAGGACTGCTGTGATCCAAATGATTTTCATTGGCTGGTTTTGGGAAGTAGGTTTCCAGACCTTTTTTCCTAGTTTGTCTTAGTCTAGAAGCTCTGCTGAAACCTGTTCAGTGTCATAGCAACATGCAAACCACCACTGACAGACACATGGTGGCTGTAAATGAGGTGCATTGGCTGAGAATCGAACACAGGGCTCCCGCACAGAAGGCCAGAATTCTACCACTGAACCGGCAAAGTCCCAATGTAGGCCATATTTGTTTCAAGATGCCTAATTGTAACATTTGTTTATTCCAAGAGTGGAATTTGTATTTTCCTTGTGTGTAAAGTAAAAGTTTATTATAAGGCAGACAGCAGGAGTAGCAAGCAGCAGGCATATTGCTCCAACCTTGCTTAAGCACTGTCGACATGTTCTTTTCCAGGGTCTTAGGGAGCCTGTCTTGGAAATGCTAGGCGAAATTTTACTCTGCTTTCTCAAAAGACCTGTGAATTCTATCAAGAATTTGCTGCGCACTTTGGACAAAGATTTTACGGTACAGACATGATCACATGATAGGATTCTTATATCCATGGCAACTTTTAATGTTTAAGATGCGGAATAAAGACTGCTGCCTTAACAATACCAAAGGGCCACATCCACATTGGTGAGATTTTGTGCAAGGTTCACAATTTAACTACCATAAAATTTAGCTGCCATTTTCATTTGAGAAATGTGGCAGATAAAAGCAGTTTCAATATTGCACCATTGCATTAATGTAGATGTAGCACAGATACATTAAATTTTTTCCTCTCAACCCCATGCTTGAAGAAAGTAGTAAAAGTATCGTCTGCATGATACTGATTTGACATGTAGTCTGAGAAATATATGAAATGTTGTATTTTTAAAGGACTTGGCTTAAGAAAAGTCATATTTGAGGTAGTGTGGAATCAATTCTCAGGGATAGTTTATGGTCTAGGAACTCTTACAAAGTAATGGGAGAAACTGGTATGCATATAAAAAAAATTCTGATGGAATAAATATTAATAAACTATACTGAACTTCATCAAGACGGAATAATAAAAATCGTATGATTGCTTTCTAAGTTTATATTTGCAACATGTCAGTAGTAGTCACTTAACCTAGAAATTGTGTTTCATATCATTTTCCAGTTTGCCTTTTGTACCTCCTGGTTGCTTCCAACTCAGCTAGAAATATAGATTTCTATATTATTCAGGTAAGCTAAGTATAAAAATATCCCAGGATGCAAGAAACTTCTTTATGGTATACTGATGCAAAGAGAAAAAGAAATTTTCTGTCTATCTATCATCTATCTATCTATCATCTATCTGTCTATATCTATCTATCTATCTATCCTTGTTTAATATAATCACTTATTGTTATGGATTGAATTGGGTCCCCCAAAAATGTGTGTCAACTTGGCTAGGCCATGATTCCCAGTACTGTGTGATGGTCCACCATTTTGTGATCTGATGTGATTATCTATGTGTTTTAAATCCTGACCTCTCTGATGTTAATGAGGCAGGATTAGAGGCAGTTATGTTAATAAGGCAGAACACAATCTACAGGATTATTTTGTATCTTGAGTCAATCTCTTCTGAGATATAAAAGAGAGAATCAAGCAGAGAGGAGAGGGAGCTCATACCAACCAAGCAAGAAGAGCCAGAGGCAGAGTGCATCCTTTTGACCCAGGGTCCCTGTACTGAGAATCTCCTAGACCAGGGGGAGATCTATGACAATGACCTACCCCAGGCTGACAGAGAAAGAAAGCCTTTCCCTGGAGATGGCACCTGAATTTGGACTTCTAGCCTGCTAAACAGTGAGAGAATAAATTTCTGTTTGTTAAGGCCATCTGCTTGTGGTATTTCTGTTACAGGAGCATTAGATAACTAAGACACCTATATTCACATATTTTATAAGAATCATGGGGGTCACCATTTGAAGGCCATTTTTTTTGGTAAAAACTACCAGAATAACTGATATGAAAAAGTTTGGTGACCCTTCTCTAGCGAAGTCTGACTGTGATATAGGCATGAGTATTCTAGTTGTCCTCTTCCAAAAGGAGAAACAATGGCAGGAAAAAAAAAGCCTAGATAAACACAAGATATGGATAGAGAGAGAACAGATAAATAAAATTATACTGTACTAAGAAAATATTAATAGGGATCATTGGCAGTGTATCAAAAATAGTATTCATAGAACATCAAACGTGGCACAACAGACTATCATATCATTGCAGGACAGCAAAAGAGGAACACTGAACCCTTGGGAAAACACTCTTTTTATTAGAACTTTGGGAAATCTTCTCTCATATGAATTCAGAAAGTGGGGACTTCATAACAGGTCTGGGATGTCTCCAACAGATCTTCTATATTAAACTCAAAAAAGGTTTCCAATCTTTTGACTTGTCTACTATAGTCTGGCGAGGGGAATTAACAGTATAAATCAAATCTATTTCTTCTGAAGTTACTTTTATGATGGAGCATGTCAAGATTTTTATTTGTGAAAGCTTCAGAGACTTTTGGCAGCCTAATACCACTGCTCATGGGGCTCATCTCTGGCTTTTAGATAAGGTAAAATATGAGAGACTCACTCACTGATGCTTGACATGGTTGCTAAGATATAAGGCTGAAACACCAAGATTCTCAAAAGGGAAATTATAGTTTATAAGACATTTTCAAAATAGAATAGCATTTAAATATCATTGAGATCACTTTGTGTACATGTTGTCTTTAGGCGTGCAATCATTTTTACAGAATAATTAGAAATGTTAAACTAAATTAATCCTGGGAATACAACAGTTTCATTAAATAGCAATAGTATTGAGGAGCCCTCATTGTGCAATAGTTAAGCGCTCAGCTGCTAACAGAAAGGTTGATGGTTCGAACCTACCCAGTGTCTACTTGGTAAAAAGACTTTGGTGATCTGCTCTTGTAAAAATTACAGCCTAGAAACCCTATGGGACAGCTCTACTCTGTCACATGGTGTCACTATGAGTGGAAAATTGAGTCAATGGCACCTAACATCAACAGTACTTAGGAATTTCAGCACCAATGACCTGTGGGATATTTTTAAACTACGTTAACATCCCTGAACTTGAACATCTATCTTATCTGTATTATCCGTATCTTTCTTCTTTCCCATTCTGTCTTGTGGATTTCCTTCTTCTTATGTCTTCTGAGTTTCCTTTTATATTTCAGCCCCATTTTCATCCATCCCCCTTCTCTTCTTCTCCTAGTTGCCTGTTTATGGATCTTGTCTCATTGGTGCATCCTCTCTTTTCCCTGTGCTTTTCTTCAACATTTACTTCCCTCTGGACATTCTCAGTACCATTCAATTAAATTTAGCACACATTTGTTAAGTAGCTACTTACTTGTAGGCACTGGGAAGTCAGAAAAATCAGATTAGACTTTGGTGTTTATGGAGCACAGAGTAGACTGAGGGAAATAAAGAAGTAACAAATCATTAAGCTATATTATGAAAAGACTTAGATAGATGTGAATGTTGTATGGGATTACAGAACACTAAAGCTTGGGAGGAACAAGAAATATGATGGAAATGTCAACTGAGCCAATTATTGAAGGATTATTTCAACTTTCCCAAGCAGATAAAGAAGGGGGCGGGGAACGACAGTTGAGGCAGAAGGAAAAGCCTCTGGAAATACATGGAGCTGTGAGGAGCATGGCATGTTCTAAGACCATAGTATGTTCAATGCAACTGAACAACAATTTATATGGGAGGGACAGGGTGAAAGATGACACTGAAATATGAGACATGGCCAAATTGTGGAGGTTTTTTTTTTTTTTTTCATACCAAGTAGTTAGAATTTTATTCTATGTGCAATAATTTAAAGCAGGAACTAATGATTTCACATTTGTGTATAGAAATATCATTGAGACAAGTAGAGTGAACATATTTTGAAAAGGGGGGAGAAATTTCTATAGAAAGATAAAGGACTGTCCAATACCCAAGGCTACCAAGGCTATGGCAGTAGAATTCAAGCAAAGAGGAGCTATTCAAGAGATACATTGATGATCAAACAAATAGGACTTATTAATAGACTATGAGAATGAGAAGGAGGAAAGAGTCAAGGATGATACAGAGATTTTTATCTTGAAGAACTGCCTTATGGTGACATCACTAGCCTAGATAAGGAACATTGGATGAGGGGAATGTGCTAAGTATCAGCACTTCATATGACATGGAAGTGAAAATATTTAGGCAGTTTCACATGCGAGACGCGAGCTCAGAAAACACATCAGGGCTAGAAAAGTAAATTTGAGAGTTATTTTAGCTTGAGTAGAGTTTCCTTGCAAGCAGGGCCTGACCTCAAACTTATATTTAGTTTATTTGGGAGGTGATCCAGAGAGCAGGGTTAAGGGAGCAGGTAGAGGGAGATGAGTCAAGGTAAGGAAGAAAAGTTCAATTTAAGAGTGTTAGTGAGGTTGTCACTATGGGCAGTGGGGCTCAGTTCTGCCCATAGCTCTGAGAAGAGCATAGAATGCTTCCCAGAAATATGCACCTGAAAGACAGGAGGTAGGAGCATTAACCCATAAGCGTCTGTCCTCATTGGTTGATTTTGTCCCTGAGAGTGTTAACATCCCACATTTCCAAGCTGCGCCTGCTCTTGCCAACCTAGTTCCCAAAGTGGGCTGAGCTAGACACCCTGAGGCAAAAAGCTAGCAAAGAGGCACTTGAGGCCAGATTTGGTGAGCATGAGATAAGTAGGCGCCCAAATGGAACGGTTCACCCCATTCACAATGGAAAACAGAGATGGCACTTAGATGATGTGAGTCAGGGCACCGCATGTGTTTGTTATAAGAGGCAACTACAAAGAGGTGCTAGTTGAAGCTACAAGGCTTGATGAGATCAATAGAGTAAGCATGTAGACCAATGTGCAGCACCTCTCAATGTGATCAGATTTCAGAGTAAACCCATAGGAAGACTAGGAAATATGTTTGTATCTATATCTATATGCACTTTTTCTGGGAAGTAAGTCCATAGCATTCATCAAACTTCTCAAAGTGGTTCTTGATCCAGAAAAGTTTCAGAAATACCAATTTGGAGCAAGAATAGTAGAAGGGTAAAAAAAGAAAATTTGAAAAAATAACATTTAAAGGACAGAAAGGAGAAGGCAAGGAAAGAAGTGTTAAGTGCTCAACCTTTGGAATCAGGCAGGCTCGAATTTAATTGATGTTGAGCTGATCATTGCACTCTCTGAGCCTCAATTCTTCCTCTGTAAAATGCACCAAATAGAGATGATAACACTTAGATCACAGGGGTGTTGTGAGCATTAAATAAGAAACGTGTGCTAAGTAACTGGGATAAAGTGGATGCTCATTAAATGAGAAGAGTTGTCAGAAAGGTAGCAAAAATACTAGGAAGAAACAGTGTGATAGAAACCAAAAAAGAGGCAAATGATAGTTTTAATTAAACAAGTATGTGATATAAGAGGACATGGAAAAGAGCTTATTAAATATTTGATGACTTTATCAAGAACAATCGAAATACAATGATGGGGTGGAGAAGGTCAGGTGAGCAGTAGGTTAATAGTAAAATACTGAATTGTCAAAGCAGATCACACAAATAAGATATCTAACCAAGTATCAAGCCTTACCAATCACTTCAAGGATACACATAATCCGGAGGCACAGAAGAAGCAGAGAGTGGTCTGTTTCACGTCCACGTGGCTCTCCTGGTCCTTCCTTTCTGCATTGGAAATGGTATTTCTGGCCCAGAATAATATATGAGGCCTCCAGATGAGGTTTTGCAGGGTTACTTTACACAGTCAGGGGCATTTAAGTTATGAAACATCTCCATTTTATACCCTAGAGAGTTCTATAATCTGTATGACAATCTCCAAGGAATCATAAATCCGTAGATTGTGGATTTATTCACTCTAAGTAATCCTTTAGTCAGGGATATCCTGCTAAGGGAATTCTGTAGATAAAGTCTCTTTCTCCTAGCAAATATTATTAGTCTCTATACAAGGAGGTCCAACTGACAAGGAGACTAGATCATATCACTTTTCCTTGTTTTCTTTTAACTGGGGTCCTTCTCACCCTCAAAAAGACTGAATAGATCACGAGCCAGCTGCTTTAACTCTTTTCTCCTCATTCTCTATTCATTGCCCCATCCACCTACAATCCAAATACCCAGTCACACTTACCTTCCAATAGATAAGTAAGCACTTTTGATTATTTGTTGTATATGCTTCCAGAACTTTCTTTAAATATTTGCATACTTATTTGTGTATTTTTGGTGTTCAAAAGTGGATATATCATGTGTATATATATGAATATGTATATAGTGTATATATAAACGTGTGTAGTCATATATACATGCATAATTTTGAAACTTTTTTCCATAACAATATGTCTTAGAGATCTTCCCATTTCATAGATACTTACCTCCATCTTTTAACAATGTTAACGGCTGTGAAGGGTCTGAGATTTTACTCCATGTGCAAGTTAAAAGTCAGACTGCCACAGTTTCATGGATGTTGGCAGAAGATACAGGACTGCCGGGTTAGAGACAAAGGGCATTAGTATTCAGAGTAATAGCAGTAACCAAAGTATCAGCATTCGCACCAGTTTCCTGAGCCCCATTTCCCGCAGGGAGACACTAAGAGGGACAGGCAAAGCCTGCATATGCAGTAGGTTGCGTTACCCAAGCTTACGGAACTCAAATCTTTTGTAATTGGCAGTAAGCAAACCTGCTTGATCTTTGCCGTGGAAGGGGACATTATGTTTATTACACTGGAGAGTAAATAAATCTTCCCTGTGCTCCAGAGGGAGTTACTGTCTATATCTTCCATGGCTGTTCATTATACAAATATTCTTGAAAGACTTGCAGAAATGTGAGAGAGCCATGGAGGATTGCCCCCCAATGAACAACTGACTATTTCATAGTACGTTTATTATTGATTTAATCATTCCTCTATTAATGGTCATTAATGGTTCAGATAGAACAAATTCTTCTTTTATAGATAGTTAACCATTTTCCCAGAATCATTTATTGAATGATCCAAACTGTTAAAGTCATTTCAACTTGTTCAATTATTTTCCTCTTATTTGCTCTGAATTCATATTCTGAATTTTTATTTTGTTGGTTATGTTTTTGTTGGTTTTCTTGCCTTTTGAATACTTATTCTGCATCTTTATCATGAATGAATTTTTATTTTTATTTTTTTCTCTCAATCCCAAGTCTCTCTGTCTATTGTCTAGGGATTTTTTTCATCTGGCTTCCTAAGCCCCCTTTTCAGAATCAGGTCTTAGGTTGATGCCTAATGGCTCCTGATTGGGGATATCTCAGACTGAATCACTGAGCCAATATCTGGCTTTGGCTTCAAATCTGGACCACCTCCCTCCGGCTTCTCAAGTCGTGTCTCAGCATATGAATCATAGCTCCTAGTAATCAGAAGCAGTTATGTTCATCCTCCTTTCAAAGGACAGTGCGGAGAAGGAAACAATATCCCAGACCTTTGTTTTAAGAACAGAGGATGGCTCAGGTTCCCCTTATTGTGTGGAATCTTCATTACAACACAATAGGTGAACTTCCTGTCATCTTTATCTGCTTCCGGATCTGAAGCCCAGCCAGCCACAGCCTCAGATCTGCTCATCATTTAGCATGTCTGTTCTTCTCTCTTCCACAGACACATTCAGTTATTTTGAGCTCAGCTGTACGCACATGTTTTGTTTTATTTTTTTCATATTTTATTCTCTACCTTGCTATGTGTGTGGAGCAGAAGAGGATCTCAGAGGATGAATCTAAATGCTACCTTGACTGAAAGTGAATATAACATAATAAAAGCTAATTTAAATAGTATTATGGAACTGCATATGAAGTAGTTCTTTCACAAGATTATAAACTGATACTGAAAGTTTAGAATTAGTTTTGAGCTGGATTTACATCAAGGGAGTTCTTAACTTTGATTTTAATAGCAAACGTATAGCTTTTAAAGAAACTATTGATTGTATTTCCAATCTTAGAACTTTCTTTCATACCCTAATGATGTGATGGTCTGTCAGAGCCTCAAAGTCACGATTACCCAGAATTCAGACGAAATTTCTAAGAAGTGGCACCACTGTAAGCAGGGGTATGGGGAGTTAGTATGCTCAATTTTGAAGTGTATTAGTTCTTTCAATATTAAATATTAAGCATCATTTTTTTAGGTCAATCATAACCATCCAAATAATAAATAAAAAATAAGAAATAACATTTGAATGCAGCTCAGAATCCAGTAAAAGCTTTTCATCATTTAGAATTCTAGAAAATTAATATAAAGAAAATCATTTTTCTTTAAAGAAATATGGTAACTCAAAATGTAATATTACAGCCTTTAATTTTCTACTGTTATTTATAAATGGTGTAAAATATAATTTTTCAAAGGTTTCAAAGTTTGAATAAATTGTTAGGCACAATTAGTGAAGGACAATGCAATCAGACCTTGAAGGACTTTCTTTTCTAGTATTGTGTACTTTTCACCTAGATTGTCACTTATCCAGTAATGTGAATTAAAATAAGAAATATATACATCTAAAAATGGCAGACCTACATATTTAGAAAGGGAAAAAAGAGATAAACATAAAAAATACATCATTTAACTAAATCTTTATCATATACAAATCACCTAAGTCTCTTCCCAGCCTGATTTTATGTTCTACACACATAAAAATCATGCCCTTCAGAAAATAAGATCTATTGAAAGACTGCCTACTTGACATTCTTGAGAGAACCTATCAGACTTATAAGATATTATAAGATAAAACTCGTGGCTATTTCACACTAACAATACTTAATCATGGTGATTATTAAAATGCAGTCTATTTTTTTAAATTTTTTAAAATGCAGTCTATTTTCCTGAATATGTCTGGAAATGTGTAGCATATAAAAATTAAAAATCAAACTTTTTAATTTATTAGACCAGTAAAATTTTCAGAAAATTTTGAGAACAAATAGGATTTTTTTCAATTGTTTGGTTTTGCTAAGAAAATAAATATTTTTAAAAACTTGCTAGTTAAAAATCATCAAAAGATTTTTTAACACATACAAAAAAATGAATCAAAGACGTAAGTCAGAATAAGTTACAGATCTTCCCAAGAACTGATGGTTGGCAGTTTTATGGCAAAACATAAATATTTATTACTTACATTTTGTCTTGAAGTGGATGCATGAACACGTCATTGCTGACTCCTTCAGAAGATATTTATTGAGAGCCTGCTGTGTACTGTTCACAATGCTGAGGAACAACATTGAACAAAACAAAGTCCCTACTTTCTAGAAGGTTACGTTCCAGGAGGAAGAGACGATAAACAAATGTACTAGAAAATATCTGTCCGCTGGTGATGTTACGTCAGATGGTGAAAAACAAAGCAGCGTAAGTAGAATAAGGAGTGGCAGAGAGGCGTGGATGGTTATTATTTTGTATAGGGTGGTTAGAAGAGACTTCTTTAATAATGTGAAATAAAAACAGAGACCTGAAGGAAGTGAGGGAATAAAAGCAAGTGCAAAGTCCCTGAGACACGCACATGCTTAATTGTTAGAATAGCAGCATGGTGTCTACTCAGGCTGGAGCAAAGCGAGCTAGGCAAAGACTACGAGGAAAAGACATTAGAATGTTCCTCGGCAGCCAGATTATGTAGGACTTTTAAAACCCTTTGGCTTTAACTTCGAGAGAGATGGAAAGCAGATGGAGAGTTTTGAGTTGAAGAGTACCAGGATCTGCCTTAAGTTTTTTTTTTTTTTTTTTTCAATGAACTTTTTATTTTGGTACAATTTTAGATTTATAAAAAAAAAAAAATTGCAAAGATACCACAAAGAATTCCTGTATACCTCTCACCCAGATTCCCTATTGTTAACATTTTATGCTACCATGGTATGCTTGCAAAACTAAAAAACCAACATGCGTGCATTACTATTAACCGCACTCCAGACTTTATTTATATTTCACCAGATTCTGCATTAATGTTGCATTTGTGTTCGGTGATCCAATTCAGGGTACTACAGGGCCTTGAGTTATCACGTTACCACAGTCTCCTCGGGTCTGCGGCTGTTTCTCAGTCTTGCTTTGCTTTTCATGATCTTCATAGTCTTGAGAAGTACTAGCCTGATTATCCTGTATAATATCCCCAAACTGGGTTTGCCTGATGTTTTGCTCATGATTAGATTGGAGTTCTAGGTTTTTGGAATGGATACCACAGAGGTGACATGCCCGTTATGTCACCGTAGATCAGGGGGTATGTGATGTCCACGTGATGTCACTGGTGATATTAAGCCAGATTTCTCCACTGTAAAGTTACTACTTCTCTCCTTTACATACTCTATTCTTGGAAAGTATGACTTAAGTGTTAAAAGGATCATTTTGATTCCTATCTTGAGAATAGATTAGATGCAGGAAGAAGAACTGAGAGGTTGATGCTGTAAATAAGGAAGGAGTACTGTTGTGTGGAGGAGACTGTCTAGAATGACCCTCCACAGAAACAGCCATCATGACTCATGTTCCACAGGCTCAAGACCAGAAATTTAGTGATGGTGATTCGGTGGGGGAGAAGGAAAGATGTTTGCCAATTTGATTTAAAAAAAAAAAATCACTTGAATCACTGTTGTAAATTAAAAAAGACAAACTTACATTAACAAGGAGTCCCTTAATGCTTGAGTACTTGACTACTAGCCAAAAGATTGGCGATTTAAACCCACGCAGAGGTGCTGTGGAAGGCAGGCCTGGTGATCTGCTTCCAAAAGGTCACAGCCTTGAAAACCCTACAAAGCAGTTCTACTCTGCACTCATGGGATCACCATAAGTCGGAATCAAGACGGTGGCAACTAGCCAACAACAACATTACATTAACAATGAGAAATAGGACTGGAGAAATAACATGCATTCCCCAGGAATGCTGTCAGAGAGATTCTCTAAAGCAGCAGTTGTCAAGACTGAGAGCCTTTCAGTGGATCCACAAGGTCAAACGATTTTCATAATAAGACATTATTTGCTTTTCTCACCATGTTGATATTTGCACTGACGGTGCAAAAGCAATGATGAGTAAAACTGTTGGCTCCTTAATACAAAGCAAGGCAGTAGCACCAAACGGTTCTTGAAGCCATTGTCTTCTTCACTACATACCAGTATTAAAAGAAAGTGCCATTTTCATTGAAGACTATCTTTGATGAAACAGTAAAAATTATTAATTTTGTTAAATCTTAACCCTCAGGAACAGTGTTCTGGAATATTTTCTTTGACAAAATTGGAAGAACACTTTTGGGACATGCTTCAATAGAATGATTGTCTTGAGGAAAAACACTCGTGTGAGTGCTTGAGTTGTGAGTGGAATAAGCCACTTTTTTCACGGTATACCATTTTTACTTGACAGAATTACCAATAGACAAACTGTGGTTATTCAGACTGTTTGGCAGACATTGTCTTAAACATGGAGGAAGTAAGACTGTCACTTCAAGGAAAACAACTGTCGGTATTTATTGCCAATAATAAAATTTGAGCTTTCAAGTGAAAATTGGAATATTTGAAAACTTGTGTCCAATGCTTAAAACATGTTTTTCTTTTTTTTCTGGTGAAATTAGTGGTGATAGTAATGAATGTGATTTATAAGATAGTTTATAATGGAATGTATCAACATTTGGAAACTCTGTTCAAATCAGGGAATCAAGCTTTCCAAAAGAAGAGTGAATTATTTTAAAAAAAAATCATATATTGGTAAAAGACAATTCGAAGTCCAAGATAGGTGAATAGATTTTAATGTAATAACATACAAGGCCTATTGATATGGTTTCAGATTCCATATTGCAACTAATCTTTAAGAAACTACTACTTGTATAGTTTTCATGGCACATCAAAGAAAAATATACAAAATAATTGGAAAAGGCTACTATAATACTCTTTCCTTTTCTATCTACATATCTGTGTGGCTGCATTTTTATTCCTATATTTCAGCCAAAACACTATATTGCAACAGACTGAACGCAGAAGTAGATATTAGAATCTAGCCCTTTTCTTTTCAGCCAGACATGAAAGAGAGTTGCAAAAATGTAAAACAATGAAATTTAAAGTAATTTTTGTTTGGAAATTATTTTATTTTTCATAAAATATGCTATTTGTGTTAAGATACAATAGGTTTATTATTTGTTATTTTAAAATGAATTAATAAATATAGACTTTAAATTTTTTTTATTTTAATTTCGAACACGGAGAGTATCAAGAGATACAACTCCATGAACCAAAAAGCCAAAAACAAAACCAATTGTCGTGGAGCAGTTTCCGACTTCTAGCAACCCTATAGGAAAAGTAGAACTGCCTCATGGGGTTTCAAGGAGCGACTGGTGGATTCAAACTGCCAACCCTTTTGGTTAGTAGCTGAGCTCTTAACCAGTGCAGCACCAGGGCTCCACATGAACAAAAGTTCTTGGGAATTCTCAAGCATGTAAAGGGATACTAGCCCAAACATCTGAGAATCACTGCTCCAAAGCACAGTTATGAGCAGGGCACTTCCTTCTATATAAGTATTTGGTTATTTTTAGGTTTTCTAAGCAATGGAAAAAATTCATTTTAAAAAACAGCGAATTCAGGTGGCCAGTGTGAGAGCTGAACGGGACAGTTTTGAGAAAGAGATTTTCAACAGCTGCCACAGGATTGTGGAACCGATTTGCCACATGCCAAGTCAGCGGCCCCACTCTGTGATTCTTTTGCTGACTGCCTCACCTGTGCTCGGCACTGTGCAAGGCTGGGCAGTGTCATGGATTGAATTGTGTCCCCCAAAAATATGTATCAATTTGGCTTGGTCATGATTCACAGTATTATATGATTGTGTACCATTTTGTAATCTAATGTGATTTCCTTATGTGTTGTAAACTCTATCACTATGATGTAATAAGATGGATTAGCAGCAGTTATACTGATGAGGTCTACAAGATTGGATAGTGTCTTAAGCCAATCTCTTCTGAAATATAAAAGAGAGAAGTGAGCAGAGATGCACGGGAACCTCATACCACCAAGAAAGCAGTGACGGGAGCAGAGCGCGTCTTTTGGACCTGAGGTTCCTGTGTAGAGAAGCTCCCAGACTAAGGGAAGATTGATGACATGGACCTTCCTCCACAGCAGACAAAGAAAACGTTCCCTTGGAGCTGATGCCTTGAATTTGGACTTGTAGCCTACTGGACTGTGAGAGAATAAACTTCTCTTTGTTGAAGTAAAAAAAATACTAATAAAAAATAAAAAGAGCAACTGATATGAATATAAAAAATAAAAATGTGAATATAAAAAATTAAAAATGTCTAAGTCTCAAAAACAAAAAAATAATTATTTGGCAAAATGACTAATTGGAAAATTGTTACAACAAATATTAGAGACAAGATATTAATATCCTTTATATAACAATACTTACTATTCTTAGAGTCAATTCTCAATTTTGTAAAATATTCTCTTTGTCTGTCTTTCTCTTTCCCTAGTGAAAATATACTAATACTTAACAGTGGTTGTCTGTAGTGAGAATAGGACACTTTTAATGATTTTATATTATTTTTTCTAATCTATGTTACTCAAATTTCTACTTTTTATGTCAGGGGAAAATGATAAAAATGTTTAAAGGTCAGGTATTTTGAAAATTATTTTAAACTGATAGTTCACTTATACTGATATTCTTTACTGTGCAGAACCAAAAATCATTCATCCTGAACTTTTAAAATTATTTGAATAAAACAGTTTTGTTTAAATGCATTGATACATGGTTTCCTTATGGACATTAGTAATTATAGATGATTTTGATGCTTCCTCCAAGCATTTAGCACTTTTCCAACAATGAAGTATATTATAGCTTACTGTTAAAAAGCAGAGCTCCAGTTGTTAGTGTATTTATAGGTGTCTTTGATTATTAGCACTTGTGATTTTAAAATAAGAACTTTTGATAAGAGAAAAATGAAAAAACATTGGTTTAAATAAGTTTAGGTAATGGATTTTATTTAAGTCATTCTTTCCTTAACAGCCCTCTATTATTAAGACAAATCAAGAATTGTTAACATTTGATTGCACATGATTTGAGAGATTGGTCCAATAATTTAAATTGTAGACCAATTTGAGTTCAGTTTGTTGTGTTGTTTATTATGTTCATTTTTATTTCAGTGCAGATGATAAATGAAAGGGAAGATTTTATATTAATTTTTAAAATTCTATTTTATTTACATGTTAGCATTTCAACCTTCTCATAATTTTTGACAATTAAAATCTTGAAAGGTGACTTAAGATGAAAAAATAAAACTTCCTATTTTATGTCTTCTCTGCAATGAAACCAGATTGCAACATCTTCACTCTTGCAAACAGAAAAGTTTCAAACTGGAGGCACACATGTCAGACTTAAGAATGACAGGGCCAGTGTGCACTCCCAGGAAGCAAAAGGTCAGGATGTACACAACTGGTTCATGGGAAGAATGTGTCAAGATGTAAACAATCTGTTCCCAGGAAAAACGTGTTCAGAACTGCGGTCATGTATAACCAAACCAGCCAGAGCCACTCAACTAGGTGGTAACTCATTGTCTCCTAGCCAAGTGGCTGACCTTTACATTTCAAAGGACTTCAAGCTGAAGTTGATCTTATCTATAATTAATCACTAACCCCCACCCTTCCTTTGTTCTCTATATATACAGACCCCTCTCTCCACTTGAACAGTGGAGTACTTTGTATTTTTACTTAGCGCTGCCCAGCTTGAGTTGTATTATTCCTCAATAAACTCCTTTGCTTTCATTCTTAACAGAGTACAAGATTTTCTTCTTTGACACTCTACAAACCATCAAGTTGGTCAACAGTACTCCTGAGCTATAGTTTTAAAAATGTCAGTTGACGTACAGTGTTCATTTCTTTTATTTCTCCTAGAAAACAGAGTAATTAACCAAATTTAACCAAATTCAACCTCTCTCTGCCCCAGTTCATGAGTGTATAAAAATACATACTTTTGGAGAACCTGAAATGAATGCATTTACCACCATTCTCTGCCATCTTTAAGTATTCTGGTACCTTTTGAAAAATTAAATGGTGCATTTACTAACACATTCCCATTGCCATCCAGTCAGTTCTGACTCATGGCGACCCTATAGGGCAGAGTAGAACTGCCCCATAGGGTTTCCAAGGCTGTAATCTTTAGGGAAGCAGACTGCCACAACTTTCTCCCACAGAGATGCTGGTGGATTCTAACCTTTCTGAAACTTTTGGTTAGCAGTTGAATGCTTAACCACTGCGTCACCAAGACTCCTTCAGTTTACTAACAGTACCCTCAATTCTGAATCTTTTCTTACCTGTTTAGAAGCCTGAAAAAAATGATTGTACTTCTAGTGACTGCGCCTAGAAAATCACCTTACGAGAGCTGTCTTCAGAAAGTTTTGTTTGTTATGCCTAACACCTGAGAGAATACTCTGATAGGTAAGTGATTAAACTTACAATCACTAAATTGCTTTTCCTGTGAGTTACACAATCACTAGTCTTTCTGTATTTCCATTTTTACAGAACAGCAAGAGATTCCATTTTTATCATAGCATTCCTTCACTCTGAGCCAGGAAAGATTCTTATCCGTAGAACTAGCTCTTTTAATGCCGAAATCCAGCCTCAGTTTCTTCCCTTTGTTTCCCATTGTTCTTCCATTTCTCACCTGCTTTTGGATGGCTTTCACTTTGTTTGCACCAGGAGTCATCTCTTTATCTGGGAAGGCTGCCTCAAAATAGATTACCATTAGATCAGAAGTCACAAGCCGCCTTTAACTTTAGTTGCAGCTTTCTTAGCTAAGCCCATTGAACAGTTGTTCACATTTGTTGAAGAGCAAGTTGGGCAACACTGTAGAAAGGATTATTTCGGTTATTATTTTAACTCAACCCTTGATGGCTATTCTCCTCAAAGTAGAAATCTTAAGACAGCTGAAGGGAGGTTGTTCTTTTTCCTTTTTTCTTACTATCTGGTTTGGTCAATTTGTCCACCCTCATAAAGGTACTGAAGAAGTCTAATTTTCATGTTTATTTCTCCCAAATGGAATAAAACTTTTTGTAGGCCTTCATTCGACTTTGCTCCTACATACATTTTTATTTTAATCAAAAGCTTTCTTGGAGTGAATGAAGGCCACCTACGGAGCTAGTTTATGTCTTCAAAAGCTTTGTTTATCACCCAGAATGATAGTCTATCAGAGAGGATTCATTTTGGTTCAAGGACAAATTATTGTCTTGATTGGGCTTATACATCAAAGGAAAGAATTAAAGGGTTCTGATGAAAACTTTCCACCTGACACACAGGTGGCTAAAAGTATGTGCTATCCTTTCTTGGGTCCTTTTGTCACCTTTCTTAGCTTTCTTGTTTTGAAACATGATAATGGCAGTATTTGAGTTTTCTGGGGATTTTTGTTCTATATTGCATGCTGTGAAAGGATTTTTCTAGGTTCTGCTTCTGGGCTCCCTCTGATCTTGTGATGTTAAACACACTGCTGTCTTCCCTCGGCATTACTCTCATCATTTTCTTCTCCACTCGCTCCACTTCTGTCCTGTGTATGTGGGAGGGGGCTGTACAGAAGATGTGAGAGGAAATTTAGTAGAATGGCAGAGTAGGGGGATGTCAGGGAATCACACTGCTGAAAAAAGGCCTCCGCAACTTCTAAAAGAAAAAAGGATAGGCTGTACTGGTCTTTGCATTATTTTTTTTTTCAACATAACCACAAAAGTTAACTTTCTCCCAATGAAGCTTTTGAAAAAGAAACACCGTCGTTTATCTTTGAATTTTGATACCATCAGGTTCCTAGAGTTATGTCTCAAATTCATGAAAATTCATGGTTTGTTTTCAAAACAGTAGAGAATGATTTATGCAACTCAAATCCCATATTTTCTGGTCAGACCAGTGTCATTTTAACCTTGAAGAACTGTGCAGATTGTAATGAAAATAAATACTTCACTAAAGCATGACATCATATCTTGATTCATTTTGCATTGTGTGTGTTTAAGGAAATACTAGAACTTCCTTGTGATAGTTTTAATACCTTGGGAAATATGTTGACTTTTGCTTTCCGTCTTGCCCCAGGGTCATGTTTGCAAATTCCACTCCCTATTAGAACCAGATCCAGTCCATCAACAACAACAAAGAAAAAGAATGTGGAGTTTGTTTTTTGGACGTAGATATGACTTTCTAAGCACATTCCTTATGCCAGTCATTTTGGTGAGAAATATACACACAAATGAACATAAAGGGAAGTAAAATGTTGACAAACATACTAAATAGTAACTTAATGTGGATCCAATTTCTTGCATGTAGGATCTTTCTACTATCACTTTCTGCTATTCATGGCTGCAGTTTATCCTTCCTTTAATAGCATTTTCTGGAATGATGGAATGGGGTTATGTAATTAAAACAATCTGCATGTGCTAGCATAAATTTGATTGTTCTGCATGCTAGCAATAAAGTTAATAATAACCAGGATAAGCTTTGATGGTAAAAAATAAAATAAAATAAAATCAGGCTTTGGGAGGCTATATACTTCACACTTTATAGTCATCAGAGCCCCGGTAGTGCAATGGTTAAAGCACTGGCTGCTAACAAAGGGTCGGTGGTTCGGACCCACTAGTCACTCCATGAGAGAAAGATGTGACAGTCAGCCTCCGTAAAATTTATAGCCTTGGAAACCCTATGGGACAGTTCTACCCTGTCCTATAGGGTCACTATGAGTCAAAATTGACTTGACTGTAGTGGATTTGGTTTTGGTTTGGTTTATAATCATCAGAAACATTTTACATTCATTAAAAAACTTAGCAAAGTTCCTGGTACCTAGTAGGAGATAGGTATAGATACAGACAGATCGGTTTTGTTGAATGAATCAGTGAGGGATAGTACCAAGCAAATTAACCCCAACAACTCTTCCTTCAGAGATTTACATTCTAAGGGATGCAATGCTTAAAAATAAACACATTATTTTATCCCCCCCCCTTATTTCTTCCCCCAAGTCATAGCAAATTATTATATGGATAATAAAACATCCCTTTTTTGTTTTATTTATTTATTTATTCTTATTTTCTTTAAACCACATACCCTACTCTCATCCTTGCCTTGTCAACCGTCTTAATACATATACATATAGTTTGCATAAAGTCCTGTTAAATATGTCTTATTAGTTTTTTTGTACATAGAGTTTTTAATTTTAGGAAAGAATGTTATTATCTACATATTTCCCACTCATATAAAACTTTAAGATCCATTTATGCTGCTTTAGGAGCCCTAGTGGCACAGTAGTTAAGAGCTCAGCTGCTAACCAAAAGGTTGGCAGCTCAAATTCACTACTCACTCCTTGGAAACCCTGTGAGGCAGTTCTACTCTGTCCTGTAGGGTCGCTACGAGTCAGAATCGATTCAATAGCAATGGGTTTGTTTTTTTTTTTTTTTTTTGGTTTTATGTTGGTTTATGCATATCTAATCCATTGCTTCTGCATACTATTCCTACTAAAATACCAATTATTGGTGGTTCAAATTCACCCAGAGGCATAGAGGAAGAAAGGCCTGGCGATGTACTTTTGTAAGATTACAGTCATTTAAAAACCTGTGGAGCTGTTCTACTCTGAAGCACATTGGGGTCACCATGAGTCAGAATTGTCTCTATAGCAGTGGGTTTGGTTTCTTTAGTTAACATTCTATCTAATTTACTATGCTTGCTGTCCTTCTTTTCTTTCCAGAATATACTCCCAACAAAGGCATCTGAAGTGCCTGAGCGCAAAACTTGGCACGTAACAGATAACTCCATGAATAAATTCTTTCTTTCTTCCAAATGGAATAACTTCAGTTCTTTCTACTCTTTCTGTTAAATAACTTTGTCATTTTTACCAGAACTCAGCGTCGTAAAGAATTTTATTTCTTTAACTTTTTTATGTTTTCTCAAAGTAATCTTATTGATGCAGCAGTTCTTGATGCTAAGATTTTTATCATTTTGTATTTGCATTTTATATAATCCTCTGACTTACTTGTCCAAATGACATGTGTCAAAGAAGTGCTCACCAGCCACTCACACCTGTCCTGTTCATGCTTGATGACTTGCCTTATTTTGTCTGGTTCACTTCCTAAGTCCTTGAGAAATTTGGCAGCACCCCTTCCAGTGGTGTGAAGGCAGTTGCTATGGGCTTGCTGATGGTGTGACGATTCCCTCCGGTCTTATAGCTTTCATGAGACTTAAAATAAAAGGCTGAATTATTCCCTATACCTGGCAGTCTTTATTGCTGCACTTTATCAACTCAATCCTTCTAAATCATTAATTTATTTTACTTACATGCCTACACAGGCATGGTGACAAGAAATCTGCAAAAATGCCACACACACACAAAAGTGCCTTCTTTATTGCTTCCCTGGCATTTGTATGGAACAGAAGACTTTTCCTGTAAATTCACTTACATTTTCCTATAAAACAAAGGCCTGGTCTCCTAAATTTGAAAATGGAAAAAAAAATTACTCTTATAAAAAAATGTTTTTAAATATGTAGAGGGCCTTGAATGATCACCACGTGTCTCGGGTGTTTCACACAATCAGTAGATGAAGAGAGGCCCAAGAACAATTCTATGACCTCCCAGTTCCTTCTTAGATCCAGGCCACTGCTTCTATTCTTTCTAGAAAATTCAGTATCCTAGCTTTCCTTGATATCTTGCTACACCTATCTTCCTAAAAGTATCATGTTCTGTGTATATTGAATTTTGAACTTCAGATCAAGTAGGAAAATTAGAGATTACCTAGTCTAATTCTCACATCGTACGGTATAAAGAGACTGGGTCAATACTCTTTCCGTACTCTATCACCTTCTTTGTTTGCTTGAAGACATATGGTAAGTGAAAAAAATCTGGTTCAGAATGTTAATGTCAGACGGATTAAATATTATTTTCTTCACTTTCTAAATAAGGCAACTGAGACCTACAGAGTTTGTGAAGCCTCTCCAGTGTTACATAGTTAAATTGCCGATAGAATTCATGCTGCTCAATTCCCCAAGCCGTCCAGTTCATAATTACATAAACAAAACTACTTAACATTAAGCATAATTGCAACTCATCTCAATTAATCTTCCACTCAAATGAATTGTTATTTTATTTATAAATATTTAGAGAATTTTGGGCACTGGTGATAGCCTGAGGTTTGGCTTTCATATTTTGGAGCAAAGTCTATTGTTTAAAGTATAGGCACTGTAATTTTTGGTTGTTCATGAAATATTTATTAATGCTAATGGCAATAAAAATAACGCCACAGTGATTACGCTCTTCGGTCATTAATGCCCTGAAAGAAGTAATTTACAAATTGGTACGCTGTCACTCAAAGTGTTAATTTACCACATGTGGGTAACAAAGTAGTCCTGGAACCAGGCTAGGTTAGGCACTGCTGTGAAGACTTCTTGAAGTTTTTCTCCATGTAGCGTTGGCATCCAATCAGTTGCCAAATCCTGCAGTGCTATGGCCACAATGTTTCTCACATGTAGTCCCTGTTCCCTTCATTGTATTGCTACTGCCACCACCTGAGTGCAGGCCTGTTTTTTAACTCTTGTTTAGAGAACTGCACAAGGAACTGGTCTCTTTGCTGCCATTTGGCCTCCACCCATAATCATCCTACATAGCTGCCAGTCAGCCTCCACGACATAGCTTTGCTTCTTCATTGCCTCCTCAGTGAAAATCAAACTCTCTGGCCTGTCCTTGCCCGCCTGCACACACAAATGGTTCTCAACCTTAGAAACATCCAGAGACTCAGTAATTGATGGCGAGTGTGGTCTGGGCATCAGGAGTTGCTAAAGCTTCCCAGGTGGTTCTAATGTGCATTCAGGGCTGAGAACACTTTTGTACCTTACTGAAGGAGGTAACTGGTCGTCAAAGGGAAAATTACAACTCCTAAGAGTAGCATTCCAAGCCAAGTGGGTCTGGAACCATGAGTGGCGGTCGTCTGGAGGAATACCGTGAGTCAAGGACCAAGCCGCTTATTGAGGCTGAAGGTGCAGATAAGTCTGAGAGCTGGAGGAAATGCCTATGTGGTAAAAATTTCTACTTTTTGTTCCAAATTTTGCTACTGTTGTTTCACTTTGAGAATCAACTGTTTTTGATGCTATCCTTAAAGAGATTTGATTTTTCCAGTGGTCTTCAAAAATTCTCTGCAATTAATTCCATCTGTCCTTATAAATGTCTATCTCTTCAGTCACAATAATAATGATGATAACACCACCCAGAATTTACAGAAAACGTCATCTGGCTGGCACTGTGCTATAACCTTAACCCTTTGGTTTCCACTCTGCCTCTGTACAATCTGAAGGCTAAGTATTCTGCCTGAACCATCACTGTAGGAAGATTCTTTATAGCCAGTTGACTTTTGGCAGAGAAAATAATATCTAGAGTGGATTCCAGAAACCTAAACTCTTTCTATATGTTTTGGAAGAGAAACATCTAATTCATTTAAATCCTTAAGTGTTTTCCCTTAAGACTTTTATGTCTGTCAATGTGTTGGGTGCCCTAGTCAGGGTCACACAATCTCGGTATTGTCAAACATATGCAAAATACTAGCAGGGTGAGGCCAACAGGTTCTGCCCATCTGAAGCCATATAGCAGGGTCAGGAATTGGTGCTGAGAGGCTAAGACAGCAGAGTCCTTGGATATGGACTCTTAGAAATCAGGAGAGGATAGTGATTCATGGTAACTCTTTCTTTGTGCAGCCTTCTGACTTGGGCAAAGAAGTCATGTGCACCTACCTACTCTGCCTGCCTAACACCCCTAGTCTGATTGACCCCCAGGAGTTACTGGATTCTCATTGTTTTTTTGTTTTGTTTTTTCAGTCAAGGTCACCTTCTCTAGCTAGAGAAGACTGAAAAGATATGAACACCTGGGAGATCAGGCACCAAATCCCTGCTTCTCTCATTTCTGCAGCCTTCCTTCAAGAACTGATGTGCAGCCCAATTTGGAGAAACCCTAACATGTGAATATCCTTTCAGTTTATACCATGTCAATGTCCTTTCAAGTTAACAGGATTTATTACTTTACATACTCAGGTATTATATAAGTCTATAGGGGCCCAAAACATTAGATAAATCTAGAGCACCTGTCTGCGCTGTTGTTTATAGTTGTGGTCAAAGCAGTTCCGATTCATGGTGACCCCATGTGTGCTGAGTAGAACTGCTTTATAGGGTTTTCAAGGCTGTGACCTTTCAGAAGCAGATCGCCAGGCCTGTCTTCCAAGGCACTTCTGGGTAGGTTTGAACCGCCGCCTTTTCAGCTAGTGGTTGAGTGCTTAACCATTCGTGCTACACAAGGATGCCCCTGTGTGGCAGCCTCCCTAAAAAACAAAACAGTGGCACTTACCCTAGGGCAGACACTGTTAGAAGGGCTTTAGATATATTAACTCATTTAAACTCCTTAATAAACTTATGAAGTAGGTTTTATTATTATTATTCTAATTTTACAAATGAGGGAACTGAGGCATGGAGGGGTTAAGGGACCATTCAAGGTCAAAGAGTTATTTAGAGCAGAAGCAGGACTTGAACTCAAGGAACCTGGCTCTACCAGTGTGCTCTTAACCACCGTATGATAGAGAAAGTTGTACTTGGATATTATGAATTCCACCCTGTGTTTGTTTATGTAGAATGTTTTCATAAGGTGTATGAAGCTAGGTCTTTCTACAGTCTGCCACTTAGACACAAGAGCAATGTTTTGAAGCATCGTCAGGGTCAACTATCATGTTGTTTTGTAAATTAACCTTGGTTGTTCTCTGGTCAGACCTGCGTTGGGAAGTGAAAAGGTTTTTTCTCTTGGACCTTACTCATTTACTCACTGGCAATGCCAGCTGTACCTCCAGTGGCTTATTTAACTATAGTCTAATAACTACTGCTAGAAGATTACGTTCATTTTATTCAGAAGATTGAAATGCAGTTATACAGATTTTTTGAGGGATACAAGCATACGACAGGATCTGGTGGTGTTTGGCAGCAGAATTCAAAGAAATTGCTCAAAAAATATGCAGTGAGACATGTGTCAGGGTTATTCAGAAAGCACAGTGCCTATAATGTTTTTAGTGCTGTTATTCCCATGAAGAAGTATGTTGTCTTGGACACAAAGAACATTATTGTTGTTGGTTAAATTAAATGCCAGAATAAAAGAGTTATGAACTGCTTTACTCCGTTGTGTCTCATCCTAGCCATAGGTGGCTGCTCTTAATATGAAGCAATTTATTATTTTCTAAGGAGTAGCTAGGGAGCTTTTAACACATAGAAGTTAAATAAGTGTCATCACAAACAGGGGCAGATATAGTGGTATGGAACTCTAATTTATAAATTGAACATTAAATAGCTTAATGCATGTCTACATAAATAATTTGCATTATTACTCGTTGTGGTCTGTCCTTATTTCAGTGAAGAAACTTTATGTATGTTTATTACATCCATTAGTCTCACTTTGTAGCCTACCTCCTGTTGTGCCAAATGGACTCTCAACTCATGATTGTAAATAATATCACTTTTAGAGTGGTTCAAACATGACTCCCTTAGGGTGTCACTTTCTTATGCATCTTTCATAGGAAACTGACATCTTTCAACTTGAATTTGATGACATCCATCTCTACCGGTATTGTTGCATCACATGACAGTGGGAAATTGTTCAGCAAGGAGAAGTAGAGTTGCAGTGGATAAAATATTCAGGATCGATTCCGTAAAGCTATTCTTAATCTATTATCATGCTATTGCCCAATTGATTACACCTTAATTTAAAAAAAAATACACAAGAAAATCAGAAACTTAAGGCATTCCATTCAAGTTAGAAAGAGACCAACAAATTAAAACTAAAGAAAGCAGGTGGAAAGGGTTACAAGGGCTAAAGCAGAGATTCATGTTTTAGCAAACAGTGCTGTTTTTAGTAAACCCAAGAATGTTTTCTTTGAAAGAATTAATAATACAAACTATCAAACTAGTGTTAACAAGAAATAAAACAAACGCACAGACCCCATTATAGTGAAATTCTGTTATTTACCTCCACAGCATCTCCTCTCTACCTTGCTTACCTTTGCTTCATTAGGTCAAGTGCTACTGTATCAGTTTCCTGATGCTGCTGTAACAAATTACTACACACTTGGTGATTTAAAACAACAGAAACTTATTCTCTCACAGTAATCATTTATCTCTGAAGATGTTTCAGTGGCTGCCCCTTGCATGGATAGCTTTAAGAAAGTGACTCCATTTAGACAGTTACTACTTTAGGTAAACTTCTGCATCCCCCCATTTTTTAGTCTCATTTCCCCTTTTCCCTCCCATTTCTGAGACAAAGGTATTAAGCTACATGTTACATGATTTTCATTCTGAGTGAATAAAGCTACTAACTCTTCACAGTGATATTAACTAAGCAGAACTCAACATATACTTTTTGGAGAGACTTAGAAGACTTCTATTATCATTTGACTCGCTTTTGCCTTGACTGTTAAGTTTCCTCTCATGATTACCTTTTGTTGCTGTTGTTGTCATTGAGGGATGTTAAAGAGATTCGTGTAGATGAGATGCATTATAGTAATTTACCCCCAGTAATTGCAGCAATATATTCATTTATCTCCACTCTGTCCCTGTACTCGCCATCAAGGTACTGGCTCCTTGATTATGAGAGTTTCGTAACCTATCTGCTGACAAACATTTTGCTTTGACCTTTAATATTTAGTTAAGGAATTATTAGCTAATGTAGTTTCCTTTCCATGCTGAGCCTAAAGCAAATTGATCACTTTATCCGTATTGAAGGAGGGAAAACAAAACAAGCATTAGAATCCTTCAGAAATGGGACTTTCCTTCTGATTTCAAGAGTTAATTCAATGATTATTAAATATTTGTTATGTTCTGGGCACTAACACACAAGCTCCATGAAGGCAGGGACTTTGCTTTTCTCATCATTGTGATACTCATCAAAATATCCCAGAGCTGGTATGGCCCGTGGAGTTCCCATGGTGGTGACTCAATACATCTTTGTGCATTCATGGCGAAATGTAGGAATGACAGCCTTTATGGGGCTTACATAGCACCATTCTCAAAATTTTCACTGCCTACACAGCGTTCACATATGTATCACCATTTCATCTTCAGCTTTAATGGGAGAAGCACACAAATATTTTCAGTATAATGATGTGAACATTATGATTGAGAAATAAATAGGGTGCTATGGCAACCTAGCAAAGGGGAAACTGATGAGGCTTCCTGGGGAAAGATAAAAAACAAAACAAAAACCAAACCAGATGCCACTGAGCTGGTGATCCCATACGTCTCAGAGTAGAGCTGCACTCCATAGAGTTTTCAAGGCTGTGACTTTTCAGAAGCAGATTGCCATGCCTTTTTTTTACGGCACCTCTAGGTGGATTCAAACCATCAGCCTTTCAGTTAGTAGTGAAACGCTTAACTGATTGTGCTACCCAGGGACTAAGCTGCATCTTGAAAGGGGTGGAGGAGTTGGCTAATTGAAAAAGATGATGGCTGGAGCACAAGAGCAAATCCCGACCTAGAGGAGCCATCGGTCAGGGATGTGAACGGGGGGCAGGACCAGCTGCACAATTTGTGGGGCCCAGTGAACTGCACAGGTCGCACACCCATGAAGATGGCTCTGGTGAAGAGGAATGGGTCAAACTTCCTATATGGTCACTGTTTGAGAGTTGGGTACTGGGACAACCTGCAGAGCCCAGCTCCATCCAGAAGCCACACAGTCCAGCCCCAGATGATTTTTGCCCACAGGGAGAACAGGCCCAGAGCTGCCAGGTCTTCTGATGCTACAAGAGAAGCTAGAAACTGAATAGTTAAAATTGAACTCTTACAATTTAAAAATGGTTAGCTCTATTAAAAACATATCAAATATGCAGCGCACACCAAAACTGCACGTCTGCAGGCCTGATCAGTCCTGAGGACCAACAGTTGGCCCCTCTGATCCCGGAGCAATCTTCAGACAAAAATTATTTGCAAACTGTTGAGAGGAGAAGATTGTCCAAGAGAATCTTTTTCAGGTTTATTTTTGAGGCATTGTTAGAGTTCAGGAAAAAAAAGCTTTAGTACAATGTTTAGAATGCCTCTTACTTGTGCCTGTTGCAGATTCTCTTTAAATGTCCACAATTTAAAAAGATGCTTCCTTTCACATAAAAACCCAAAAACCCATTGCCATCGAATCAATGCCAACTCATAGCAACCCTATAGGACAGAGTGGAACTGCCCCATATGGAGCAGATGGTGGATTTGAACTGCTAATCTTTTGGTTAGCAGCAGAGCTCTTAACCATGTGCCACCAGGGCTCCAAAGGACCTCAAAAGATGGTACTCCCCAAAGTCATCTGTAAACCTTTAAAATTATATTTATCAGAGAACCACTCAAAGCCTATTAAATCAGAATCTGTAGAGGTGTAGACCTGAAATTTGTGCTTAGAAAAGATCCATGCACACAGAGAGCTTTTATATTAGTTGTTGGGGTAATTCAGTTGTGTTTTGCTACCTATTTGGTACTGTATACTTGATTGAACTAAGAAGCACATTCCTCATATATTATATAGGTGTAATTGTTTGCTTCATGTGCCTGTCCAATCAAGGAGCCCTGATGGTGCAGTGGTTAAGAGCTCCACTGCTAACCAAAAGTTCGGCAGTTTGAATCCACCAGCCGCTCCTTGGAAACTATCTGGCAGTACTATTCTGTCCTACAGGGTCACTATGAGTCAAAATGAACTTGATGGCAATGGTTTTTTTTTTTTTTTTTTTTGTTTAATCTTTGGCTGGAATGTGGACTTCTGGCATGGCTGCAGTTCTGAGTTAGTGGGGTATCTGGTGGCCATAGTCTCAGAGGTTCCTCCAGTCTCCATCAAACCAGCAAGTCTGGTCTCTTTTTGTGAGTTTGAATTTGGGTCTACATTTTTCTCCTGCTCTGTCTGGGACCCTCTACTGTGATCCCTGTCAGAGCAGTCGTTGGTGGTAACCTGGCACCATCTAGTTCTTCTGGGCTCAGGCTAGTGAAGGCTGTGGTTCATGTGGTCCATTAGTCCTTTGAACTAATATTTTTGTGTGTCTTTGGTTTTCTTCATTTTCCTTTGCTCCGGATGAGATGGGACCAACAGATGTATGTTAGATGGGTGTTCACAAGCTTTTAAGACCCCAGATGCTACTCACCAAAGTGGAATGTAGAACATTTTCTTTATGAACTATGTTATGCCAATTGATGTCCCCTGAGACCATGGTTACTATCCCTCAGCCCCAGTAACTCATTCTCTCAAGGTGCATAGATGTGTCTAGGAAGCTTCTATGCCTTTGCCTTGGTCAAGTTGCATAGACTTCTACTATATGGTATGTTGTCTCCCTTCACCAAAGTTAACTTGTCTACAATCTAGTTAGTGATTTCCCCTTCACACTCCTTGTCCCTCATAACCATCAAAGATTGTTTTTTTTTCTGTGTGTAAACTTTTTCTAAGGAGCACTGGTGGCATTACACTTAAGCACTTGGCTACTAACCAAAAGGTTGGCAGTTTGAACCCACCAGCCACTCCTTGGGAGAAAGATGTGGCAGTTGGCTTCCACAAAGATTACAGCCTTGGAAACAATACCGGGCAGTTCTACTCTGTGCTATAGGGTCGCTATGAATCAGAATTGACTCAACGGCAATGGGTTTGGATGTTGTTGTTATTGTTAGGTGCCATCAAGTCGGTTCCGACTCATAGCGACCCTATGTACAACAGAACAAAACGCTGCCTGGTCCTGGGCAATCCTCACATTTGGTGTTATGCTTGAGTCCATTGTTGCAGCCACTGTGTCAATCCATCTCATTGAAGCTCTTCCTCTTTTTCGCTGGTCCTCCACCTTACCAAGCATGATATCCTTCTCCAGGGACTGAACTCTCCTGATAGCATGTCCAAAGTATGTGAGACTAGTCTCCCCATCCTTGCTTCTCAGGAACATTCTGGTTGCACTTCTTCCAAGACAGATTTGTTTGTTCTTCTGGCAGTCTGTGGTATATTTCAATATTCTTCACCAACACCACAATTCAAAGGCGTCAATTCTTTGATCTTCCTTATTTATTGTCCAGCTTTTGCATGTATATGAAGCGACTGAAAACACCATGGCTTGCATCAGGCGCATCTTTGTCTTCGAGGTGTCATGTTTGCTTTTCAACACTTTAAAGAGATCTTTTGCAGCAGATCTGCCCAGTGTGATGCGTTATTTGATTTCCTGACTGCTACTTCCATGGGTGTTGATTGTGGATCCAAGTAAAATGAAATCCTTGACAACTTCAATCTTTTCTCTGTTTATCATGATGTTGCTTATTGGTTCAGTTGTGAGGATTTTTGCTTTCTTTATGTTGAAATGTAATCCATACTGAAGGCTGTGGTCTTTGATCTTCATCAGTAAGTGCTTCAAGTCCTCTTCACATTCAGCAAGCAAGGTTGTGTCATTGGCATATCTCAAATTATTAATGAGCCTTCCTCCAATCCTGATGCCCTATTCTTCTTCATATAGTCCAGTTTCTCAGATTATTTGTTCAGCATACAGATTTAATAAGTATGGTATACAACCTGACACATACAATAAGTATGGTATACAATCCTGACACACACCTTTCCTGACTTTAAACCACGCAGGATCTTCTTGCTCTGTTAGAACGACTACCTCTTGATCTATGTACAGGTTCCTCATGAGTACAATTAAGTGTTCTGGAATTCCCTTTCTTCACAATGTTATCCATAATTCATTATGATCCACATAGTCAAATGCCTTTGCATAGTCAATAAAACACAAGTCAACATCTTTCTGGTATTCTCTGCTTTCAGCCCCGATCCATCTGACATTAGCAATGATATCCCTCATTCCACGTCCTCTGAGTCCAGCTTGAATTTCTAGCAGTTCCCTGTTGATATACTGCTGCAGCCACTTTTGAACGATCTTCAACAAAATTTTACCTTTGTGTGATATTAATGATATTGTTTGCTAATTTCCACATTCGGTTGGATCACCTTTCCTGGGAATAGGTGTAAATATGGATTTCTTCCAATCGGTTGGCCAGGTAGCTGTCTTCCAAATTTCTTGGCATAGGTGAGTGAGCACTTCCAGCGCTGCTTCCATTTGTTGAAACATCTCAATTGGTATTCCATCAATTCCTGGAGCTTGTTTTTCGCCAATGCCTTCAGTGCAGCTTGGACTCCTTCCTTCAGTACCATTGGTTCCTGATCATATGCTACCTCCTGAAATAGTGTGTATATACCATAATTTGTTTATCTATTTATCTGTTGATGGGCACTTAGGTTGTTTCCATCTTTTTGCTATTGTGAATAATTTTGCAGGCAACATGGATGTGCATATGTGCAGTGCAATTAATTACTTTTGTGTGTGGCCTTTGTAGCCATGGCCTTATAACTTCCACCCAGGTGACTGTGTGATAGGGTAATTGTGGCCTACCAAGGGTATTGGTCAGTTTTTGCCTTAAAAGAGGGCCAAATCTAGAGCAGAGAGGAAGAGCCCACCACTTCCAAGGAAGGAGAGTCCAGCAGGAGAGACCTAGCAGCAGGAACCAGCACAGTAGGCTTCCTGACCCACGGAGAGAGAAAGCTGACTGCCTTTGAGCAGAGTCTGAGGGCCAGGGAAAAGTATGCTAGCGAGCACAGCTGGGGAGAGGCTATCCTGATGGAAGAACTGTATCCTGAGTGTTCTTAAGCCTGAATTGTGACTGTTACTTCCCTAATAAACCCCATAATCATGAGTATGGCCTGTGCATTCTGTGTGGCCATTGCAATGAAATTATTGAACCCAGTAGAGAGTGCTGTGCAAGGAACAGTTGGTGTCAGAATTGGTAAAGATGGGGAGAGAGGAGGCATGTCTGACCCCGCCTCATAGGAATCAGCCTTGGGCTGTTGATCTTGATTCTTCCTCCCCCTGGTGATGTTGGAGGAGGTCAGACAACTCCCCCATGCCATTTTTACAATATGTCTATTCATGTGATGGCTCTTATTTCTTAAGGATATATTCCTGGGAGTGGGATTGCTGGATTGTTTGGTATTTTTATTTCTAGCTTTTTAAGGAGGCACCATATTGTTTTCCATAGTAGTTATATCATTTTACATTCCCACCAGCAATGCAAAAGAGTTCCAATCTCCCCGTAACCTTTCTAACATTTGTTATTTTCTGGTTTTTTGATAATGTTCATAATGTTGGGGTAAGATGGCATCTCATTGTAAGTATTTCTATAGAGCTTCTAAGTAATGTACTGATATTCTCTCTATTTTGTAGTTTATAAAAATTTCACATGTATTAAGAAAATAATACATAAAATAAGGTTATAAGACTATACTATTACGTTTAGAACAACTAAATGACAAACATTAACACACACATATGTATATGTTATATAATCATTAACTTTTATACACTAAAATTATATCTTATATTTTTAATTTCAAGTAGGCATTAGAGAAAGAACAAGAGTCACCTAAAATATTGATTTCACCCTCCACTCAAAACCCAATTAATAGGTATAAGTATGGCTGATAAATATTTTATGCACCCCATCCAGCTATAAGTGATGTATGCTTTTTCTCAATATGAAAGTTTCTAAATATGCATAAATTAGTGGAAAATAAATTTAAATATGTCAGATTCAGTGAAATGCTGGAAATAATTTTCTTAATAAAGTAATAAACATTTGACTTGTTAATTTTCTAAAAGGCTTCAAGGAAGACATTCTTCTAGAATTTCCTATGGAACATTCTGGGGACAATTATAATCATGTAACAATGAGCACATTTCAAGCAAATGGCATTGTTCTTGTATAATTACCAAGTTATAGCAACTTTTGAAGAACCACCCCTCTTAAATGTTTTGTAACTTTGGTTGCCATAACAACATCACACTGGGCTTTTACTCCTAAAGAGAAAAATTGCTATATTTTTTCTTTTCCCTGAAGAAGCTTAAAACATGATAGGTGAAATGTCACATTTAACAATACCAAATCTGGTGCAATGTAGAGCAACAGTTGGGAAAAAATATCTGTAAACTTCCATTAATCATGTGATCTCCCATTTTTCCTCTTTAGGTACTTCAACATGTTTTGCCATTATTGCATCATCTTCAAAAGAGAAGCCCTGGTGGCACAGTGGTTAAGAACGCGACAGCTAACTAAAAGGTCAGCAGTTTGAAACCACCAGCCTCTCCTTGAAAACCCTGTGGGTCAGTTCTACTTTGTTCTATAGGGCCATTATGAGCTGGAATCGACTCAATGGCAACAGGTTTTCAAAAGTGGTAAAATTATTTTACTGACTAGTAACTACATTTTTAACAACACAACCTTAAAACCAAATAATTGTCATGCTAAATTATACTTAAAGAAATGGGAATTTAAAAAAAATAATGTACTACCAGTTGCTGTCAAGTCGACTCCAACTCATGTCGACCCTGTGTGTATTTGAATAGAACTATAGTCCATAGGGTTTTCAATAGCTGATTTTTTCTTTTTTTATGGCAGGCTTTAAATGAGGCAAACATTCCAAAGTTGAGGCCCAACTCTAATTCAGAGCCAATCTTTCTCCCTAGCTGAGTCACTTCACATTACCTATGACAAAGTGTAAGTTATAAGTTAAATGGCTAAGAACTTAAAGACCAAAGAATCATTCTTAAAAAGTAGGTTTATTGTTGTAGAAACTTGAACTAGAAAAGCTAAAATTAAATAAGTAAGAACTAAAGGCATATAGAAATAAACAGAAACCACGAGCTAGACCACTGTCCTTTCTCTGGAAGAGTCCTCCGTTATAGTTACTGTTGAAAAGATCAATCTTAAGTGACCAGCTTGGCACTGTGTGATCCTGATCCATGGAACCAGGCTTGAATACTCCTACCATTTATATTTAAATTCTCACTCATAGCTCACCCTACTCCAAACCCCCATAACTTCACTGAGAAAAGAGAAACTCAGGAGGTTATGTTTCCAATAACATAGACATGCCTTCATTGGTACACATCATCTCTGCCACCCCTCTAGTTAAAATTTTTTAAAAAGTGACTGTCTGACTCTCAAAGAAAAATCTCTTCAAATGTTCTCTTGGATCTTCCCACAGAGGTTAATCCTTCAATTATCTCCTCTCTCCTTCATCATCAATCACACCAGTGCCACTGACTCATTTATTTCAGCTTGCATTCATGCTCTGGTATGCCCTATTTACAACCAGCCTTTTGATGACCGCATATCTTCCTCCTAATATCATCCATTGTTCTGCTCTCTTTGAAGGCAAAACTTATAGGATGAATTGTCCATACATCAACACTCCTACCTACCATCCTGGACAATCTATTTTCATTTTCATTTCCAGCTGTCCCTCACATCTATTCTGGTCAAGGTATCAATGTCTTCTGTACTCGCAAATCCAGTGTACATTTCTCAATCCTCATTTACTTGACCTCATGGAAGATTTTGACACAGTCATCTCTTCCCTTCTGCTTGAAATAGTCTCTTCTTTTAAGTTTCTTGATATCACACTGTCTAACTTTTCTTCCTCAGTCATTAGCAGTAACTTCCTAACTGACTTTCCTGCTTTTGCTCTTGGTCAACTCCAGTTCAATATCTATCCAGTCATCAGAATGAGCTTCTTAGATCAGATCAGATCCTGTTATTCCCTGGCTCTAGATTTTTCACTGGTGGTTCATTGCTTTTAGAAAAAAAATACAAAAGCTTCAAGGTTAGTATTATCAGGAAGAGAGAATGCAGGGGTCTCCCTGATACTTCCACCACCCCAGAGACTGCTGGGCCAGGGAGCTCTGCAGGAAATGTAGTGTGGGTCTATATTCCAGTGGAGATATCCTGTTTCCTCATTTCGCTCCCTTTTGATAGATCAAGCATGAGAGCAACCTTTCTAATGAAGGACACTAGACTGCTTGGATACCAGAGAATCTGGATTTGAGGGGTCAGTTATTATAGGAATAGAAATTGTCTATGAACCCCAGGTGCCAGCATGTGGAAATCTTGGGCCCATTAGGGGCGGTGGTAGGGTATTGTGGAGAAAGTCACTAGTCTCATGTGAAGCTGGGTTCAGAGGCAGACCCTCCACTGAAGAAGGCCTGGGAGCCATTGGTCATAGCTCTTGTCCAAGTCCAGGCAATTCAGGGTGAACACCCAGGGTCAGTGCATAATATCCAGATATACCCTTTCTTTTATCACTTTATTTTCTTCAGAGCATTTATCAAAATCAATCATACCTTGTTTATTTAAAACAAATTTTTTTAAAGGTATTTATTGCATGCCTAGTATGTGGCAGGCCTGATTCTATATACTTGTTTATGTAATAATTATCTGTGTTCTTCACAAAAAGGTAAGCTCCAGGAGGCAAGAAGCTGGTCTGTCTTGTTCAAACGTTTATCCCCCAAATATCACTAAATGAGTTGCCTCGAGTTGATTCTGACTCATGGCAACCCCATGTGTGTCAGAGTAGAACTGTTATCCATAGGGTCTTAGAGGCTGATATTTGGAAATAGATAGCTAGGCCTTTCTTCTGAGACTCCTCTGGGTCGACTCAAACCTCTAATCTTTTAGTTAGCAGCCAAGTGAGTTAATTATTTGTACCACCCAGGGACTCTATGCCCAAATAGGCAGTCCATAAATATTTGTTGAATGAACTAATGAATGAATTATTAATTGCTAACAGGTGTTTTTTAGACTGGAATAAACATTTTATTTCAACTTTACCTCAGGTAATATTAATTTAAAAAATAGGTTTAAGTTCTAATTTTAATCACATCAATCTAAGTTATACAGTTCTGTCCTCTAAATTATAGTAAAAGTTATCATCCAAACTGGCTTACTTTTGAGAGCGAGAGGATGCTATTGAAAGTATGCCAGGACAATTAGCAAAAACTGAGATTGTCCTGGGCAATCCAGAATGTATGGTCAGCCTACTTTATTGTACTGTACAGCCAGAGAGACTGCATTTTGACTCTAAAATTATTTTCAAATTACTACATGGTATTTCTAATAATCATATTGAATCATATTGTCATACATGTTCTTAGATTTTTAAAAGAAGAATAACTTATACTTTGATTGTTGTTATCACAACCAAGGTAAAAAACTAACACATCATGCTTGCTATGTGCCAGGCAATACCCTATGTGCTTGAGTTATCTTAATTTCTTTAATCCTCACAATAACTCTATGAGGTAGACATTATTATCCTCATTATAGAGAAGAGAAAAATGAGGCAAACAAAAGTTATGTAACTTGCCCAAAGTCACACAGATGTTGAGTAATGGAGCCAGGATCCAAACCCTGGCAGTTTACCTCCATAGTCTATATACTCTTGTCCACCGTGTTTTGGTGCCATGCAGAGTGCAACCTACAATTGGCATGTAACTGTTCTTCTCCTCATGGTGACTGGTAGTGGGTAGACTGTTCAATGGTCTGAGGAATGCTTAAGAACTTGGCATAGACAGAGTAAGGGGATGGAGTTTCAGGCATGCTCCAAAGACTGTTTTCACTGCCAAGAACATCCTCGTCATAGATGTCTTAAAAAAAAGATACTGTTTTTATACTATAAACATATCGTGTTAATTTTCAAATAGTATACTGAAAACAGGAAAATTCAGGTCAATGAGAAGTGATGTCAAATTAGAAGAGTAAATCTTGAATGAATTTATGAGTGGAGTAAGAATTATGTCAGGCAAGTGAAATTAATGCCACATAGATTTTTAAATATTTGAGTCAGAAATCTGATTCAAATATAAAATGTTATTTCTGGTGAAGATATTAACATCCTATGTATGAATTGCAACAAATAAAAAAACAAAAGCAAGTCTTGACGTAGATTTCTTTTTTTTTTTTTAATGAAAAGGAGTTTATTTCCTTACAGTAAAGTAGGCTGAAAGTCCAAATTCAGGGCGTCAGCTCCAGGGGAAGGCTTTCTCTTTCTGTCGACCTTCTTCTCTTCGGTGTTCCCTCGGACTAGGAGCTTCTCTGTGCAGGGACTCTGGTCCAAAGGACATGCTCTGCTCCTGGCACTGCTTTCTTGATGGTATGAGGTCCCCGTGTCTCATTGCTCACTTCTGTCTTTTATATCTCAAGAGATTGCCTCAGGACACAATCTAGTCTTGTAGATCAGGTTGTGCCTTACTAACACAACTGCCACCCATCCTCCCTCAGTAACATCATAGAGGCAGGTTTACAACATACAGGAAAATCACACAGTACCAGGAATCATGGCCTAGCCAAATTGATACACACATTTTTTGGGGGACATGATTCAAACCACGAGAGTCACATTGTGCGGACTTCTCCCATCTTGTGTGTGGCCTTTCCCTTCACCAATATTAACATGTGTCTTCTATCTATTTAGTGATTTTTCCTCCCTGCCCCCCATCCCTGGTAACCATCACAGAATTTCTTTTTTCTTTGTGTAAACCATTTCTTGTTTTTTTATAATAGTGGACTCATACAATATTTGTCCTTCTGTGATCAATTTATTTCACTCAGCATAATGTCCTCCAAAGTCTTCCATGTTATGAGATGTTTTGTGGATTTGTTATTATTCTTTATTGTTGCATAGTATTCCATTCTGTGTATGTACCACAGTTTGTTTATCCATTCATCCGTTGATGGGCAGTTAGGTTATTTCTATCTTTTTGCTATTGTGAATGATGCTGCAATGAACATGGGTGTGCACATGTCTATTCATGTCACATCTCTTATTTCTTAGAGTATATACCTACGAGTGGGACTGCTGGATCATATGATATTTCTATGTCTAGCTTTTTAAGGAACTGCTATACTGTTTTTCATAGTGGTTGTACCAGTTTATATTTCCATCAACAGTGTATGAGTTCCAATCTCCTCACAACCTCTCCAAAATTTATCATTTTCTATTTTTTTGATTAGTGCCATTATTGTCAGGGCAAGATGGTATCTCATTGTAGTTTTGATTTGCATCTCTCTAATGGCTAATGATTGTGGGCATTTCTTCAAGTGTTTCTTAGCTTCCTGAATGTCTAATTCAGTGAAGTGTCCATTCATATCCTTTGCCCATTTTATAATTGGATTGTTTGTCTTTTTGTTGTTGAGGTGTTGAAGTTTTCTCTGAATTTTAGAGATTAGACCCTTGTTGGATATGTCGTAGCCAATTTTTTTTCCCCCAGTCTGTAGGTTCTCTTTTTACTCTTTTGGAGAAGTCTTTCGATGAGCATAAGTGTTTAATTTTTAGGCGGTCCCATTTATCTAGTTCATCGTCTGATGTTTGTGCATTTTTAGTTATGTTTGGTATTCTATTTATGCCATATATTAGGACCGCTAGCATTGTCCCTATTTTTTCTTCCATGATCTTTATAGTTTTAGGTTTTATATTTAGGTATTGATCCATTTTGAGGTAGTTTTCATGTATGGTATGAGGTATGGGTCCTGTTTAATTTTTCTACAGATGGACGTACAATTTTGCCAGCACCATTTGTAAAAGAGACTGACTCTCCCCCATTTAATGGACTTTGGCCCTTAGTCAAAGATCAGCTGTCCATAGGTGGATGGATTTACACCTGCGTTCTCAATTCTGTTCCTTTGGTCCATGTGTCTGTTGCTGTACCAGTACTAGGGTGTTTTGACTATTGTGGCTGTATAATAGTATCTGAGATAATGTAGTGTGAGGCATCCTACTTTGTTCTTCTTCTTCAATAATGCTTTACTATCCAGGGCCTCTTTCCTTTCCATATAAAGTTGGTAATTAGTTTTTCCATTTCCTTCAAGAATGCTGCTGGAATTTGGATTGGGATTGCATTATAGCTATAGATCACTTTGGGTAGTATTGACCTTTTCACAGTAATGAGTCTTCCTATCCATGAGCATGGTACATTTTTCCATTTATGTAGGTGTCTTTTGGTTTCTTGCAGTAGTGTTTTGTAGTTTTCTTGTATAGGTCTTTTACATCCCTGGTTAGATTTATTCCTAAGAATTTTATCTTGTGGGGGGCTATTGTAAATGGTATTGTTTTCCTGATTTCCTTTCCAAAGTTCTCTTTGTTGGTGTAGAGGAATCCAACTGATTTTTGTACGTTGATCTTATAGCCTGCTACTTTGCTGAATCCTTCTATTAGTTCCAGTAGCTTTCTTGTGGAATCTTTGGGATTTTCTATGTATATGATCATATCATCTGTGAATAGGGATGGTTTTACTTCTTCCTTACCAGTTTGAATGTCCTTTATTTCATTTTCTTGCCTTATTATACTAGCTATGACTTCCAGTACAATGTAGAATAAGAGTGGTGATAAACAGCACTCTTATCTGTTCTATTATGAAGGGGAATGCTTTCAGTCTCTCTCTATTGAGAATAATGTTGGCTGCTGGTTTCGTATAGATACCCTTTGTTATACTGAGGAATTTCCCTTCAAATCCTATTTTGCTGAAAGTTTTTTAATCAGGAATGGGTGTTGGACTTTATCAAATGCCTTTTCTGCATTAATTGAGATGATCATGTGATTCTTTTCTTTTGTTTTATTTATTGGGTGGATTACATTGATAGATTTTCTAATGTTGAACCATCCTTGCATAACTAGTATGAATCCCACTTGACCACGATGTATTATTTTTTTGATATGCTGTTGAATTTGATTGGTTAGAATTTTGTTGAGAATTTTTGCATCTATGTTCATGAGGGATATTGGTCTATAATTTTCTTTCTTTGTGGTGCCTTTGCCTGGCTTTGGTATCAGCGTTATGCTAGTTTCATAGAAAGAATTTGGGACTATTCCTTCTTTTTCTATGCTCTGAAATAGTTTGAGTAGTATTAGTGTGAGCTCTTCTCTGAATGTTTGGTACAATTCTCCAGTTAAGCTGTCCAGGCTGGGAATTTTTTTCATTGGGAGTTTTTTTGTTTAAATTACCTCTTCAGTCTCTTCTCTTGTTATGGGTCTTTTCAGATTTTCTATCTCAGTTTGCGTTAGTTTAGGTTGGTAGTGTGTTTCTAGCAATTTGTCCATTTCCTCTAAGTTCTCAAATTTGTTGGAGTACAGGTTTTCATAGTATTGTGTTGTGATCCTTTTTATTTCAGTTTGTTCTGTTGTAATGTCACGTATCTCATCTTTTGTAAGGGTTATTTGCTTCTTCTACTGCTTTTCTTTTGTCAGTTTGGCCAGTGCTTTGTCGATTTCATTGATCCTTTCAAAGAACCAACTTCTGGTCTTATTGATTCTTTCTGTTATTTTTCTGTTCTCTGTTTTCTGTTCTGCTCTAATCTTTATTATTTCTTTTCTTCTGGTGACTTCGGCCTTCTGTTTCTGCTCTCTTTCTATTTATCTTAGTTGTAATGGTTAATGGTCCTTTCTTCTTTTTCAATGTGTGCATTTATTACTCTAAATTGACCTCTGAACACTGCTTTTGCTCTGTCCCAAAGATTTTGGTATGTTGTGTTTCAATTCTCGTTTGATTCTAGGATTTTTTTTAAGTTTCATCTTTGATTTCTTCTATTACCCAGTGGTTTTTAAGCAAGGTGTTATTCAGTTTCTATGTATTTGATTTTTTTTCCTTGTTCTTCCTATTATTGACTCTACTTTTATAGCATTGTGATTGGAGAAAATGCTTTGTATTATTTAATTGTTTTGGATTTTATTGGGGCTTGCTTTGTAACCTAAAATATGGTTTATTCTGGAGAATGATCCATGTGGACTGGAAAAGAATGTATACTTTTCTGCTCTTGTTGGAGTGTTCTGTATATGTCTGTGAAGTCGAATTGGTTGATTGCAGCGTTTAGATCTTCTGTATCTTTGTTGAGTTTCTTTCTAGTTGTTCTGTCCTTCACTGAAAGTAGTGTGCTGAAGACTCCTACTGTTGTAGTGGAACAATCTATTTCTCTGTTCAATAGTGTTAGAATTTGTTTTACATATTTTGAAGCCCTGTCATTGGGTACATTTATATTTATTATGGTTATGTCCTCTTGGTGGATTGACTCTTTAATCATTATATAATGTCTTTCCTTATCTTTTATGGTGGATTTTGCCTTAAAGTCTATTTTATGAGCGATTAATATTGCCAGTCCTGCTCTTTTTTGTTATTGTTTGATTTATATATTTTTTCCATTCTCTGAGTTTTAGTTTATTTACGTCTTTGTGTCTCTTGTATTGTAGGCAGCATAGTGATGAGTCATGTTGTTGAATCCGTTCTGCCACTCTCTGTCTCTTTACTGCTGCATTTAAGCCATTTACATTCAGTGTGTTTATTGATAGGTATGAGTCAAAATTACTTTTTAAATGACATATTTTAATTCTAAATTATTCATGCAAAGAAGAAAAGAATAAAAATTTAACAATCAACTAAAATCTAACCATCTGAAGCGATCATTGTTCATAAAATTGAATATCATTTGAGATTATGCATTTTATATGTAGAAGAGTGGATAATAGAAGATTTTATACTGTTTCTATAATAAAATTTTTAATTTTAATTTTGATTTCATTTAACAGAATTTAAAACTGAAGTGAAAGTGATGAAATTTCTGGACTCTAGATAAAATTATATTTTCACAAGTGATATAACTTCTCAAATAACCTCTCTGAGATTAAGAAAATAATTAAATTAAATTAAAAAAATTAAGCATATGAAATACAATATTTAATTATGCTCCATTTTTTCCCCTTATGGAATGAGTCTTTTTGAAAGATAAGAAGTAAGCACCAAAGCATGTTCCCAAATTTCCTCTCATAATTCTGAAATTTTGTTAGCCATATCGTTATATATATACATTATCTGAATAAATAATACTGATTTCCACATTTTTAACTCATTTCATTGCAAGTGAATTCAAAACTCACTGTCACTTTTACCATGTTTCCTCTGTTCTGGACATTATTATTATTGTTATTATTATTATGTTCATGTCACTGGGCTAGATTTTATTAAGTATTTATTTATTTATTATTTTTTGGTTGGTTGATTTTGTTTTTAATTTTCTTCAGAAGGCACATTTTCTCCATGCGTGAGAATGTGCTTTTGTTTCCTATATAGTTGAATGATAACTGAGTATAAATTTTTGACTCATGCTTTCCTTACCTTAGTGCTGTGTAGATTATGTTTCCTTATGTTTGGGCATTGATGGATGCTTTTATTCTATTCATCCAGCATCTGCAATCAAGAATTTTTTAATTGGTTGGATTTTTGACATCATTATTTTTCTTTTTTCAAGAAGGGCTTATAAGTTCTTTATTTCATGAGTATTTTTTGGTTGTTATTTTTCAGTTATACAATGTTTTCCTCTTAATTTTTCCCCTAGTATTTGTTTGACAACTTGATTTGATGTAATAATCTTTTAACTTTCTTTCCCACATTGAAAATATTGTTTCCTTGTATTCTGATGTCTTCTGGCATTGGATTTGATTTAGTAGAAGTCTGAGGCAAGTCTGACATTTCAGTTTTTTGTTATTTATACACACATAGACATCAGCGTACACAATATGTGTATGAGTATGTGTATATATGTGTCTGTGTATAAATATAGATATATTTTTTATGACTGAAGAATTCTTTACTTCCAAAGTTTAAAACTTCAGTAGGATTTTTCTTAGTATAGATTGTTGTAGAAAATTTTCCCTAGGCTATAATATATCCTTTGTATCTGCACTTCAATTCCTCCTTGTTTCTCTTCACTATACTTTGTAGCTTTTTTCTGTTGGCCTTCGTTGGCTTCCCTACATTAAAAAACCAGACCAAATCAGTTGCCATTGAGTTGATTCCAACTCATGGCGACCGCGTGTTGCTTGGCTACTAACCAAAAGATTGACTGTTTGAGTCCACCCAGAGATGCCTTGGAAGAAAAGTCTGGCGAACTACTTCCAAAAGGTCCCAGCACAGTTCTACCCTGAAACACATATGGTCACCATGAGTCAGAATCAACTTGACAGCAACTGGTTTGGTTGAAAATCCTATGGAGCACAATTCTACCCTGCAACATACGGGGTTGCCATGAGCAGTGGTTTCACTAGGGTTGCTGTCACCCAGTGTGGTTAACTCATGGTGTCATCCCCATCTACTTTTGTTGTTTTATTGTATTTTTCTAAGCACTCTTGATTTATTAAATTAATTGTTCTTACTATAGTCTCCTATAGAAGAGAGAATGAGGTTCTCATGGGGAATTTTCTTCTGATTTTAGATTGCTTCCCTCTAGAATAGATTTTCATTTGCTTGTTTCTTTCTATCATTTCTCCCCTATAGAATGTTTTTATACTTGACCTGCTGTTTACTTCTATTTTTTGCATGATTTACAGAAGCAGTCCTGTTAGACACTTTAAATACTCCTATACAATATGGACGAATTCTCTTTTCCATACTTCTCTCCTATTTTGGACATTTTTATCTTTTCTTCTGAAACCCAGCTCGAAGATTGAATTCAGGCTACCTATTCACTCAGAGTGCTCCTTAGAAGCAAGGATGGCTATACTACATCTTACATACTTTGGACATGTTGTCAGGAGGGATCAGTCCCTGGAGAAGGACATCATGCTTGGTAAAGTACAGGATGAGCAAAAAAACAGGAAGATCCTCAACAAAATGGATTGACACAGTGGCTGCAACAGTGTGGTCAAGCATAACAACGATTTTGAGGATGGCACAGGACTGGGCAGTGTTTTGTTCTGTAGTACATAGGGTCGCTATGAGTCAGAACTGACTCGATGGCACCTAACAACAACAATAACATTCACTCTTACTACAAATTTCTCTAAACTGAGGGAGAATGCCCCATTGCTCAGTGGCTAAGAGCTGTGGCTGCTAACCAGAATGTCAGCAGTTTGAATCCACCAGCCGCTCCTTGGAGACCCTATGAGGCAGTTCTACTCTGTCCTATGGGGTCACTATGAATCGGAATTGACTCGACGGCAACAGGTTTTGGTTAGTACAGTTTTAGGGAATATTCTTAGAAATTTTGAACTTATCTTTGCTCCTCGATACTGATAGACCCACTTCAGTATTCTATTTTCCAGCATAACCAATCAATGTATTTGGTCCAGTCTCTATATACAAACTTAACAAAGGGTATGTGATCTTATTTATTAAATAAACATAGAATTCTGTACTTTCACACAAATAACATGCACCTTCTATGTCTGTTTGCCAACCATGCCCTCCCCCCAGAGGTATTTTTGTAAGTGCCACTATGCCAATTTTTTTATATGTTGTTGTAAAAAATTTTAGCATAGCGTGCTTACAAAAATACCTTGAAACGGGAGGCATGGTTGGCAAACCGGCATAGAAGGCATGCTTTATTTGCGTAAAAATACTGTAGGTTATAGCCATAGGGTGGGAGTTTGACAGAAATATAAAAACAGATAAACAGAGACAGAAATATACATTTATTATATCATTTGATATTTCTTAATCTGCAATGAAATAATCTTACTTTTACTTAAAGTTAAATTTGGACTTTTCCAGAAAAAAAAAAAAACTTTACCACATCCCTAAAATTCTAAGAATTCTTTACGGTTCTCTCCTGTGATGTATACTACATATGTATGCTGTATAATCTTAATGTAGTGAACTAGAAAAATTAACTTTGAAAATTTTTTGGTATATGGATTAGTTTTGGTAAACATTGTGGATAGAGGACAATAAACTTTGTGAGCAAAAGTGCTAAAATATACAAACACTTTACTTACTTGGTTCTCATGTGACTCGCAGCGACCCTATAGGACAGAGTAGAACTGCCCCACAAGGTTTCCAAGGAGTGGCTGGTGGATTCAAATTGCCAACCTTTTGGTTAGCAGCCATTGCTCTTAACCACTGCACTGCCAGGGCCCCCAGCTTCTCATATAATTACTTAATTCTATGTTATTTCAAATTGCTTTAATTGAGTTACAGATTTCAAGTGCATTCAGTGAGATATATTTTTATTTTACTGCTTTGTCTTTGATTCTATTGTTTTCTTCAAAGCTAGCCCACTGAGATCACTTTAAACAAGGCATTTTCTTCTTAGCCGTCTTTTATTGAAATGTCAACGAGTACTAGAGTTTTCCTTTCCCTGGATTTTTGAAACTCAGAGTGATCTTGGCTTTTACATGATACTTTAATAATGTTCCCAATCCCCTGGTAAGTTGTTCACATCAGCTATTTAGCCCCAGTACCTAAGACTTTGGAATCCACAATGATTCTCTTCACGTTCTGCCTTTGCATTCTAAGAGTTATGAATATTAAGTTGTACTTGCCCCAAAGCAAGAGTATATTCACCAAGATATTTGCTGAGATCAGGAGTCTCTGGACCTCATTTTAAAACAATAGCATTAATAAGAAAGCACTACAAAAAGTATGATATTTGAAAACTAAAAAAAAAAAAGTTCAGAATTTTTTAATAAAGTGAAAAAATATCCATTGGTTGAAAGTTACCCCAAGTAATACAACAGAACATCATACACAAGGCTGACTGTTGTTATGCTTGAGCCCATCGTTGCAGCCACTCTGTCAATCCATCTTGTTTTAAGTGTACCAAGTGTATATTTTGATTTACTGTATGCAATCTAACAAAAATTTGGTCATAATTTACTAGATATACTTAAATGATTTAAGTGAAAGAAAATTCAGTTTCAAGAGAATAAGTTCATATCTTAAAAGTAAAAGTATATTAAGAACATAAAGCCAAGTCTAGTTTCTATGCAATAAGTGAACTATAGTCTAATAAAGCAGATTTAGGTGATTTTCAGATATATATTTTTCCTCTTTAATATATATTTATATATAGAGAGATCTACCAGTTTTAAACTATGGTTTATTTTAAAGGAGAGGGATAAATGGGATGAAAGAAATCTTATACTAGGGTTGCTATGAGTCAGAATTGACTCGATGTCAACGGGTTGGTTGGTTGGTTGGTTGATTATACTTCATATTCACGAAGCAGAACATTGTGTGTTTAAAATACTTTCTCATTCATAATGTCCTTGCCCAGCTAATTTCTGCTTTGGACCCCACCAGAATTACATTTTACTCAGCTGACTAGAACATTGAGAATAAGATGCGTTCTTCAGTTTTGAACAAAAATCAAACTAAAGCTAGTCACCTGACTGGATTACAGTTATGTAGAAGCTATAATGAAGTTTAGATGACAAAATGTGCATCTAGCCGTCTAATCCATGGGTATAAAAGGACTGGGTTTTTCCCATTGTAATTACTACACTTGGATTGCATTTGTGTGGACTTCTACAAATTTTAAACTTATTAGAAAGTAAAAATTTTGGCAACGAATTCTATATGGCAAATTACGTTTACATTTCAATTTCAATCACATAATATTATTTTTCAAAATAAACATTAACCTAACCATAACAATTACTTACTTCACTTAAAAGTGCTAGCTAATATAGTGACACCAATAGATTAAAATATTGTAATAATTTTTAAAAAGAATATAGAAGAATTAGTTTCCAATTGCACCTAGAATTTCTAGATCAGATCCTTGTTTCCTCAGAGAACATAACAACAAAGATCATCCAGGAGGGTTAAAGTCTGGTCCGCTGTAGTAGAGGCAGCTTTGAACTTTGCTTGACTTCTTAGAACTATCGAGCATTTTTAACTTACTCAACTTATAAAGGAAAAGCTGTACTATTTTCTATGATTTTTTGTCTTGCCTTTGAAAAAAAGCAGGCTGTTGATTTGGAAAGTCCCCAGCCATAGCTGTAGAGACTAAAAGATCTCACAATTTAAATTCCAAAGCTTATACTCTGTGCTGGACAGTACAATCGCAGCCACAGCATACCATGATCAAACCTTCCGAGGCAAGTCGAGATCATCTATTCTTAAGAATTCTTGACACTGTAAATCCCCCTAATATCAGAGATCAAAGCCAAAAACCAAACCCATTGCCGTCGAGTTGATTCCGACTCATAGTAACCCTACAGGACAGAGTCGAACTGCCCCAGAGGATTCCCAAGGAGCAGCTGGTGGATTCGAACTGCCAACCTTTTGGTTAGCAGCCGAGCTCATAACCACTGACCCACGAGGGCTCCTAATATCAGAAATAGAATCTTAATAATGTCTATTCAACGAAAGTGTCTCCCACAGCATTCACGTACATCTTTTCATTTCCTTACACTCAGCAGGGAGAAATCTTTAGAGAAAGTGTGCTAGTTTCAAGCAAGGGTCTCAAATTGAATCCAAAAGCAGTTCAAAGAACCCTTAAATTAGTAAAATAAGAAACAAAATAAAATAAAACCAATTATCTCAACTGGCTATTTGACTCTAAGTGAACAACAACAACAAAGACAAAGCTTACAGCTTGTTTAAAAGATAGAAGCAGTAGGAACATTGTAGTAAGGCAATTAGAACAAAAGTTGGGTCCGACGATTTTATTCTGCAGTTTAAAGAGTTTAATAGTCAGGCATTGCCTATTGATTCAATCCAACTCCTGAGGGTGATGTATAAGGACCTCCAAAATCTGGCAAAACTACTTTTCAGACCTCATTAGACTAAAATGTTTCTTACAATGTTGCATACAAATACTTCTGTTGCCAGTGAGAGCCACAGTATGTCCCGGGGAACTGGGACAACTAATGTACCCACTTATACTTATCATAAATATTTCTGCATTTTGTTTTAATAGAAAAAATGCTTTTACTTGTCATTGAAGTAAATCCATATTCCAGGAAATATGCCATGTCTACGCCGTAGCTCGGCTTATTTTCTAGTATACTGTCATGAGTACCCAAGGATATTAGCATTCCAGTATGAGAAGTTGGAAGTGGAAAGAGCTAAAGACATGGGTTCTAGTCCTGGCCTGCCATTAACTAGTTATGTTACGTTGGCCTGAGCCTCTCTTGTCTCTCTTGGCACCAGTTCCTCTTCTAAAAAATGAACTCAGATTAGATTAGTGGCTTTCATTTTTTTAATTTTAGCTTCTGACACTGGTATGTATAACAGATAAACATGGATCTTTTCTCATAGAAGAGGCCAAGGTGGTTATACAGGCAGTTCTGGGTCACATGGTTTAAAACCCCCAGACTGGATGGTGTGAAGTTCCCCAGTTTTTCTGTCTGATTATACCTTTACAGTGTTACTTCTCACTGCTTTTCTCATTTCCCTGAAATGTTTGCACTCTCTCTGAAATGCCCTCAGTTTTCCCATGTTTCCATGCTTTCCTCCCTTTTATCTGTAGGCTGACTTTGTTTTGCTTGCTTAAATGTTACTGTCTTGTGGAGGATTTCAGTCTCCTCTGTCAGAAGGAATTTCCCTTTCTAACCTAAAAAAAGAAGCCCTGGTAGCCCAAAGGTTAAGTGCTTGGCTACTAACCAAAATGTTGGCAGTTCAAACTCACCCAGTGACTCCAAGGGAGAAAGGCCTGGTGAGCTGCTCCTATAAACAGTACAGCTTAGAAAACTCTAGGAGGAAGTTCTACTCTGCCCTGTAGGGTTGCTATGAGTTGGAATCAACACCTAACGACAATAACAAACTCACAAAAGACTGCATGCTTCTTTTATTTCACTATCTTGATTAGTTATTTGTTTATATATTTTCTCATCTGATAGACTGTATACTTCTTTAGTAAAAGAACTATATGTTATTTATCTGTAGCAGGAAGTAATAGATTGTTCCCAGTGGTTGGATCTAATAGTAATGACACTGTGCATTCCAGAACACTAAACGGGAGCAATTTACAGCCTATGTAACCTTTCTTTCAAGGCTGGCAAGAACATAATAATGCTAACAGAATCTTTTCTCCACATAAGAAAACTTAACCACCCTTTGATGAGACTTATTTTAAGGACACCCTTGGGCCAGGTGGTGCCTTTGAGCAAATAGGCACCCTCAGGGTGCATGTACCTTTGTCTGTAGCCAGGGCACACAGCTGGAGGAACAAAGCAGAGGCTGGAGTTCAGCCTCTGCGTGCTCTTTCGGCTGCGTGTTTGTGCAGAGCATAGCCTGTCCAACTTACACAACAATGTGTGTCAATCCTGCTTGTTATATAGGTGACTAATGAGGTATTTAACTGGTAGAGTGAACTTGAATGAGCATCTGCAATTCTCCATTCCAGAAGAACCTCTGAGAGCTTCCAGACAAAGTTTGAGTTCTTCAAGTTTGCCAAATGTAATTCAAATGGGATAGGGGTACAGGTGTGGTACTGCCTGCAACTGTAGGGAAGGAAAAGGAGTGGAACACTGGATGGGAGCAAGCGGAAAAAAGAGACTAGGTAGAGGAATTGAGGCAAGCAGTCGGGAGTAAGGGAGCACAGAGGGAGAATGCCCTCTTTGAAGGCCCTGTTGTTTAGCCTGTGAGACCAAAGATGCCTTCCACATTGACTATCCTGATAAATTTTTCTCTGCTCTCCTATAAAAGATCTTCAAATTCTCCTACCAGCCAGCCTTTGGTCTGGGAAACCTTGGTGAAGTGAAGATTCACTTGGGTAAGGCAACATTGTGGTAGAAACAGGGTGAACATGCCCCCACTTCTGTGACTACTCGGCTAAGTAACCATTGGTTATCAACAGGGACTGGTTGACCCAAAGGCCAGGCAGGAGTCACTGAGATGACCCCTTTCAACAAAAAGGCCAAATGTTAACATGAACATCTCTTGTAGAGGGTAAGAAGAGTCACTCCTCACACTGCCTGGTTCAATGAACTTTTTCAATGAATTGATGAGCCTAGGTAATTTAATTATCTTACTCATTCTTAATTTTTATAAATTACAGCATGATTGAATGTGACTTCTTCTAGGATTGAGTAGAAGTCTTTAAATTTAAACTGAATCTTTTAATTTATAATTAAATATTCTCTCAGGCTGTATTTCTGGTTTGGGTTAATTGCCCAGCCATCAGCTAGGTCACTCTAGCCAGAAACCACCAATGTTAATATTGACCCTTATCTTCTTCCCCACTTCAACTGTGCTTTAAATATTTGCTTTTAACCTTGTCCTAAAGTCTTCAACATCTCCTTATCACCCAGAACAGGGTATCTCAATCCTGTGGTCTATCACCACCTCTATCAGAATTACTTGGTCATTGTTTGAAAAATAAACAAATGAAATCCCCAGGGCACCCACTGTAGACAACTTGAATCAGAATCTCTGGAGCTGTGGACCAGGAATCTGAGGATCATTGCCGATTCTTGCAGCCTCATAGTTCACTGCTCTCCCCTCCATCCCTGCCTTTCCAGCCCCCTTTACTGTTCATATACTAGGTTCCAATCTTTGCAGCCTCAGTTTCCTGTTCAAAATATCTATCAGTCACCTCTTTGTCATGCTCTTGGTGCATCTTGATACACCTACTCAACTTTCAAAACTCAGCAAAAACATTGTTAAGAAATGCTTATAAATCCATTATGTAGTCATATTTCCATAGGAAGAAATGGGACTTCCTCTCCACCCACCAGTAGAGAGTGATATTGGAAAACACATATAATCTCTTATGCTTCCATAAGGAAGATGGAGAGATATATAGCCATGAACAAGCCTGTCCCAGCCGTTTGGGGGCCATTTTGTTTTGTTTTGTTTGTATCTGCCCGTCCACAGCATGTATAGCTTCCTCTTCCTGTATTCATAAAGAAATCACATCTGGGTCAAGGCCAAGAGCCTGCTTTCAAGAAACTGATCTAGAGGCCCATCTTTATCTTGGTACTCTGTGTTCCGTGAGTTCAAGGAAGTTTTATGTTTCTGGTTGGGCTGATGTTCATTTTGTACATGATATTTTCCTGGGGGTGGAGCCTAAGGTCAAATACTGGGGAAGGATAGGAAGGATAATTTCGGCCACAGTTGTAAGTCATAATATACAATCCACCTTTACCAAATGTCATCAATTTGATCTCTGTCTTACTTCCCACATCTTTACTTCCTTGCAATTTGATACATCTACTTTTGTATGTAACATTGCACTAAAAGTTTTTTGTTTGTTTTGTTTTAAAGTATGCCTTTACTAGATTTTTGTTTCCTAAGTTGCATTTTACTCAAGGGCCTGTTACTTAGCAAGCATTTAGTATGCATTTACTGGATGAATAAATGGTGTTAGTCAGTTCCGATGCTTCAGAGCAGCTTGATAGAAAATGCTTTTACAGGTGGTTTTTTCTGATTTTCCAATTTTATTTTTTTCAGAATCAAAGCAATCTATTAATCTCGCTAACCGGATAGAATTAAATAAAAAACCATCTTCTAATGCTCTCTGTTTTCTTACCATAGGTTCTTACCATGAACCCAGTAAGCAGTCTCTTCTATAATTAAAAGTCCTTAACTACTTGATTAACTGTTTTAAGTGTTCTCCTTTTAATAACACTTCACAGATATGAAGTTGGTTGATTTCTTTAAACGCTATGGTTATATTATATATTTGTAACTTTCTATAGCTCCAAACGGAAGGAGCCCTGGTGGCACAATGACTAAATGCTCAACCAGAAGATTGGTGGTTCGAACCCACCAGCCGCTTCTCAGGAAAAAGATGTGGCAGTCTGCTTCCTTAAAGTTTACAGTTTCAGAAGCCTTAAAGGGCAGTTCTACTCTGTCCTATATGGTTGTTATGAGTTGGAACTGACTCGATGGCAACAGGTTTGGTTTTTGCTTTGTTTTGTTTTCATAGCTCCAAGTAAATCACTGACTTATATATCACAAGAACATTGCTTTCAATAAGAACTTAGAGATACCAAATATAAACAAATAAAAGCACCACAAAAAAAAAAAAATCCCAGAACAGCAAGTGTAAAGGAAAAAAAAAGGAGTGAGTTCGTTGCAATTTATGTATATAACTTATTTATCCTTGACAATAGAGTATTCTAAGCCTAACTATTATAAGAGCTTTGTTATATTCACTTTTCTTAATGGTAAGCATTCAACATCATTTTGTAGATATTATGACCATGCCTGTAACTTGTTCTGTTAAGTCTTAGATTATCAGAATCTAAGTCTGAAGCTAAGCTGTAAGCCATGACACCACTTCAACATTCCTCTGCCCCAATCCAGATAACATTCCAACATCATGAATCACGTTGGCAGTGTTTTGACTGTTGCCTGTTCTCAATTGCATTTCCAGCTAAAGAGCTTTTATTTGACCAATCCAATCTTTTCAACTTTCACTTGCTAACAATAGCTGATTGCTCCTGTCAAAAAATCACGTCACAATAACTATGTACTAAATTCTCAACCTGGCTGATAGTTGCATATGAGGAACTGTTGGAGCTGAAACAATGCTGCTGTGGGATATAAGTATTTAAAAAATTAGATTAAAATAGATGAAAATGACGCCTTGTTAGCTTTCCTTTCTCAGAAAGCAGTGTTTCCTGGTTCATTTATAACTGAGGCAACAGCGTGTGAGTGGATTAGCTGCAAAAGTGGTAATCGTCTACACTTCCACCAACATTTAACTAGAGGTAGACAATGCTAGACTTGACAAACAGGGCTCTCGGTAAAATGAAGGAGTGAAAGTGTTGTTATACACTTTTAAAGATGCACGGAAGGTAATTTTTATTCTTACAGATAATCCTAATGATCATGATAAGCACCAACCAGTGGCTGGGAGTGGGGGTTGATTCTGACTCATGATGACCCCATGTATCTCAGAGTATAGCTGTGCTCCATAGCAGAACTGTTTTCAGTGACTGATTTTTTGGAAGTAGAATTCCTGGCCTTTCTTCTGAGGCATCTGTGGGTTGACTTGAACTCCAACCTTTCAACTGACAGCCAAGTGTGTTAACAGTATGCACCACTCAAGGACTCCCAACAATTATGATAAAAAAGCAAAACCAAACCTGTTGCTGTCAAGTCCGACTCACAGCAAACCTATAGGACAGAGTGGACCTGCCCCATGTGGTTTCCAAGGAGCACCTGGTGAGTTCAAACTGCTGATCTTTTGATTAGCAGCCGTAGCTCTTATCTGCTGTGTCACCAGGGTTTCCAATGATTTGTGATAGAAACTACATTTTAGTACCTTATGCTCTGGGTACCATCCTGGGTGTTTTACATGCAATATCTGATTCTCATAACAACATTGCTGGGTGGAAATTATTCTTCTCAACTTACAGGTGAGAAAAAATTCTGCAGAGAGAAAAACAATCATTTGTCCATTGTCACTCAGCTAATAAATGGAATGATTATAGGTTAATTACTGTATTTTAACTACCGCTCTTTTCCTGAATAGTTTCCATGGTATTTTTGTTTTTGTTTTTTCTAAACATTTCTGGCATTAGGATCTAAATAGTTCTTTCTTCTTCTCAGATGCAGTAAAATTGCCAGCATTAGGAGCAAGAAGGGCCTCAAGGGCTACACTATAACCAAAAGAGTATTTTAGTTAACTTGGGATTTAGTGAGCATTGGCATCAAATAGTCTCTCCCACTGTGAAGGTGATTCTGAATTTTTAGTCTGGAAAATACAGCTTCTGTAATCATAGCCTTAGCAAAGGGATTCATACAGATACTTAGGGAATTTGTTGACTAGAACAGAAGTAAACCCATCTCTAGCAAAGATACTTCACCAGGTATTTTGGGATATGTTTGCTGGGGCTATTTGTAGGCCCATAAATTTACACTGTGTAGGTGGCTATCAAATCTGCCCCAAAGATATACATTTTCTGAAAACAATAAAGAGCTTCTAGAGCATTGAAAGAGCAGTATTCTGGTTCCTGAAAAGTGGAAGAGACCAAGAAACAACCCTGCTCACAGGACTGGCAATCAGGTATAAGCCTTTCAAAGCAGGGACTTACTTGAATGGAGACAAGATAGAAAGTTAATTACCGAAACCAGAGTTCCAAGTCAGGCTGGAATAACATAGGACAGTTTATTTGTGACTGTATTGGTTCCCAGGCCTTTGGATGAACAGATAAGATTTAGGTAATCTCAGCTTAAAACCAAGAGAGGGGTCAGGCTGACAAGCAGACAGTTGAATGAGAAGGCATATAAGCCCCCGGTCCAAGTGTTTGCATCTTCTGATTCTTTGATACTGTGGCAAATAGACCTTTTGAGCCTTTCGGTTTAGAATCAGTAGCTCCCTCCACTTTCCTCCTCATTTGCCCGCGCTTTTTAACTTTATAGCTAAAGGATCAAATTTGGCTCTTTTGATCAATCTCTGTTTTCAGAACTTCATTCTCTTTAAAATATAAGAAAAAGAATAAAGGAAGGTATTTATGGATGCGTTTGTGTATGTGTGCTTTGAGAATGGAATGAATTTAATATATTATCTATTGGCTTTTTTTTAAAAAAAAAACCTTTTTATTTTCATAAATTGAAGTTATAAACTAGGTGTCTCTGATTGTCCCTTCATCATAGTCATCATCATCACTATCCTCATCAGTATCTATAGCAATGGTTTTCAATCTTGGCTGCACATTAGATCTACTTGGGAAGACTAAAAATTTCAAAGCCCAGGTCACACTTCAGACCAACTATATCAGAATCATTGGAGGTGGGACTCAATTATTATTATCATCATTTTTCGTCATCAGCAGCATACAAGTTTTATTTGATGTTTAATCGTGCAAAGCATTAAGATAGATGACACGCAAAAAAAATTTCCTAAAACGGATACCTGCTTTATAGTCCTTGCAATCTAGAATTTCAGTGCTCATTTAATCCTTTATTCAATTATAAACACATTCAATAAATATTTATTGAAGGCTAGATGCTCTGCTAGATGCTAAACATAGAGTAGGGATGAAACCAGAAAAACGCTGACCTCACAGAGCTTTAGCAGAGTAGAAAAAACCTAGAGAGGGCCACAGAATGCTATCAGTTAAATTTCAAGGCATATGAACCATGATGCATATTTTAAAAATCCCAAGCTATATTCTTGATGTTGTCTGAAACATACCAATAGCAATAACAACAGCAGTAATAACAAAACCTTCTGCCTAATACATTAAAGAAGTTTATATCTCCTGTTGAAATTCTTGGGAAGGGAAGAGAAAGTATGATGTACTTTAATATAGCAACAATCATGGGAAAAAGACTAATAAAATCTTCATCCTTTGTTAGCTGGCTATATACATTTCAAAATATTATAAGTGGTCATTTGGAAATGTTAAAATAGTTATTATATCAGGTAGAAAATACATTATATTTATCTACAAAAAGGTGATGAACAAAACATAATTAAATTAGCGAAAATGTTAGGAGAACTTATAGTGAACATAAAGCTTTTTTTATTATAATGAAATTATTCTAATTGATTTTAAAGGAAGTTTTTATTATGTTTCCTGGTCAAATATTATTAGCATATAATAGAGGTATCATGTGGCATACATCTGTGTCAAAATTACTGTGGGCCTTAGGGTTCCCTCGCTGGGACTAATTCATAGTTGAGCTAATTAGTCCTCTATTGTTCTTTTAACAGCAAGGCCAATGAGATATTCTTATTTGGAATGGCAACATAAGAATTCTTTTTTCTCTAGTGGTCATATTTCATAGGAGATAGTTTTTGAGTATAATATTTTAAAATAGGTACATTTCATATAGTTAATTTGTAGGTGATTGTACCACTGTATACGAACATGGTAAACTATGAATGTTAGGACATTAATGAATAGATTATAACACATTTCTCATCTCTTTATTGAACGTTAAAATGCTACAAAATCTGTAACAATTTTGATGGTTGTGGCTGATGCCCTTTTGACTGTTAACGATTTTGAAGATAACTTTAGTCAGCTGGAAAGCATATGTTAAAAGCAAATAGCTCAAGTGAAACAAATTCTTCTTGCTTTTGTCTCCAAGTGATCTGTACTGTGAAAGGACGCAAAATGCGTATGCGTTGCCTGAGAGAATTGCAGTATGAGATGAAGTGTAATCTGTCGAGTAACTGAAAACCTCCCTCTACTCCCAAAAATAGTAAACAATCGGAAAAGCTTGTTAGTTAGGTTTTGGTTTGTTTTTTTGTTTTCCTAAACAAGTCTTTTTTTTTTTTTTTAATTTCTTTGTTGGTATATACATTTTTCATGTGAGTTGTCCTGGTAGATTTCCTAAAAGCTGATGCTAGAAGGCAAATGTGACTACACAAAGGGATTGATGACTGCTCACGTGTGTGAAATGAAGTGTAGCTAAAGCAAATTTTTTGAAGCAAAATCCAAACTTAAGAAATGAAGTTGTTCATTGTTTATCTTATCTATTAAAAGTCGTCATTAGCGAATGAGACGGGTGTATTGCTTTACTCTTACTCTGCCTTTCAGTGAAGCGACAGTAACATTATTTGGTGACCCTTCTCCCACCTTCTACCCTTAGTCAGCTAGAAAGATTCTACTCCGTATTTTATAGATTTTTTTTTTTTAAAGAGTAGAGACACGTCACTGCTTTCAATTTCTTAAGGAATGTTTTCATGCAATTGAGATATCAAAATATCTGTACATAATGCCAGCTTTCAGTAAAGGTCACATTGTACAGTCAGATTCCAAGAAAAAAATGTATAGAATAATTTCTCCATATAGTCTCTGTTTTCACACAGGAGAACCTAATATTATATGGCTTAGGTAGAAAACATATCTTTGGTAAAAATTGCTTTCATAATGAGAAATACAGTAGTCCAGATACTGTTACTTAATTTGATGAGCATTAAAATGTTATTAACTGGCTATTTGGGAAAAATGCATTTAAAAGAGCTTGGATTTATAAATGAACACAATGCAGTAAAGTGACTATGTTTGAAGTGGATAATGATGCTCTGGTTCTGGTGTGTTAAATTTTAATACTGATTTCTAACACCTGAGCCTATACAGATACATGTAGAATACCTCTCTCAGTGATCTTTCCTTTCACTGTTCCTTTTCCTCTTTCACATACCCAGTCTTTATCTCTCTTCAATTCTTTAGATTCTATTCTTTTTTTCCCCCCTAACTACCTAAATGAAAGCAAAGGTAAAATTGGTTAGGGAAAGGTTCGTTTTTATTTCATATTTTTCTTCAAGAGACATAAACTTTTCTAAGCACCTAAATTACTTCTAAAGTCTTAAATCTAGTGAAGAACTGGGTCCATTTATGTGTTTTGGGGCAGAATGCATTTATCTAGGTTTATTTCACTCCACTAGAATATTGAACAAAGAAATCTATAATAGAGAGCATGTTTTAGTTTGTTTATTTAGTTCTTCAAATTCCAAACAAAGATTTGTATAATCACAAGTGGTATGGTAATGTGAAAATTTGTGTCTTCCATTTTTTAAGGTAGCAGCCTGATCCACAAGGTAATTTTATAGTTTGATACCTCTTATTAGCTTTCTGTATTTTATCAAAATCATCCAACTCCTTCAAAAGAAAATATACACAGAAAACGTGACACGTCAAATTCTAGACATTCCAGCAGAGAGTGAATACTTCTTTACTTTGAGCAACAAATTAAACAATGCTAACTAATAAGAGTTCACCTTTTATTAAAATAAACCAGCTAGAATAATTAGACAAATTGACATATTGATAATTATAAGATACAAGTTAAGGTAAGTAGAGAGATAAAACTTCCTTTCCTTTGAGGTATTCATGCCAATATAAAAGGTTACTCTCACATCCGGCCATCAGTGCTTGATGCCAACTTCCCACTAAGCTCCCAGTAAAAATATTCCATTGAAAAGACCTGAGTTCAGTTGCCAAAAAGTAATGACAATATTGAAAATAAAGTCTGATGGGTGCTGTTAAGCCAGAATCTAAAACAATTCATAATTAATTATAAGGAGCATTGTATCATAGGGGTCATATGAATCATCCCAGACTGCCTTGGCCCTCCCACTTCCTGGATCGTGCTGACTCCATCTGGGGCAGCCAACAAGTTAATGGCCTTGGAAATTCCAGGACCTCTTTCTTGCCCACTTCTGTTCAACCAGGCTGACCAGTGTGACATGCCCAAAGTTTTGGTTTCCCTTGCCGCTCCTGGACTGAAACGAATACACACTTCAGGCCATAGTATCTGGCATCCTGGACATCTGCCAAAGAGTCTATATTATGCAACCTGGCAGTGTGGGACAGTTAATTCCCCCATGAATAAATTTGTCCCGTTGGAAACAAGAGACAGGAGAGAACATGCAAATAAATCCTGTATTCTTTCTCCCACCCATGGACTGCTCTAAGGATGTTTCTCCACGTAGTTATCCTGAGACATTCAACATACTGAGCAGAAACACTTGCTGAGGGAACTGATGGGTTTCTTCATGGCTTGATGTGAAGTGATGATCACTGTGGCAATACATCAATTCACACTACTTTGCATCCTCTCTGGATGCATTCCTTAAACTTCACTTTTGCTGTCCTAGATTTATACTGCCCAAATCTTTGTCTCAAGCTCTGATTTCTAAAGAATATAAGCTCAAATATACGTGAAGCTGGGTTTAGAAACACAATCAGAAATTCATAGTTTGACAACCTGGTTGCATGCTATGAAGCAATATATATATATTTTTTCTGAACTAAAGATACCTCTACATCAAGACTTAAACATTAAGGAACTATATTAACTGGATAATTGGGCAAGTTTTCTGCTTACATTTGAGGTAGTCAGAATTAGTATCTACTCTGACTATATACCATACCAGGAGAGGAAGAAAAAGAGAGTACAAATCTATGAAAATACTTGGAGTAGTATGCTTATGGGCAGAGGGTGAGAAGTACAGTCATTAGAATACTGAATTAAAGGTGAATAACCCCACAAGTAAACCTGTGAAAATGAAAAAGGAAACATGAATAACTGATAGAAGAACATGTTGGAAATTCTGTTTTCAAGTACACTTTGTGTTCAGAATGATAGAGACCAGGAACTAGGGATACTAAAAGATTTCAACTCACAAGAGGACTAGCTAAAATCTCTATGGAAACTAAGAAACACACTTGGAGCTATTTATGAGTACATAAATTTGCCCTTGAGATATGCTTAGAAAAGGATTTTTGTTTGTCTCAGAAGTAGAAAACAAAATGATCCACACACTATATTTGATGAACGCCACTGAATTTAAATGGAGTACACCATTTTGGGAAACATCTTAAAAGAAAAAGAAATCCCAGTATTGAGTCCATGGACTGAGGACCAAGGGAATGAGAATGACATTAGGAAGACCCAGAAACAGAAAATACTTCTAAAAATTATCTAATAAATGGCCCAGAAGAAATTTTCAGAAAAAAACTTGGGAATATGTAATGGATTGCATCTATGAAACAAGAGGTAGAATTAATAAAGAGCTAACTGGATAATACTAAAAAAAAAAAAAAAAAAGACACGATGAGATGGAAAGGCAACAGTATGTGATAAGGAAAGATGGCAAAAAAAAAAAAATTAAAATTCAATAGCAGTACTGAGCAAAATTGAGTTAGTGGTATAAAGGATATACTTGAACAGCTCTCCCAGTCATCAAAGGAAAAGAAAGTCTACATGAAATGATAAGACATAAGATGATAGAATTCTAAGGCAGATACTAGATCAATATATAAAAAATTTCTATGTCTGAAGGAGAATATAGAACAAATGAAAAGGATGCGGTAATTGATGATAAAACAGGAGAACAAATCTCTAAACCAAAGACAGACCATGATATAGATTGAAAAAGGGTCACTGCGTTTCTAACAAAGTTAATACAGAGACTCCTAAATACATCCTAGTTAATGTTTTGATCATTAAGAATAAAAATAATTCAATCACTATTTAAAAGGAAAACAGATTACTTACAAAGGAAAAAAAACAATTTAGCATTCAACCTCTCCTCTACAACACTAAATTCTTGAATAGAATAATAGTTAAGGAATTCTGAGTAGAAAAAAATCATAACCCAAGATTTTTGTATACAATAAAGTTGTCATTTATTACCAAAGGCAAGAGAATAATATTCTCAGGTTTGCAAATGCACAGAAAGTATGTAAAAATATAACAGTTGAGATTATATGAAGATGCATACCAATTGTGCAAAAGAGGTGTCAAAACTAAAAGCCTAAGGATTATGAAGACATGGTGTGGCAATTATTAATATTGTTTCTCAACTCCAAGACCATCTTTCTATAATCTGCTCTGTGATTATGGGCTGAGACTCTGCAAATTACATTTTTCCTTTGCTTATAGCTACCTTGTAGATAGCAATCAGAGGTGTTGGAGGGAGATGGGAGACAGGAGGGAGAAGGGACTTGTTTCTTCCTGCTTTCTTACTGTTCCTTTCAGGACCTCTCAGAAACATTGCTTCACCTTGGTAAGAGCAGTTCTAGTTTCCAGTCCTTTCCATGATCCTAGACCAATCTCACTGTGTCATAAAGGGACACTTCCTCAAAGGTCTGAATCTGAAGGAGGTGGGGCCAAGACAGCAGAATAGTCAGATGCTTCCTGTGGTCCCTCTTACAACAAAGACCCGAAAAAACAAGTGAATCGATTATATACGACAATCTAGGAGACCTGAACATTGAAGACAAAGTTGTGGAATTGGACTGAGTGGCAGCGGGAGGGAGAGACAGTTCAGAAGCAGCAAGGATTTGCTAGACCTGACCTGCCCAGCACGCTGCAGGCTGGATCAGCCAGTGCGCATGCACTGAGGCAAGCAGTAGCACTCGGGGTGTATTTTCCACATCGGAAAAAACCGAGCGGCGGAGAGACTCCTCAAGCCTCCAGAACCAGGGAAAAGTGGCTCTGAATCAGCAAAAGATAAGTACAAGCGTCTAACTTACCACATAGATCAAAAAAACCTTCCCCTATTTGGGAAGTACCTCTCTCCCATTTACCTGCTCCCTCCCCACTCTGCTCCAGGTTCTGGTCCAGCTTCAGTGATTGCTGTGCCCCCTGGGCTGGAAGTAGGACCCATCATGCACCCAGAGCCATTCTCCCGGATTTGCAGAGGGAACAAATTAAAAAACAGGAAAAAATAATCTACCAGCTCCCCTAAGCTGGGAACTCAGGGCAGGCACACCCCCTTTGCCTAGACACAGGCTGTGTAGGCCCATTTCAACAGTGTAGGCACTCATTAGCACAGTACAAGAGGGGGTATACCTGAAGCCTATTTTCAATGGCAACATCAGAGGCCTGAGACTGGTGGCTCCACTTACTCCACCTAGCCACCTGCAACGGGGGTCCAAGAATAAGTGGCACCTCCCATTCCTTACAACCAACAGCACTGGGTGCTGAAAGTCTGGCTGTGAAACCCACCCACCTACGCGCTCTAGGGAACAGGGACATGCCTTGCACCCAGACACTCAGGGGCAACCGTCAACCCCCTCCCTTGCTCAGCACATGACCTCCTACTGCAGCCAGATAGCTGTGCCTACTCCAATCACCCCTGCCCATTTAGGACTGTAGGTAAGAGCCTGCACCACGCATTCAGTGACCAACGACCTGGACACCTGAGTTGAATCCACACAAGAAAAGTAAACGGACTCCCTGGTTCACATACCTAGTAGCAGCTCTAACCACCTGGTGACAGGACGTGAGGGCTTTAAAGACACCAAAAATCAAAGTAGCTCACATACTCAGCCTATTTGGGCATATCAAAACAAAGCAAGAAGCTAGGACAAAGTAAGCAAACATACAATAAATAAATATAATGACTTACTGATGGTTCAGAGAAACAGTCAATATCAAATCACATAAAGAGGCAGACTGATGGCTCCAGCAAGCGACCAAAATAAAGAACCAGGAAACCTCCTGGAAGAAGAAAGAATCTTGGAATTACTGGAGGTAGAATTCAAAAGATTAATATACAGAGCTCTTCAAGATATCAGGAGGGAGATCATGCAAAACTCAGAACAAGCTAAGGAACACACAGACAAAGCAATAGAGAACTTCAGGAGAGCTATACAAGAGCAAAATGACAAATTTAACAGGCTGCTAGAATCCATAGAGAGACAGCAAATAGAAATCCAGAAGATTTACAATAAAATATCAGAATTAGACAACTTAATAGAAAGTCATAGGAGCAGAATTGAGGCAATAGAAGTCAAGTTGGTGAGATTGAAAATAAAGCACTTGACACCAACTTATTTGAGAAAAAATCAGATAAAATAATTTTTTTTAAATGAAGAAATCCTAAGAATTATTGGGACTCTATCAAGAGCAATAACCTATGAGTGATTGACATACCAGAACAGGGGGGGATAACAGAAAATACAGAGAGAATTGTTGAATATTTGTTGGCAGAAAACTTTCCGATATGTGAAAGATGAGAAGATAGCTATCCAAGAAGCTTATCTAACCCCACACAGAGTAAATCCCAAAAGAAAGTCAGCAAGACATATTATAATCAAACTTGTCAAAATCAAACATAGAGAATTTTAAGAGCGTCTAGGGATAAACAAAAAGTCATTTACAAGGGAGAGTCAATAAGAATAAACTTGGACTACTCAGCAGAAACTATGCAGGCAAGAAGGCAATGGGATGACATACATAAAGCCTTGAAGGAAAAAAGTTGCCAGCCAAGAATTATATATCCAGCAAAACTGTCTCTCCAATATGATGGCGAAATTAGAGCATTTCCAGATAAACAGAGGTTTAGGGAATTTGTAAAAACCAAACCAAAATTACAAAAAATGCTAAAGAGAATCATCTGGTTAGAAAATCAATAACATCAGATAACAACCCAAGACTAGAACACAGGACAGAACAACCAGATATCAACTCAGATAGGGAAGTCACAAAAATAAATCAAAACTAAAACACTGAAAATAGGGAAACAGAGATGTCAGTATGTACAAGATGACAATATTAAAACAAAAAAGAGGGACTAAATAATGTAGTCATAGAACTTTCATATGGAGAGGAAGTCGAGGCGATATCAAGAAATAAAAGATTGGTTTAAACTTAGAAAAATAAAGGTAAATATTAAGGTAACCACAAAGGAAACTAACAATCCTACACATCAAAATAAAAAACAAGAAAAACATAAAGACTTAGCAAATACAAAACCAACAATAATGAAAAAGATGAAAAGAAAATAAATTTAAAAAAATGGCTTAGTACAGAAAATTAAGTGCAAGAAAGAAACTGTCAATAACACATTAAAAAATACATCAAAATGACAGCACTAAACTCATACCTATCAGTAATTACGCTGAACATAAATGGACTAAATGCACCAATCAAGAGACAGAGAGTGGCAAAATGGATAAAAAAAAACATGATCCATCTATATGCTGCCTACAAGAGACACACCTCAGACTCAAAGACGCAAACAAAAACTCAAAGAATGGAAAAAATATATATCAAGCAAACAACAATCAAAAAGGAACAGGAATGGCAATATTAATCTCTGACAAAATAGAATTTAAAGCAAAATCTACCACAAAGAATAACGAAGGACACTATATAATGATTAAAGGATCAATACACCAGGAGGACATAACCATAATAAATATTTATGCACCCAATGACAGGGCTCCTAAATACATAAAACAAACTCTAACAGCATTGAAAAGAGAAATAGACAGCTCCACAAGAATAGTAGGAGACTTCAACATACCACTTTCTGTGAAGAACAGAACATCCAGAAAGAAGTTCAGTAGAGACAAGGAAGATCTAAATACCACAATCAACCAACTTGATCTCACAGACATAGATGGAACACTCCACCCAACAGCAGCCAAGTATATTTTCTTTTCCAATGCACATGCAACACTCTCCAGAATATATCACATATTATGCCATAAAGCAAGCCTTAACAGAATCCAAAACATCAAAATATTACAAAGCATCTTTTCTGACCATAAAGCCATAAAAGTAGAAACCAATAACAGAAAAAGTAAGGAAAAAAAATTAAACACATGGAAACTGAACAACACCTTGCTCAAAAACTACTTGGTTATAGAAGAAATTAAGGATGGAATAAAGAAATTCATGAAATGAGAATGAAAACACATCCTACCAGCACCTTTGAGACACAGCAAAAGCAGTGCTCAGAGGTTAGTTTAGAACAATAAATGCACACATCCAAAAAGAAGAAAGGGCCAAAATCAAAACATTAACCCTACAACTCAAACAAATAGAAAGAGAGCAGCAAAAGAAGCCCTCAGGCACCAGAAGAAAGGAAATAATAAAAATTAGAGCAGAATTAAATGAAATAGAGAATAGAAAAACAATTGAAAGAGTTAACAAGAC
>NW_004444032.1:528714-553819 GCF_000243295.1 Trichechus manatus latirostris | reverse complement strand
AGAAAAACAATTGAAAGAGTTAACAAGACCAAAAGCTGGTTCTTTGAAAAGATCAACAAAATCGATAGACCATTGGCTAAACTGAAAAAAAAAAAAATATAGGAGAGACAGCAAATAACCCGAATAAGAAATGAGATGGGCAACATCACAACAGACCCAACTGAAATTAAAAGAATCATAATAGAATTCTATGAAAAATTGTATTCCAACAAATTTGAAAACCTAGAGGAAGTGGACAAATTTCTAGAAACTCACTACCTACCTAAACTAACACAAACAGAGGTAGAACAACTAAATAAACCTGTAAGAAGAGATTGAAGAGGTAATTGAAAAACTCCCAACAAAAAAAAGCCCTGGTCCTGATGGCTTCACTGGAGAATTCTACCAAACTTTCAGAAAAGAGTAAAGGTATTTTAGAGCATAGAAAAGGATGGAAAACTCCCAAGCTCATTCTATGAAGCCAGTATAACCCTGATACCAAAACCTTGTAAAGACACAAAAAAAGAAAATTACAGACCAATATCCCTCATGAACATTTACGCAAAAATCCTCAACAAAATTCTAGCCAATAGAATTCAACAACATATCAAAAAAATAATTCACCATGACCAAGTGAGATTCATACTAGGTATGCAGGGATGGTTCAACATTAGAAAAACAATCAGTGTAATCCATCACGTAAATAAAACAAAAGGCAAGAACCACATGATCTTATCGATTGATGGAGAAAAGGCATTTGAAAAAGTCCAACACGCATCCATGGTAAAAACTCTCAGCAAAATAGGAATAGAAGGGAAATTCCTCAACATAATAAAGGGCATTTATAGGAAGGTCTGAATCCCATTTCTAATGGGACCCCTCCTCTGAGCAAATGGGGGCATTGGCAGCAGTCAGAAATTACATCTCCTCAGAGATCAGCATTCCTGCTCAGCATGTGTTCCCAGCTTCTTTCCTTTATTTTCCTGGCTTAGGGGTGGTAGCAGCTTCCTACAGTTACTAACTCATGTTGACTCATCATTCTCTTTTGCTTTTTTTTTTAGTCCTCTAATGTCTGTTCAACTAATTTTCTATATTAAGTTCTGTTGGTTGAAACAACTAACGTGGTTCCTATGTTCCTGACATGACTGACTAATATAGTACTTGGTACCATGTTAGAAGGCCATGTTTTCCAGCTACTGATCCTTCTTTTTTGTTTCGCATTCCAATAACCAGTAATTATCAATGCATCTTGATTGCATGTTTGATCAATTTCAGACTGCAGAAGTTGGGAAAAATCTTCAATTTCTTCATCTTTGGTATTAGTGGTTGGTGTGTAAATTTGAATACTAGTCATATTAACTGGTCTTCTTTGTAGGCGCATGGATTTTACCCTGTCACTGACAATGTTGTACTTTAGGATAGATCTTGAAATGTTCTTTTTGACAATGTATGTGATGCTGTTCCTCTTCAATTTGTCATTCCCGGCATAGCAGACCATATAATTGTTGTCTGATTCAAAATGGCCAATACCAGTCCATTTCAGCTCAGTAATGCCTAAGATATCAATCTTCAAGTATTACATTTTTGACAACTTCCAATTTTCCTAGATTCATACTTCATACATTCAACTTTCCAATTACTAATGGATGTTTGAAGTTGTTTCTTCTCATTTTCAATCGTGCCACATCAGCAAATGAAGGTCCTAAAAGCTTTATTCTATCCTTTTAATTATGGTGTGTTGGCAAAGAATATTGAATATACCATGGACTACTAGAAGAATGAACAGCTTTATCTTGGAAGAAATACAGCCAGAATGCTCCTTAGAAGCAAGGATGGCGAGACTTGTCTCACTTAAACGTTGGACAGTTATCAGGAGGGACCAGTTCCTGGAGAAGGACATCAAACTTTGTAAAGTAGAGGGTCAGCAAAAAAGAGGAAGACCCTCATTGAGATGGGTTGACACAGTGGCTGCAACAATGGGCTCAAACATAGCACCATTGTGTGGATGGCGCAGAATGGGGCAGTTTTCATTCTGTTGTACATGGGGTCACTATGAGTCAGAGCCAACTTGATGGCACCTAACAACAACAATGCTATGTTAGAATGAGAGTTCTGTGTTGTATCCTTGATCTTGAATTTAGTGCTGAGCTCCTTGTCAATGTGACATGAGTATCTAGTGGCATCACAATTAATCAAATTAACTCTAATGATTGATGGTGAGGAAATGCTTGCTGCTGAAGTACCTCGAGGAACCAAGTGGCTGCTGCACTCGACTATTATGGAAATAATGATGTCTATAGGATGAAGGAGTCAGATGGTCCCTTTGGCTATACTGGAGAACTTTTAGAAAGAAAATTATAATCTATGGACTTTAAATTCCCAGTTCCATCCAAGGTCAAATAAGGTCAAAGAGAGTTTCTGTGGTGGCCCTAAAATACACTTTATTTCTTAAAGTCACAGGATGAACTCCATCGAAAATCCTCAAAATTTAATTTGGTACATTGCATAAGTACAATGTAAGATGAATTCAGACTTGCCAAGCCCTTGATGTATAAATTTGGGCATTGATTGACAAGGAATGAAGCCCTGATACTTGAAATCGGGATATCTGGTGGACTCAGAGGAAGTTGAGAATCTTGAACTCCCCGAGGTTCTCTGAGCCTCTCTTACCAGTAGAAGCTATTTGTCCTCCATATATGAGTATACTAGCCTCCTGTTCCTTGAAGACCCGGTAATAAGCTCCTTTGGGGCACCTGCATTGCAAGAGGAGTCCTAATTTTCACAAGACCCATTCCCAGCCCCTTTGTTGTCTCTAGATATTTAACTAGAATCAGATCTCAGTATACCCCAGGGGGATGAGTGCAAAGCCTAACCTGAGAGAAAATAGCCTACACTTCAAAAGAATTGAAAGATTTTGCAGTATATTTCAGCAGAAACCTTAGGAATATGTATGGGAATGGATTCTAAAGGTCTTGGACCAAGTGGAAAGAAGAAGGAATATAATGCTGATCAGGCTACATTTATTAATGTGGGTTCACATTCACTAGCAATTCTGGATTTAATGGGTGAGTCTCTGCTGCTGAAAAATGCTTTAATAGTTCAGTTGTTTGAATGGTTGAATTCTGGATGCAATACTGGCCTACATTTAATGAGGTTGAGATTATCTTTTCTAATATAATATAAAGCAAAGAACCCAAATTTAGGGATATGGGAATGTTGTAGTGAACTTACCATGTACGACTTGTCCAACACTTTCGACTACACTCCCCAAGAGGTCCCAGAGGACATTTTCTTCATTAAGAAATTGAGAAAAATATTAATGGAGGGTGTATTACCAGTTACCATTGAGTTGACTTTGACTCATGGCCACTTAATGCGAGTCAGAGCAGAACTGTGCTCCACGTTGTTGTTGTTAGGTGCCGACTCAGAAACCCTATGAACAACAGAACGAAACACTGCCTGGTCCTGCGCCATCCTCACAATCGTTGTTATACTTGAACCCATTGTTACAGCGATTATATTGATCTGTCTTCTTGAGGGTCTTCCCCTTTTTCACTCACCCTCTACTTTACAAAACATGATGTCATCCTCCAAGGACTGTTCCCTCCTGATAACATGTACAAAGTATGTGAGACGTAGTCTCACCATACTTGCTTCCAAGGAGCATTCTGGCTGTACTTCTTCCAAAACAGATTTGCTGTTCTTTTGGCAGTCCATGGTATATTCAGTATTCTTCTCCAGCACCATAAATCAAAGGTGTCAATTCTTCTTTGGTCTTCCTTATTCATTGTGCTGCACAGGGTTTTCCATGGTTGAATTTTTGGAATTAGATCACCAGGGCTTTCTTCTGAAATGCCTTTGGATGGACTCAGACCTCCAACTTTTCAGTTAGCAGCCGAGTGTGTTTCCCTTTTGCACCACCCAGGGACTCCAGAGGGTGTATTAATATCCTTGAAAGGCTCTGTGATTTCAGTAGAGGTGATGAGGTCTCAGACTAGTAGAGGCCAGGTGGCAGCAAAGAACTGAGAAATAGCAGAAGGGTGTATTTATTATAATATGCTGCAGAGATGAAGTAGTAATGAGAATATTTTGACCTGCAGGAAGCTTTGGCTATAGCTAATTGATCACAGTTATCCCTAGGAATTAAATAAGTGGGCAGTCTACCAAAATATTACTTGATTATTATCTGTAGAAGAAAAAAGCTCCAGGTCTGGTAGCCAGAAATCTTATTTAAGTCACCACAGTTAGAGTCATGGCCCCTCCTCCTGTTTCCAGAGCTAAGTATATTCATAGCACTGCAGTCCCTGGATTGAAGAGAAGGCAGGTCTTCCCAACAACAATGGCACAATTATATATCTTGGATTTTCTTTTAAGTTTGCCCCAAAGGAGCTTGTGGTCATTTTCAAAGAACTACTGGAAAATGAAAATACTCAAAATTTTAAACACTGGCTCAAAACTGACACTTAATTTGGGTTCTGGGGTCCTAAATATCACTGTACTCCACCAGTCGAAGTGGAGGATTACAGTGACCAGATGATAAACGGAGTTCTGATTCAAATTGGTCCACAAATCCATCCTATAGCTATTCCCCAAGTTATTGACTGCATAGTTTATATAGGCACGTGTTATGAATTGAATTGTGTCTCCCCAAAATTTGTGTTTAAATTATAACCTCTATACATGTAGATGCAATCTCATCTGGTTTTCTTTGTTATGTTAATGGGGGAGTGTGTTCTAAACCTAATCACTTCTGAGTTATAAAAGAGCAGATTAGACAGGAACAATACAAACTGTGGGAAGATAGATGCCACATGAAGATTGCCAAGGAACTGAGAAATTCTGGAGCTACAGAAGCTGAAAGAGACAAGGATCTTCCACCAGAGCCAACAGAGAGAGAGCCTACTCCTAGAGTGGGTGTCCTGAATTTGGACTTCTAGCCTCTTGAACTGTGAGAAAAAATATTTCTGTTGTTTAAAGCCACCCACTTGTAGCATTTCTGTTACAGCAGCACTAGGAAACTAAGACAGCATACTTGGTAATTGGCAGAATCCCCACATTTGTTTACTGAAATGTGGAGTGGCTGTATTTGTAGGAGGGCTATATTTGCATTATTGACCTTATAAATGCTTTTTGTCTACAGCAGTTTTTTAGGACCAACTAACTGTTTCCTTTATCTAGTAGGACCAATAGTTTACCTTCACGGTTTTGCCTCAGGGCTGAATCAATTCTCCTCTTAACTATAATCTCAGCAACAGAAATCTTAATCATTTTATCATCACATAGAACATCACATTTGTATGTTACATTGATGACATCTTATTGATTATACCTGTTAGGAAGGAACTGGTGAGTAGCTTAGGTGCCTTAGTAACACTCAGATATCTGAGCTACAGGATAAGAAAAAGGCCCACAAAAATCAAAGCCCTTGTGAACTTTATGGGGGGATACAGACATCTGTAGCATATTGGGATATCCACACCAAGGTGAACAAAAATGTGAATTGTACTTCCTGTCACTAAAAAAGAGGAAGAATGATTTGTGGACTTCTTTGGTGGCATCAGGTGCTACTCTGACCCATTTACTGAAAGGAGTAGTAATTATTAGAAGCAATTAAAGGTTTAAATGATTAAATTATAAATATAAGTTTAATACTGGATGTAATACAATAATTACTCTTTAATGAAAATCTATATTATTTGAAAATGTGTAATACCTATAATCACTACATGAAATACCAGATAATATCATCAAAGCTTGAGAACTGGATATTTGTAGGGGGTTGGTGAGAAGGAGTAAGATTTTCCTAATTAAAGAAGACTCAGCATATTTTTGATGATGACAAAAAATAAGCTTTGAAATATATTTGAAAACTTTGATATCTTCTAGAAGAATTAAATCTGGACATATCTTTCAAACATTGAAGAAAATTTTTTAAAGAAAAAGAAAAAATCCTCATATAAAATGAGAGAAAATGTTAAAAAAGTAGCTTTACAAATTGAGACTATAAAAAATTAACATAACACAAAGTATATCCCCTTAAATTATAAATAAAATTGGGCCTGACTTACCAAATATAAGATTAGATTTTAAAGATTAAATTCAGCTATATTTAGTTCTTGAGATATTTTAGAAGTCACACACAAAAGAAATTCAAAGTAAAATAATAGTCAAAATACATTAGGCAAGCATAATACAAAATAGCACGTGTGTTGATATTACACTTAAAGTGCAATATGTTAAATGAGACACTTCATCTTATAAAAAGTATAATTCAAAGTTAAGAAATAACTATTATAAACTATTACATGCTAAAGAATCTCTCTCCTTCCATCCCCTCCCTCTCTCTCTTTCTCTCTCTACATGTATATATATCTTTACACCTCAGGTATGGCCTTTTTGGTTTCTCAAGGGATGCCTGTGTCGGAAGTGGGCTGGGAACGGTCCATTTCCCAGCACTGTTTAACTTCTAGCATATATATAGAGAGAATATACACACACACACACACACACATACAGAGGTCCCTGGGTGGCACAAATGGTTTGCACTGTATTACTAACCTAAAGGTTGCCAGTTCAAGCCCAACCAGCGGTGCCATGGAAGAAAGACTTGTTGATCTGCTTCCATAAAGATTCAGCCAAAAAAACCCTATGGAGCAGTTCTACTGTAACACCACATGGGGTTGCCATGAATCAGAATCGACTCAATGGCGATGGTTTTGGTTTTGGTTATGTGTATATACACACACACACATACATACGTATGTATGTATGTTTATATATGTGTATTTATATGTATATTGTGGTTAGGTGCTGTTGAGTCAGTTCCAACTCATAGCAACCCTATGGACAACAGAACAAAACACTGCCCGATCCTGTGCCATCTTCACAGTTGTTGTTATGCTTGAGCCCATTGTTGCAGCCGCTGTGTCAGTCCATCTCACTGAGGGTCTTCCTCTTTTTCTCTGACCCCCGTCTACTTTACTAAGCATGATGTCCTTCTCTAGGGACTGATTTCTCCTGATAACATGTCCAAAGTACGTAAGACATTGTCTCACCATCCTTGCTTCTAAGGAGCATTCTGGTTGTACTGCTGTCAATATAGATTTGTTCCTTCTTTTGTCACTCCATGGTATATTCAATATTCTTCGCCAACACCACAATTCAAAGGCGTCAATTCTTCTTCGGTCTTCTTTATTCATTGTCCAGCTTTTGTATGCATATGAGGCGATTGAAAACACCATGGCTTGGGTCAAGCACACCTTCGTCTTCAAGGTAACATCTTTGCTTTTCAACACTTTAAAGAGGTCTTTTGCAGCAGATTTGCCCAATGCAATGCATCTTTAGATTTCTTGACTGCTGTTTCCATGGGCATTGATTGTGGATCCAAGTAAAATGAAATCCTTGACAATGTCAGTCTTTTCTCCGCTTAGCAAGATGTTGCTTATTGGCCCAGTTGTAAGGATTTTTGTTTTCTTTCTGCTGAGGTGTAATCCATACTGAAGGCTGTGGTGTTTGATCTTCATCTGTAAGTACTTCAAGTTCTCTTCACTTTCAGCAAGCAAGGTTGTGTAATCTGCATAAGGCAGGTTGTTAATGAGTCTTCCTCCAATCCTGGTGCCCCATTCTTCCTCACAGAGTCCAGCTTCTCGGATTATTTGCTCAGCAAACAGATTGAATAAGGTATGGTGAAAGGATACAACCCTGACACACATCTTTCCTGACTTTAAACCAGCAGTATTCCCTTGTTCTGTTAGAACAACTGCCTCTTGATCTATGTATAGGTTTAATTTCAGACTGCAGAAGTTGCTAAAAATCTTCTATTTCTTCTTCTTTGGCCTTAGTGGTTGGTGTGCAAATTTGAATAATAGTCATATTAACTGGTCTTCCTTGTAGGCGTATGGATATTATCCTATCACTGACAGCGTTGTACTTCAGGATAGATCTTGAAATGTTCGTTTTGACAATAAATGCAATGCCATTCCTTTTCAAGTTGTCATTTCCAGTTTTCCTAGATTCGTACTTTGTACTTTCCACATTCCAATTATTAATGGATATTTTCAGCTGTTTCTTCTCATTTTGAGTCGCGCCACCTCAGCAAATGAAGATCCTGAAAGCTTGACCCTATCCACGTCATTAAGGTCAACTCTACTATGAGGAGGTAGCTCTTCCCCAGTCATATTTTGAGTGCCTTCCAACCTTAGGGGCTCATTTTCTGGCACTATGTCAGACAATGTTCCACGGCTATTTATAAGGTTTTCACTGGCTAATTCTTTTCAGAAGTAGACCTCCTGATCTTTCTTCCTAGTCTAATTAATGCTGTCATTTCTCTCTTTGCGTGTTTTCTGCTGCATCCCCCAGGTTGTTCTCTCTGGTTTTCAGGTTGCATACTTTCTATTGTCACCTTCAATCTGCAGTCACACCCATCCAGTTTTTTTTTTTTTTTATTTCAGTATTGTACTTTTCAGTTTCATTTGGTTCTTTTTTATATTTTTCATTTGTCTGCTGAGATTCCCCATCTGTTCACTCAATATGGCCACATTTTCCTTTATAACTTTGAAATTATTTATAATTGCTTCTTTGAAGTATTTTTCTGCTAAATCCAGCATCTAAGCCTTCTCAGGGCCACTTATTGACTGCTTTCTTTTTGACTCTGGGTGACATTTTCCTGTTTCTTTGCATACCGACTCTTTTTAAAAATTATACCTGGGTATTAGAGTGATATATTGTAGAGATTCTGGATTCTGCTATCTACCATTGAAGAATATTGATTGTAGTTCTTGCAGTCAGGTCAATAACTGGCTGTTCATGGTGAACGTGTGTAGGTTTGGTTTTATGCTTTGTTAGGGCTGTTCTGTGAAAAGCCCACATTGTTTTTCCAAGCTCCTCTAAATTGGCAGGACTCAAACATATATATATAACATACATATATATACACATTTATACTATATCATCTAAAATTCTCTTAGAGAATCTTAGGCTTTGGTTTTAGGCTTTGTTAGAGTGCTCTAGAAGAAGTCTCATTCTAGAGTGTGGTGTTTACACCTCAGATGTGGCCTTTCTGGTTTCTCAACTGCTTGTCTGTGTTGGAAGTGGGCTGAAAGTCCATTTCCGAGCATCATTTAACTTCCAGTATCTGTTTCTGACCTATAGCAGCAACTCTCAGGTAAGCCTTATATAGTCTGGCTCTGTGCACGTGCAGATTGGTTCTCAGTCAAAGATTCACAGGGAACCCCTAAACAAGCTTCTGCCTCCCTCTACCCTAATCCCTGTGAAGTTGTCACCTGTTCACTTCCCTGCCCCACAGATTCATCACTTTACCTGCCCCCAACTTGGACTCTGCCTCCTCATCTCAGTAGGACCACCATATTCTTCTTGAACTCCAGCTCTCTACACTGAGACAATGGGAGATCGTCCCTAGTCAGAGAGCCCGAGCAACATGTGTTTCACCTTGTGAGTTTCCCTTCTCTCATGCATTGAGCTCTTTTGTGGCCTGTTATCCAATACTCGAAAATAGTTGCTTCATGTATTTTGTCCAATTTTATAGCTGTTCATGGTGGCAAGGCTTGTAACAGGTCCTCTGTTCTGGCTAAAGCAGATAATTATTAAAAAATTATATTTCTTTTTTTTCTTCCTTACTGTCATTTTCTTATTGAACATATATTTGTAATTATGTCTTTTAAATTATTTTAAAAGAAAATATTACTCTAATCAGAAGAAGGAAAGAGAACATCTTACTAAGCTTCATAAAGAGATTAAAAAACACATTTAGTTTTAAACTTTCATTCTGAAATAACATTACAGCCTCATCAGGTTGTGTTTTTTTTTTTTCCAGCTTGGAATTTGGCTGAACTAAGATAGAATGTGAAAGGGGAATAAAAAGCAAAAGACAAAAAAAAGAAACTTTGAAATGGAGGAGAAACACTCCATATTTCCAGAAAAAAAAAAAAACACTGATATTAAACCAGTAGCTTATCTATGCAACTTATTTTACTAACCCACTGACTTCTATATTATAAATTTTAAGAATTTTACATAATATTCAATATACTCTGAAATAATAATAATGCTAATTGTTTTGAGATCATATACATTATTTATTGAGTACTTACCAAATGTCAGGCACTCTGCTATATATGCTGTATGTGCATTATTTTGTTTAATCCTCATGGCAACTACCAGACATGGGCAAGATTATACCTATTTTATGCCCATGTTATGGAAGCTACTGAAAATCCTTTCTTTTGGTAAAGGAATTTTGTCCTTCTAGACAAATATTCGAATTGGTATCTGGGTGTACACGCACACAAGAAAAGAGGGAGAAGACTATTTACAATAAGACGTCCAACTTACTCTCAAGATAGTCCTGTTAGTTAATGTATTTCTAAATTCCAAATAATATTAAGGTATCCTTGCTATATTTATACTTATCAAAAGTTCCCAAGGCTAAAATTGTTGGAGGGACTATTCTAAAATATAGGTATTTAAGCAGTGACTATACGTTTTTTTCCATGACTTTATCCTCCCTGTATTTTACAGGTGGCCTTGATTATTTTATTTACCAGTTTTGTGGTATGTGGCTATGCCTCAGGATGAAGAACATGCTTTCTATTGTAAAACCACATTAGAAACAGAAGCACCAACCTTCCAAAGCAAAATTTATTGTCCAGACTATAAGAATAACTACTCCCATATGTGCAGTAGTCAACAATTATTTAGACCAGGGGGAGCTGAAAAGGAGTCCCTGAGGTGATAGAGTTATTGTGTAAAGTAACCTGAATGAGCAAAAATATCTTAGTCAGTGGAAAACCTTGACTATCCAGTTACCAGATGAAGAGTTACCAAAATTAGTTTTGATTTTGATTGGCAGAGTGAAAAAAGGATTAGAGAAAATAATTTTAATTATTTTAGAGCCTATATTAATTGGACACATTCTCACAATGCTATGACATAATAATATTATTGCCAGCTCCATTTTACTGGTGGTCAGATTGAGAATTAAAAGTTACATGATGGACCCAGGGGTACACAGCTAGTACAAGATGAAGCTAAGAGCTGGTCCCGGGCAGACTGATTGCAAGGTTCTGCTCTTAATCACTACACAGTCCTGCCTTGAAACGAATCAAATACAGTAAAAGATTCTTCTGAAAATTTAATTCTTTTTAGTCATTTGTTTATGTATCAACTGAGATAAACTCTAACTTAATTTTGGGTGGCCACCCTGGTTTTCAGCTGTTGGTCAATGTTTTCTTAGGCAACTATTTGCTAAGTCTTCTTTTCCTGTTGGTACTCTGCCCTTATTTCTAGCCTCATTTCTTACTACACTGTCCTACTTTGAGCCCTCTGAGAGCTTTATGGAAGCTGTTCTCCACAAAGCATAGAGAGGGGATCCTATTTCAGTTTGATCTGTTCCTGTTTTAGAAGATGTTTTAGGTATGAAAACTTTCAATTATGTCATGAATGGTTAAACCTCTCAGGACTAGAAGGTTTAAAAAAAAAGTACAATGATTTTAATTTTTTACCCCTTAAAACAAGAGAAAAAGAACACGATTATTTTTCAATTAAAGGCTCTATCTTGGCCTAAGGATTTAAGAAATTCAGTCGCTAAAGAATTTGGTTTCCCGGGAGTGAGAATGTCAAATTTAAGCTATAGAATTCACTTAAATTAAAACAAGCTAGTAAAATGCATAATTTCAGTGGAAACACGTAGTTTTGTTTTGGTAGGAATTCAGTTACAGGCCGTTCTGTGTTTCTCTGCGCCATTATCACACAATCATTTCCATTAAATAAGCTGGTACTTGATATTTTTTGTAGTATTATGGGCAGTTATCTTGCATAAATTAATATTTCCAGTTCCACTGATTCATTTTAGAAACAACAAGGTCACTTGCCAATGAGGAAACAAAAAAGTTACTGAGGAAAAAGCAATTGCAGATGTGTGAGAGAGGCATTATATAATTAATTAAACATCAGCATTGGTATTGTTAAAAGAGAAAGAGAGAAAATCAGTATTTGGATATCAGAGTGCATTTGTTTCTCTGACTAGGTGGTCTTTGATCATATTTTCCTTTGTCATCCCTGTTCAGTCATAGTCTATATACACATCTGCTGGTTTTCTTTTCCTTCTGCTTCACCTATAGTTCCAGAGCTTATCCAGGCAGAGGCAGGTATAATAAATACAAAAAACTCAAACCTGTTGCCATCTAGTCAATTCTGACTCAGAGTGAGCCTAAAGGGCAGGGCAAAACTGCCCCAGATTTCCAAGGCTGTAATATTTACAGGAGCAGACTGCCACATCTTCTCCTGTGGAGGGGCTGGTGGGTTCCAACTGCCAACCTTTTGGTTAGCAGGCAAGCGCTTTAACCACTGTGTCGCAGACTCCTTATGAATTGGCCTTCCCATTCTCCAGATCACATGGCTAGTAGGATGGTCACGTAATATGTCGTCCAAACTTGGACATTTTGTCTAGGACAAATGGTAAATGGAACAGGACTCTGGGATCATAGGCATATAAAATCCATGCAAGCCTGGCTTGTTCTTTTTCCGGTATTGTCTTAATTTGAAGAGTGTGGAATTGTTAAAGATGTCAGAAGATACTGTCTTCCCATCTCCAGTCCTCTTTTCCCCTCCTTCCTCTTTATCTTCTGCTCTGTTTTCTCCCATTCTTCAAAATATCAGATCCCAACTGAAACTCTATTCAAATCTGAAAAAAAAAAAAATCATTGGCAGCAGGAAACTCTGTGTGTATGTGTGTGTTTCTCATTAATTGTCTTGCTCTTTTATGGAGTTAAACCATCTTTTCCAGGTGGTGATACACTGAATACAAAGGCACACTTAATACTAAATAATTTACTTCTAGCTCTTCCAAACACTACCATGTTTTCCAGTGACTTGGGCAGCAGTGGTGATTATATTTGTAGACTTATCTTCTTCGTCAAAACTGGCAGTGGCTTTTTTGACACCACTAAAAATGACACTGACAGTACAGACTCCTTGGGGTGGCCCACTTTTTTTTTTTTAACAAAACAAATGTCACAGTACTGTAAAAACAATCATATTACTGGTACTTAAAACCATGCTTCACCATGCCAAGGCAAAAATAACTTGGGACAACAGGTCTGATTTTTATTAAGAATATTGTGGGAAACAGAGAGAGACAGAAACCATACATTTTTAAATTCTTTTATCTAGTTGTCTCATTCCAGCTCCACAGGGTGCAGCAACTCAATCTTTGAGCTGGTCAGGCATGAAAAATTCTCTCTTCACTTCATGTCCTCTTCAAGCAGAAAAATTTGGATTCACAATTAGTGACTTCTTCAGATACTAGGCAACACAGATTTCTGAACAACTTCCAAATGGAAACTGACCACGGGAAGAGACAATCTGATACCACTTGACTTGAAGTTCTGAAGGAGTATAACCTACCTTCACTACCAGCCAAGGAAGCCTATATGCTGGAAGAGACACATGGTGAAAAGTGAAAAAAGAAACATACAATTATTTGCATTCTGCTTACCTGTGGACAAAAACATCTCATTTAACTATTTTTCATGTGACCTGATCATCTTATACATAAATGGAGGGACAAACGGAGTCTTGTTTCTATACTTTAATACTATTTTTACCAATATAAAACAAAGAGAATGCCAACCCAGAAAAAGAAATTATACAAAGTCATGAAGTATACTGAGACCTTGAAATGGGCCCCACCCTAAACTATTGACCATGTTTTCAACTTGATTGAACCAATTAACCGTCCTGCTAACTGCATGAGAACATGCTGCATGCACTCTGGGGAGGGAAGGTTGGGAGGGTGGGCATGGCTAAAATTAATCCTTTTAGTTATCTAACTTGAAGTCATACCTGTCCCTCTTCCTTTGAGTAGGAAGAAAATCTACTAACCGCACTTTGTACTCAACCCTGGCTCTTCATGGTAGAATTTTCCCAATGTATTTCTAACTCTTCTACCCTCTTTCATTTTCTGATCTCTCCATATTCCTCTTCCAACCTATAGATCAATATCAGACAGACTAACTTTCTAAATTCCATTCATCCTAACACTCCCTGCTCGAGAATCAAAGATAGTTCTTTCTTTTCTATCAAATCAAGTCTGATCCCTTTAGCCTGGCACTTTATCTTTCAATGGTCATCTCATCCTCCAGCATCCCCCTCTACTCCCACCTCTTGACGTTATTCCACACATCTCAGCACCTTTCCCGCTTCTTCCCTGCCTCCCTCCATCTCCCACCCAGTGTGCACCCCCATCCTTCTTATTCCCTCCTCTCAACCATGGTAGGTCAACATTTCTTTTGTCCCCTGCAAAGATTCCGATATGCCTCTTTTTCCCTCACCCCACTAAGAATCAAAGCTGTTGTTTATCCTACCAGCCAGGAATCTGTAAAGCTTTACTTTCCTTGATTCGTATTATGGAAACAATAGTCACTGGGTTTTTTTCCAATATAAAATTGTTATAATATTGAATATGCGTTTTTCAAGCTACCCTCATTCTTTCCTCAAAGAAGCAGATATTCCTTCTCCCTTAAAAATCACTGACTTAGTTAAGTCCTACACTCCTCTCCAGCCAGCATAATCTCACCCTTCCTTAATGTCATCTTTAACTACTCTCCCTTCTTCAAACGCCTATGGCATTTATGCTATTGTTGTTAGGTGTTGGCGAGTCAGTTCCAACCCATAGTGAACCTACGTACAGCAGAACGAAACACTGCCTGGTACTGTGCCATCCTCACAATCATTGCTATGTTTGAGCCCATTGTTGCAGCCACTGTGTCATGTCTGATCAATTTCAGACTGCCTAAGTTGGTAAAAATCTTTAATTTCTTCATCTTTGGCATTAGTGGTTGGTGAGTAAATTTGAATAATAGTCATATGGCACTTATAATTGACACCATTTATTTATTACTTATTTCTTGTTTATTTTTGATTCTTCAATGAAATGGGTAGACTTCTTGAGAACAGTAGCCATGTGATATTTCTCAATATTTCTGTCTAACTTAGTTTCAGGCATATGATAAATGCTTAAATTGCTATCACCAATTCATTCTGCTCAAGAATTGGAAATTTCTGCCATTTTTAAACATGCGTCTATCTGAATTATGGCTACTAATCAGTATTTGTAAAACCAAACACACTGATAATCTATGTATTTTACAGAAGAAAAATTATATTTTCCAGACTCTGGGCAAATTTTGTATACATGCAAAAATACTCAGAATAATAACATTAGGGATAATGAACTGTATGTTTCTAAGCTGAATGAGGTTTTCAAGGTAATCACTACCATAGATTTACTGACAAGTCCCCTCAATGTCTAACGGTTTCTGAGAATCTGTGGATGGTTTACTCATTAAACTGTTGCTTACAATCTATCCCAACTTGTTTTTCCTACACTAATTTATTCCTTCACATATTATCCCTTGTTCAGGGGAAAATTAAAAAAAAAAAAAGTGTATGAGAAATATTTTCCATTCCTCTTGCCAAACCTGTTAAGAAACATTCCGTTTGTTCTTCCAAAGCTAATGTTTACCTTTTCTAATAGACAAGACTTTCATCTGAAGTCTGATATTTTAGAAGTTTTCATTTACTACTTTAGAAGCAATATCTTTCCCATGTTACATAGGTATTCACCACCATTACTTTCACTGAATTCAGTATCAAATATGATTATGAAACAAATCACTGGAATATGCTGATAAGAAATAAGTTATTTCCAAACTATTTTAGCATGCATCTACAGTACTCTGCATTTGTACAGATACATGGAAAATTCTATGCTATTGGAAGAATGTTACTTCTTTTTATTTTTTTTTTAAGAAAACAAGCTTTGTTTTCCAAACAAAGTTTAGCGATGTATTTAGAAGTGATCTTCTAGTCTTAGTTTTGAAGTACTCAAGAAAGAACAGAATCTGGAATTCTATTTATTCAGATGGATTTTTAATTATATTGCTCAATAGTGGCTTTCTTTTTTTTTTTTTAGGAATAAAGAATAAAGATGTTATTTCATTTCTTAATAATCCGAGCACATTTAATATACGTTCTCTTGTTTTTTCATAGAACACCAACTGACCTTGTACACGTGTAATAAATGATCTTCAAAGATGAATGTTTTAAAGCATTTTGATTTATGTTATTGGCTCACCAACTATTCCCAGGGAAAATGAGGTGGAATACTTCCAGATATGCCCTTCTCACCTTCTTCCTCACGTCTCTTTTTCCTGCCAAAATCTTGTTTTCACAGTTGTATTTTGTTACTGATGCTTAGTCTGTGTGGTCCCTTTCTAGCAGGGAAACAGAAATAGAGAAACACCCTGACTGATCTTCTCTTTCACCGTAATCCCAGCCTCTAGAGTATTTGGAGGATCAGCCATTTGCTGGCTCCCCATTTCTTTCATTCTTCCCAGATCTGAGTTTAGTTGGTGGAGATAGAATATTGATGCCTCGTGACTGGTGGACCAAGCAGGTGCTTGTCCCAGCACTTTTCTCCAGGTGTGTCTACACTGGCAGCTCAACCATTATGACTGAATTGTCAGATCAGTTCAAACAATTTGTTGGTTTTTTTTAAAAAATGAATTCATTGAGTACTTAGCTAAAATACCGAGCCACAGGCTTTAACTGACAGGTCAGAATGGTGATTTGTATAAGGATAGCCTAAATTATTTATAGAACGTTCTAGAGCAGTGTCGTGCTAAGCATGCATACTGGAAAATATCAAAACCTAATGGCATCCTGTTCCTCCACTGCACAGATAAGACATTGCTGTTTTTAAATTGTCATTTAGAAATACTGTGAATGAAAGTGTAAATTGAATATCTTCAAAATATTAACGTGTTGAACTAGATTCAAATCTGAAAAAAATTCTTTTAAAAGAGCAGGTAAGCTGGAAATTTGTAACAACAAAACCACAGAAATTATGAGTTTTGCTTAAAACTCTGGCATTGATTGATACATCCCTTTGGAATCTAACAGAGACCAATACCTTCTCACATCACTGCCTTGCCCTTTGTTCTGCAATCCTAAAGCATGGAAAGAATACAGTTAAAATTAGCAACAGAGCAATAGATTTCCTAAAGGAATTATTGTACACAAATGGAAGCAAAGCAAATTAGTTTAAAGTTTAGATTGAAAAAATTAACCATGGGAGCCTTCTTTATTTTGTTTCACAGTCTTCCAAGTCAGAGGACCATGTGACTCCAGGTTTATAAGTGAGTTGGACTTTGGCTGGTGATAATAATACTAACAAGTAATCTTCCCATAGTATATTATGTGTAGGCATTAAGAGCTTAGCATCCATTAACTTCTTCAATTCCCACAACGATCCTGTGAGATAAGCAGTATTACTATGTCCATTTTATAGATGAAGAGAATGAAGTACACTAGCTAACATCCACCAGCGGCTCCTTGGAAACCACATGGGGCAGTTCTACTCTGTCCTACAGGGTTGCTGTAAGTCAGAATGACTGGAGGGCAATGGGTTTGGTTGTTTTTTTTTTTTTTAGCTGACATTTATTGGATTGCTTGCCAGGCATCATACTAAGTATTTTATATACATACTATCTACTCTGTCCTATAGGGTCACTGTGAGTTGAAATCTACTCGGCACACGACAACATACTATCTATCAGGAGCTCCCGGTGGCGCAATGGTTAACAGAGCTCCCTCTTAACTGAAAGGTTGGCGGTTCAGATCTACCCAGGGGCTCCTCAGGAGAAAGACCTGAAGCTCTGCTCCTGTAAAGATTATAGCCTAGAAAATCCTATGGGGCACTTCTACTTCGCCTCATGGGGTCACTATGATTCGAAAATTGACTTGACCGCACGGAACAACATATTGAGGCACGTGTTACAAAATAAGGCGGGTAGCACGGGCTTAATTGTGTTTACTTACTAATCTGTCGTGCACAGTTTCACCTGGATGTGGTGAAAACCGGGTGAAATTGTGCACTACAGATTAGTAAGTAAACACAATTAAGCCCGTGCGTACCTTGCTTACTGTAAACTGGTACATACGTGCTTACTGGTTAATCCAGCCCTGAACATACTAGTAAATATTCATAACATCTCATGAGGTAGATACAATTACCGTTGCACTCATTTTACAGATGAGGAAACTGGGGACTGCAAGAAGTTAATTTGTTCAATTGCACATAGCTAGTACACGATGAAGCCAGGATTCAAACGCAGGACTGTGTGATTCCAGAGTCTACTTACTGAACCACTGAGCAACCCTACTCTTCTAACTTCACGATCTACGTCTAGGGGGTCTGAAGTTCCTCCCTTGAATAATAAAGAGATCAGATCTGACTTGAAATCTAAGGACACAAAAGATACTGGTGGAAATATCACGGTTCTTCCGATAAAGTATTGAAGTCGAAATTGCTACTCTGTAACTTCTTGCAAGTGCCATAACTTTCTGAACATCACTTTACTTATGTATACAACAGGAATGTTAATTATAATAATTTACCAATTTCATAAGAGTTTCTGTTGTCCCACCTTCCATTGGTACTGACTTTTTAAAAAAAAAACAAAACAACTTTCCCTAGGAATAATTTATATACAATAAACTGCGCCTACTTAAAGTATACAATTCAATGTGTTTTTATAGTTGTATGTACCTGTGAAACTACCACTACAATTAGGATAAAGAAAATTTCCATCACCCTAAATTTTCTTCACGCCCCTTTGCAGTCCATCTTTTCCTCCATTCCTGGCCCTGGCAACCATTGATCGGCCTCTGCGTTTTACAAAGATGCGATCATACAACATGTACTCTACTCTGTCTGGCTTCTTTCCCTCAGCATAATGATTTTGAGATTCATCCACGTTGATGCCTGTATTGATAATTTATGCTTTTTTATTACTGAATGATACAACTACTCCTCTTTATTGACTATCATGTTATCCAAGACATTTCGCATTTACCGTAAGAAATCTATTATCTATTTTGAGCATTAACAAGGAGCAGAGGCGAGAGGGGGAGGGGCGAGGGCGAGGGCAAGGGCGAGGGCTGCTGGTCGTTCCGTTCGTATTGCCAGGTTGAGCGGAGGAGCTGCTGGACCCCCAGCTAACCCGGGTAGGTGGGCCCCGGGCAGGGGGCGGGGCTGCAGGAGGTGCAGGGAGCTCTTCTTCCAAAGAAGCCTTTCTTCCATCTCCATGGCCTGTGCCGGGCTCTGGTGGCTGGGGGGTACCTGCCCGCAGGCCTGGGAGCTGCAGGCCGCCGTGGCCCATCTCCAGGGCCCGCAGAACAGAAAGTAGAGACGCCAGGTGTCCAGGTCTGCACGGAGGCCTAGAGCGGGGCCAGGTGATGGTGGGCCCCTGATGCTCTTGAGGTGGCAGGCAATCTCTGACCACCACCACCATGAGCTCCACGGTGGTAGGGAAGGCGTGGTGGGGAAGGGGGACCCACCATGCCATGTGCTTCCCAAGAAGCACTTGGGGTGCTCCACAGCTGTGAGTGACGGGGGTGGGGGAGCACCAGCACTGAAGATCGGGGTGGCTCAGACTCTTGCATAACTCCAATTTCACGTAACGACCTGGTGTTCGGAACATAACTATGTTGAAAAGTGAGGATTGGGTGTATTCCATTCTACAGATATAATACATTTTTTATCCATTCACCTGTTGATGGACATTTGGGGTGTTTCTAGTTATTGGTTGTTGTGAATAAAGCTGCTATGAACATTCATTTACAAGTCTTTGTGTGAAAATATATTTTCATGTTCTTGAGTAAAACATATAGGAGTGAATTGCCTGGGTCACATGATAGATGTAGGTTTAAATTTTTAAGTAAATGCCAAACAGTTTTATAAGTGATTATACCGACCTGCATTCTGAGAAGAAATGTAAAAGACTTACAGTTGCTCCACATTCTAGTCAACACCTGGTATTGTCAGTCTTTAATTTTAGCCATTCTAGTAGGTGTGTAATGGAATCTAATTGTGATTTTAATTTTAATTTTCCTGAGATAATCCTGTTGAGCATACTTTCATGTGCTTATTGACCATCCGTGTATTGATTTGTATGAAATATCTGTTCAAATCTTTTGCCCATTTTTACACTGAGTTGTTCATATTTTTATGTTGAGTTGTAAGAGTTCTTTATATGTTATTAACATATGTCATTTGTTGTAAATATATATTATTTTCTACTTTACTGTAGCTTAAATTTACATTTTTCTTAACCATGTCGTTCAGAGAGCAAAGGTTTTTCAATCTTGATATAATCCAATATATCAATTATTCTTTTATTGTTAGTGCTTTGTGTATCCTAAGAAATTTTTGCCTACCCTAAGATTGAAAAGATTTTCTCCTTTTCCTTCTAGGAGTTTTATAGTTTTAGCTTTTACATGTAGGCCTACAATCTATTTTGAGTTAGTTTTTGTGTAGGGGAGAGATAAGGGTCAAGGTTCATTTTTTAAAATATAGTTTTTCAGTTGTTCCAGCTCCTTTTGTTGACCAAGAATATTCTTTCCCCATTGAATTACCTTGGTGCCTTTGTTGAAAATCAATTGATCCTGTATGTTTGGGCCTATTTCTAGGTTCTTTATTCTGTTCCAGCTAAAACTCTACTTTGTAATGATATACTGTTCTTTTTATATATTGCTGTGGATTTGATTTTTAATATCTTATTAAGGATTTTTACATCCATGTTCATGAGAAATATTAGTCTGTGATTATCTTTTCTTATAGTGTCTTTATCTCACAGTGTCATGATAATCCTGGTCTCATACAATAAATTGGGAAATTCTCTCCATCCTATTTTCTGAAAGAGTTTGTGTAGAATTGGTTTTATACATTGCTTAAATGTGTGGTAACATTGACTAGTCAAACCATCTGAGCCTATAGTCTTTGTGAGAAGATTTTAAATGACAAATTTAATTTCTTTAATAGCTATAGGGCTATTCAGGTTATCTATTTTTTCATGAGTGAGTTTTGGCAGTTTATATTTTTAAGGAATTTGTCAGTTTAACCTAATTTTTGAATGTTAGCATAAAGTTGTTGGTAACTCTTTAATTGTTCTTCTAAAGCTGTTTAATCTGTAGTGATGCTTCCCTTTACATTGTTGATATTGGTAATTTGCAGTATCTCTTTTTCTTAACCAGTCTAGCTAGAAGTTTAATTAATTTGTTACTCATTTTGAGGAACCAGTTTTTGGCTACTTAAAGTTTCTCTAACAGTCATATGTTTTCTGTTTTATTGATTTTGATCTTATCTTTATTATTCTCTTTCTTTTGCTTACTTTGGATTTGATTTGATCTTATTCCATCTTCTTGAGGTAGAACCTTGTTATTGATTATAGATGTGTTTTGTTTTTTAATTAAGAATTTAAAATTATAATTTTTTCTCTAAGCACTGTTTTGGCAGCATCCCACAAAGGTTGCTGTTTTATAATTTTGTTATTATTTAGTTCAAAATATTTTCTAATTTCATTTGTCATTTCTTTGATTCTGTGATCTTTGAATTATTTAGAAGTGTATCATTTAATTCCTAGATATCTGCTTTTTGAGATAACTTACGACTATTTATTTCTGATTTAATTCCATTGGGGTTAGTATACTTATTGTGCATGATTTTCATTCTTAAGATTTATTGGGCTTATAATTTGGCTGAAACCCAATGAGAGAAGTAAAACTATTAGTGATTTCAATTTACCTGAATCCTCTTTTTCTTAGTGTTTCTGTCAGTGAGTAAAAGAGAGAGTAGAATCTTTGCAGACAAATTCCCATATTGTATAAGCTCCCATTTCTAAATTACTGGTGCGGGCGATGGTTGATAATATGATAACAAATGGTAGTAATCACCAGGAGCTAAACAGAAATTAAAAGAAGGAGCTGCTTGGGAACTTGGTTTATTTTTCCTTTGTCACTCTCTTTTTCTTAATTTGTCAATGTTAGCTGCTATGGCAACCCCCCACCCTCCATTTGTTCACAAACTGTATCCATGCTTATTCACTCGTTTATTTTTAGTTAACAAGTATTTATTGAGGACATAGCTTGTGCCAAGCCCAGTGTACTAGACATTAATACTACTCAGGTAAGTAAAACACAGAAACATTGATGGCCTTCATGGACTTGACAATCAAATTCTGTATTTGCAATATTACCTTCTCTCTGCATACTGCAATTCCTACCTCTCATCTTGTCAATAGGATTAAGTGTGTTGTGAGGTAATATAGCTTTATTCAAATTCTTTCTCTACAGGATGCCTGACTCAGGTGGAGTCTACATTTTGGGCTTTAGCCATAAAATTAGGTCAGTCATTTAACCTGACTAGAACACCTAGCAGATCAAGTCAGCAAGCTGTCTGCAAAGAAATCTGCTAACAATCTGTCTCTAAATGAATAGGAGTTTTCAAGAATGAAGAGGTAGCAATGATGCACCAGAATTTTACATAGTGCTATGGAAAATGGGGAACAAATACCTCTCTTCTCTTTTAAATCACATACTCTCAAAACAGCACCAAACTGATCATTCAGTTTTAGATAATGATAGAGTAGCTTGGTTGGGCAAACCCTTCCACAGATAAAGTTATAAAATCTGGATAGACTATTAAAAAGAAAAAAAAATTATTTGAAGGCATTTTGTAGCAACCAAAATTAGGTAAAAACTAGAGGGAAGTAAATCATTGAAAGATCAGAACTGCACCAGGTAAGATTTGTAACTCCATGGATTCAATGCCAACAAGACCAAGTGGCTGATGAAACATGCAGTTTATACACTCTTACCCTTCTTTCCTGCTCAATCATTTAATGGAGACAGTGCTAGAGAGAAATTCATGCTGGGTTCTGTACATGTGCATATGTCAAGAAGAATTGTGTTTGTGGCAGCTCAATAATCACTTTAGAATCTTTTTAAGATTCTAATAAGTATTTATTTGCCTTGCTTTGTTGAAGGAGGAGATGGGTGGGGGAGTGGGTAGACCGCTTTGGAATAGCAGCCAAAAGAATGAGAGAAACATGTTTAGAGCTGGGGTTAAAGCAAGGAGTCTACCTGAGTGAAGGATTTCCTAAATCAGCTGCTGGTAATGGGCAAAGCAGAAATCTAAACAGGAAAATTGAGGCCCAAGCTGCCTGGAGGGGAGTCAAAAAGACCAGAGGTAGGGCAGAGGCAGGTGCTAAATTGGGGCACAGAGCCAAGAGTTTGGATCCTGGGGGAGCAGACTGGGCATCAAAAAGGGAGGATCAAAAGAGATGTAGGGGTTGGACCCCAACAATGATGTGAATATCAGCTGGCACTTGTGGTTTGCTGTTAGGGAGCTTCGTACTTATACTGGTTTAAAGGAATTTGTTAGTAAATGTGATCTATTAATTTTTAAGAGACACTGGAAGAATTATTATTTTTTTATAGATTATTAGTTCTTCTTTCAGTTTTCTGTTTTTACCTTAGAACCCTTTGCAGTAGCTTTTTCCTCCATCTAAATATTTTTAATGCCTAGTCATCCCATGAATGACTGGCATGCCTTCCTGCCACTCAGATCTCAGCTTAAGTGCCACTTCCACCAAGAAGCTTTCCCTGACTACATAATCTAAAGAAGCCTCCTAGAACCTCCTCTATAACAACTCTTTAATTTTTAAGATAGGACTCACCACTCATTGACATTTCCTCTCTCTCTCTATATATATATATACGCCTCCTTTTCTTCTTCCTTTTGTCCACCGCCTCCTACTAGACTGTAATTTTCATGAGAGCTTGGGCCTTGGCTGTCTCATTTACAATGGTAGCTTCAACACATAGAAAAGTATGTGATTCTTAATGTTTCTCAATAAGTATTTTATGAAAACATAAATGGATTATTTCTAAAGTAATTAGCATTTTAAAATGCTTTGCTTTGTTTTACTGAGGTTTTCATGTCTTTAGCATTGTAAATACTTGATAGCCATCAAAGGAATTTGTTGCTCCATCCTAGAAGAAGCGATAGGCCAATATTAATATCGTGATCACTAATTACCCAGCTGTCCCTTAAAAGTATCTGTATTTTATGCCATAGGGAATAGGGTATGTTAGTCATTCATTTCTTAGTAGTAAAAGGCTGCATGAAAACCAGTCCTAACTCCTCTTGTTTATTCCAATCCCCTGGCATTATATAGGAGTCCCAGGTGGCACAAATAGTTAAGCACTCTACTACTAACCAAAGGTTTGGGTTTTGAACCCATCCAGAGGTGCCTTGGAAGACCAGCCTGGTGATCTGCTTCTGAAAGGTCACAACCTTGAAAACTTATGGAGCAGTTCTACACTACATACATAGGGTCACCATGAGTCCGAATCTACTCAAAAGCAACTAAGAACAACAACAGCGTTAAATACCTCAAGACTCTTTTAAAAGAGGAGAAAGTGGACAACAAATAAAAGGTCATGTAAAAGTATCTTCTTCATCCTGGATGTGATATTTAAGTGGTTGATATGAAGAATTCTTAAGAGGCAAATATTAGTCATCAGTGTGGGGGAAAGAATTTAATATTACCCAAAGAATTTGGTCTTTATCCTTGGTTCCTGAAAAAGATAACCTCTAAAACCTTGGAATGTCCCCAGTGACCAAAGTGTCTTTGAGGAGGTTACAGACCACAACTGAAAGTTTGTGCTAATGAGGTGACTCAGGTAGGGGCTGGCCAGGTCAGATGTCAACTGACTTTAGAGGAGGTGGGCTAATTCAATCAATCATGCCTATATAATGAGGCCCCAGTAAAGGCTCTGGATACAGAAAATCCATGGGCTTCTTGGTTGGTGATAGACATCAATGTATGTGGGAAGATAGCATGTTTCTTTTAAGGACGTGGAAGCTCTGCATTGGGAGCCCTCCTAGACCTTGCACTATGTATCTCTACATTTTTACTAAAATAAAACTGTAAAGGTAAGCATAGTGCCTTTCTAAGTTTTGAGAGTCATTCCAGCGAATTATCAAACCCGAGCGAGTAGTGGGAACCAGCAGGCTAGAAGTGAGGAGGTACTTCTGGAAAAATGGTGCTCTAGGCAGAAGCACCATGCCAACCCTCCACAGCAAAGATCCGAAAAACTAAGCCAAATGGAGAAAACAGCAATCCTGAAACCCTAAAACATCAAATGAAGAGATAAAGAACTCAGCCAAGCACCAAATGGAGTGAGAAAACTGACAGAGAAC
>NW_004444032.1:462341-527140 GCF_000243295.1 Trichechus manatus latirostris | reverse complement strand
GCTGGTGATAGGGAACCCAAGGTTGAGTAAGGTCAGTGTTGATGTGTAGTGAGGTTGTTAACCATTGTCATAGGGCAACATGTGTACTAACTCTTTAATGAGAAACTATTTTGTTCTGTAAACCTTCATCTAAAGTGAGAATAGCAGCACAGCTGGAAGAGCGTAGTCGATGTCACTGAACTGTGCATGTAGAAATTTTTGTAATGGTATATCTTTGGCTATGTGTATTTTCACCAGAAAAAAGGTCACGAAGGGAGAGGGTTGACATGTCGTGGGGTTGTTAACCAATGTCATAAAACAATATGTGTACTACTGTTTAATGAGAAACTATTTGTTCTGTAAACCTTCACCTGAAGTATAATAAAAAAAAAAAAAAAATGACAAAAAAAAGTTAGGGGTAACTAGGGGCCTGAGGCTGGCGTCTTGAAGAAGTAGAAGAGGTCCTAAATTTAGAGCTGGCATGTTACAAGTGAGGGTGTTTTGGTTAAGTTCCAAGCTTTCAGCTTGGCAGTCTGGAGGACTGTGCATTTGATCTGACCTAGCTCTTGTGATTGGGGTCAGAGGAAGGACTGCGTGTGCAGATGAATTGAAACTGATTTAAATGGTACTGAAGTGAAACTGAATTCCTTCAAATTAGATGGTGTCAGATACAGGGCTTTGAACAGGTTCATTCCAATTCAAATCCCTGCTGAAAATTTGCATTTCCACCGAAAGATATACTGAATCAGATTCTAGAGTTTAACAAGATGCTCAGGTGATTCTTATGTTTGATAAATTTTGAGAACTACTGCTCTGTTAGTGGTTCTCAGAATTTGCCCCTACCCAGCAGCATTAGCTTCCCCTGGGAACTTGTTAGAAATGCAGATTCTCAGCAAGAAATGCAAATTATCAGCAAGAATTCAAACTGGACTGAACCAGTTTGAAACCTTGGTCAGAGAAGTGGAATAGATAGATTGCAAGTGATACAATACAGTTAGGATTCTCATACACAGAAGGGATTTAATTTATTTCTAACTTAAAAAAGTTAAAATCCTAAAGAGATGTATTATGTCTATTTAAAAGAGTTTAAACCTAAGGTCAAAATTAGTAATATATTTTACAGCTTCTGCTTTACCTAGCTCAGTTTCTTAACTGAGGCTATACATCAGAATCACCTGGAAGCACTTTTGATTAATAGAGATGCTGGATGTCCCACCCTCAGAGCTTCTGATTGAGCTGGTCTGAGTGGAGCAAGGGCATTGATACATAGCCTTAAATTCTTAACACAGCTACATTTTAGAAATGTTTGTGAGTATTGTTTATAATGGGAAGTGATTAAAAATGATTTAAATATCTTTCAAATGTTGTTGTCACAATAGATTTAAGGAGATGAAAAAATTTTGACATTTTATAGCAAGAAAAACTTAGTTTTATATGAGAGTCCATAGCAAATGGTCCTGTTTAAAACAGACAATTGTTTTTAGTGTTTTCTGTAGCCTGTTATCTATTTTTCACCCAAAAACTATAGTTAGTTGTTAGCTGAATTAGATTTCTCTGTGACTCTTAATTTTTGTTTGTTTTGTTTTGTGAGGTGTGTGTGATGCATTCATTATACAGAAAATAAAAATAAAAGGTTTCAGCCCTGGGCTGTTGTCTAGGATCTTTCCTGAAGGACACTGAATTTGGCAGTGGGGACTTTGCCCAGCCTCCTTGAGGTGAGGGCTCTTGGACCTGAGTCCCACAGGCTGGAGCTGCAGTGGACAATGGGCATATGTCACCATTACCTTGAATTTTGAAGTACAAAAATCTTAAGTCCTAAAACCCCAAATGTTGCTAAAATTGAAATGGTTGATAACTCAGCACCTTGGGCAACTTGATCAAGGGAAGAACTTGTTAGTTACCCTGGAGTTGGCTCCGACTTACATATAATAGAATGAAATATCGCCCAGCTCTGTGCCATGTTCATGATAGCTCGTATGTTCGAATCCATTGTTGTGACTATTGTGTAGGGAAGAACAAGTCTTAGTTAAAAGTGTCAAACAAAATAGACGAGGTTCTCTTTTCCATATTTAAGAAGGTTGAGGGGGAGAAATGCCCTTTGGGATGCTTCTCGTCCTTCTCTGGGCCTGGGACTAGCTCTGGAGGACAATAGGGCCTCTGCTGTTGCGCATGGGGCCTACCATCACCTGTGCCTTTAGACTGAACTCAGAGGAAAACAAAATGCTATACCTGGAGTTTTAGTGATTATCCACTCATCACCTTTTTAAAATTTTATTTTAAAATTATATTGTGGTAATATATACAACAAAATTTTTTTTGCCATTTTAGTCATTTTTAAGCGTACAATTCAGTGACATTAATTGCATTCGCTATGTTGCGCAACCACCACCGCTATCTATTTTCAGAAGTTTTTCATTGCCCCTGCCCACCTTTCACAGGTGAAATAGCTAAAGCTTAGGAAGTTCTGTGACCAGCCACAGTCCAGTGTGGCTCCTGCTGAGAGAGACTTCCGCCCTGCACTGCCCTCCCACCGACAGGCCTCAGCGCAACTGTCTCCTATCCAAGTCCAGAAAGGCCAAGTCCAAGTCCAAACACGGAGTAGAGAGGAAATTCAGTAAACACAGGACAAAGGCCCACCTACCAGAATTCAAGAAGCCTGTGCTGGGAATCTCCTGTGCACCAGGCTTTGCTACCTCAAGGATGAGCAATACACAGACTCTGTGGTCTGGCTCAACTGAGCTCACTAATGTCCTAAGATTTTTAGAAATCTAGGAATAAAAAAAAACAACTGATTTAAAATGCACAGAAGGGATGAGGTTGAACTTTAATCATCTCAGTTAGCATTTGGTCATGACTCAGAATTTCAGTGTATTCAGTCCAGTAAAAACTGATATAAGGAGTTTGCAAAGACTGAATCAAGAGGGCAAAAGTTTAAATCTTTCATTAAAAAAGTGTATATATGTATATGTATATATGACAGTTAACACTGCAAGGCCTTTATACTGGGAGATGGGGTGGTGAATGTTGGGGGAAGTTTAGACTTTGGGAGGAACAGGAATACATATGAAATAACCAACACAAATCTTCCCACATCTGCATTTTCTTTTAAATGACTTCTCTTCAGTAATACACCAGATTTTTAAATTTCTTTATTATTTTTATGCTTTTTTTTTCTTTTTCCTTAGTCTGTCAGAGCTAACAAAAGCTCAGGCTGCAGTTGCAAATTCAGTTTCCAAAGAAGTAATATCCTTTATAACACCACTGCCCTGTAAAGAAAGGAGCCAGGAAGTGACATGTTAATTTTAACCTCTAAATTTTAATTTTAAAAAATAAAAAAAGGATAAGAAAAAGTGATTGAAAACTTAATGCCATATAGAAAAGACATCAAATTGGTAAGAGAAGAAACATTTATTTCCAGTTTTGGATGGGGAACGAAAACAACTGAGAGGAAGGGAAAACAAGATTATATAGTACGTGGCAGTTACCCTTTGAAGAAATCACACGCTCAGGTGTAAAACTACATGACTTGGAGAAGTTTGCTGATCCTCAGATACTCAACTGGCTATGGGCAAACAGGTTAGTATAAACTGACTGCATAAAAAGCTGTCATTTTTCACCCCCATCTGTGAGAGTAATTTTTTTTATATTTTGCATCTGTGACACGAGCAGCGGTGTGTCTTACCTACTGTCAAGTTGGATCACTGTGATAGAGCTTCCTGGTAAACATCACTAGGCATTATGGATTTAAAGAGATATTACTTCTTTTTCGTTTGGCTGTAATCAGCAGGCAAATGTTCTCTGATACTCATAGGAGGGAGCAAGATAGATCAAAAGCTTCTCACCCTCTACAAATAAATGTCTGGAAATGCTTGGGTCTGCCAGGATTCCAGGAGATAGTGAACATCTCGCAGCTGGTGAAGCTCGGCCTCTTTGTCTCTGATGCCTGCATCTTATCACTATGTGCAAATTATTTAGCAACTGCCACATTATTTACAGGTATGAATTGCACAAATTAACCTCATAAATAATTCATTTGGGGGGCCGTGAATTAATAGTGCACCATGGTAAAATAATCATCTATTTTTGCAAAGCTGGTAGCAATTGTCATTATGAGTTAGATTTGAATTCTTTTTTCCAAACAATAGTTTTAGAACACTGCATATGGCTTTTCGAAGGTTTAGAATGAAAACTGCAGAATATCATGAAGAACACACATATCTAGATGATCCACGAGAATACCCTAAAAAGTACAGAGTTCAGGCAAATGAGTGAGATTTCTGGTGTGATAATTGCTTCACTTTTTCAGTCACTTTGAATGTATAGATAGACACACCCATAACAAATAGAAAGCCTTCAGTGTGTGGTTTGTTTTTTTTTTTTAAAGTCTTTTTTCTTAACGAGAGCTCTGAAATATATTGACACATTAGGTGAAAGAGTTTGATGGGAAAGGCAGTAGGGCTTGTCCTAACAGATCCGCAGCCTGTCAACCTATTTTCCCAATCAGAAACAAGAATCTGACTCAAGTGCCCCATAATTCATTTCTAGAACTTGAAGCAGAAGCAAAAATGTTACTTCTCCACAGTAAGACATAAGAATGTCACTGTGGACTTCAGGGAAAGACAGTCGCAAGTTTGTTTGCTGGTAGACTCCTAGGGAGCTGAACACAAAAATCCAATAAATAATTAGCTCTCCTGTGACAGGCTGCTGAATTACTGTGATACATTAATTGGACAAAATTAGCATGAATTAAGGCAAATAAGTATAACATGTAATTTATTACTTACTAAGCATGGTGCTGCAGTGGAAGCTTTGGATTTCCCTTAAGATTGCTTTAACAGCTATAATGCATTCCTTAATTTACTCTGTGGAAAATCAATTTTTTCAGAGTTCATTAAGCACCAATGTGTTACAATACAACCCTCTAGAGCATAGAGCCTCAATACATTATGCAAATCCATGCCAATGTGGCACCGATATGTAAATAGCAGTGATATTGTCAGCCTCCTATTGATAAGTCTGACCACAATGAAAACACCTAGAACTTCTTTAATCTGCTGATGTATTTCATGTGTTTGGGACTATTGTATCCTGTTACTTGCAGAATATATAGCTGTTGCCATGGAGTCAATTTTGACACATAGAGACCCTAAAGCACAGAGTAGAACTGTCACATAGGGCTTCCAAGACTAGTTTCCAATCTTTATGAAAGCAGACTGCCATACCTTTTTCCCGAGGAGTGGTTGGTGGGTTTGAACTGCTGACCTTTGGCTTAGTAGCCAAGCACTGAACCACTGTGCCACCAGGGCTCCTTTTGCAGAATATAGTGCCTATATTTCTTACAAGGTATATAGTAAAGCTTTTTTCGATGGCTGGTAGCAGTGTCATTTCTTTTTAATTCCACAACTTCTTGTCTATGCTAGCCAATCAATCAACAAGTGTTTATTAAGTGTGTGTTATGCAACCGGTGCAGTCACTTTTGACTTTTAATTGATGTTCGGCTCTATATAGAAATCCGTTGGTGCTACAAATGGATGACCCGGTTGGTATTTGAAATACAGGTGGCGTAGCTTGCAGCATGACAGCCACATGTTAGCCACCACGGTACAACGAACTGATAGATGGGGTGGTGGCACATAGTAGGCAATATATATGAAATGAAAGAAACACCAACAACCTGAAATGAATTAGAAATTATACAACGAAAACGAAGAACAGCAATCCAGAAACTTAACAAATGGAGAAAACTGGTAATAATTAAAAAATATTATCAAAACTCTCCCTCTGTTAATTTTTTGTACAAAATAGTTATTCCACTGAAGACTGATGTGGACTTTCTTCTTTTTGGATGAACTGCTTTCAGCAGTCTGAAATTAAAAAAGAATCAAATTGAGTATCATTGATTGGATTACTTGCAGTATTTTCTAAACTATAAAATACTAATTGTTAAGGATAGTGATGATAATTAACTGCTTAATTGTACAGAATTGCTCACGAAGGTAAGTACCAAAAAAGGTAAAGCTTTTTAGGGGGAAAGAAGAAAAAATCCCGGACCTTTCCATATCTTATGTGATAAATAAAGTCTCCCTGTGTTCTATCAGTTTTAGTAAATTAATGTTGGCTCAGGCAGCAAATGCAGGTAAGATGTCCTGCCTTTTACTGATGGAAAAATTGCATTGGAGACTACAAGATTTTTTCTCAACTGACTAGCATTTCTCAGTGTGTGCTGCAATTTTACCTAGAAATTAGGTGAGTTTGGGGGAAAGTGGAATTTTCATGATTCAACACTTAGGAGCTTGTTGGTTTATTGGCTTTAAAAAGGAAAGACAGTGTGAATTATGTAGAGAGTAAGGTTGATGAGGATTAGAAGGAAAAAAGTTAACACTCAAAAAAATTGAAAAAAGTTAAAAGTAAGTCCAACAATCTACAGAAATAAAAACAGAAGAAACAAAATCACTGCTAAATTCCATATGATGTAAAAGCCATGGGAAAAAAATCATCAGAATATTATCTCCGTGAATACTAGACCTCATGTTTTCATCACTGAATTCTTAGTACCTAGAGTAGAATGGGGGGTCCCTAGGTTGTGCAAACAGTTAGAACACTAGGCCGTTAGCTGAAAGGTTAAAGGTTTAAGTCCACCCAGAGGAGCCTTGGAAGAAAGGCCTGGTGATCCACCTTTGAAAAATCAGCCATTAAGAGTCCTGTGGAGCATAGTTCTACTCTGACATACATGGGGTTACCATGTGTCAGAATTGACTCCGTGGTGTATGGTTTTACTGGAAAGTAGAATAAAGGAGGGATGAGTCAGGAAGCTGGGTGGAGAACTAACCTTTAATCTGTGTCAAAATATCACCAAGACACTAAAATATCTTTAGAAATATAACCAGACACAGAAAATGGTATTTCTACATTTCCTCTCGGGAGAATCTTCTATGAGGCAGAAAGAAATATGTTGTTATGGGGTGGAGGCTGGAATTAAACCTGGTGGCCCCTCAGAGAGGGTGGCTGTGGTTCTCTACAGGGCTTTGGTTTTTCTGAATGGAGTCTGTGTCTATGGGGCTAAACTGATTTATCTGGGCTAAATGGAGGACTTGAGCTCTGTCTCAGTGTAAAGATCCAGAGCTATGGTTCCTTTCCCTCTTCTTGAATTATGAAATTCTCAGCCTCTATGCTGAATGTGGAGCCCTGGTGGCACAGTGATTAAGACCTACAGCTGCTAACCAAAAGGTTGGCAGGTCGAATCCACCAAGTGCTCCCTGGAAACCCTATGGTGGAGTTCTACTCTGTCCAATAGGATTGCTATGAGTTGGAATTGACTCAACAGCAACAGGTTTGGAGTTTTTTCTTTTTTTAATTTTTATTTTTGCTGTATGTTAAATACATGGTAAGCAATTATTTAAAGAGTATCAGTTTTAAGGGCAACCCTAGTGATGATGATTTCCTCAAGCATCCACTGTCCTCTCAATTCTTTTGTCCATACAACACACAAACATTCTTAAGCTGATGTTGTCTGATATATTCACCATGACTCTAGATTATGAAATTCTTAAATCAGCTAAGAAGAAATAAGATGTTACGAAGGCTGGGGGAAAATACATCTGCTTGTGAAGGGTTTGATTCCATGACAGCATAACTTTGTATGGAGATATTTTATATGGGAATATCCTGGCATCTGTCAAATGTTGTGACCACAGCTAGCTAAGTTTTGGCAACAAGAGTCCATAGATATTTATTTTATTATGTAGGTTTTGTGAATGTGTTTGATAAACAAGTATGATGGTAAGGTGAACAAAGCATGGCTCAAAAACATTTACAGGGCAGACTGTTACGATATATTGTATCAAATATCTGATTTGTAAGGAGTAGCTAGATCTGAATTTACATGACAAGCAGAGCACTCGCTGCCTTAGAATATATGAAATGCTAACTCAATCTGTACTGCAGAAGTTTATGTGACTTTTAATTTGACTGTTTATACCTACTTGATGGATTTTTTTTAGGGTCCTCATAATATTCACTTTAAAAATTACTACTCCCTGATTAGATTAAAATATAAGTATCTGATAAATAACACATATTGTGAAAGGTTACATTGTTAATGAGAATGTTTTCTAAGGGTGTAATAGCTATGAAATATTTTTATGATTTTTCATTTAAGTAGTGTTATTAGAACTAAAGCTTTTAAAGATGCCTAATTTCTCAAACACTTCCAGAGAGAATCATTTTCTTTCACATTATATAACTGTGTTCTGGAAGTGCTTTGACTAATAGAATCTGTTGGTCTGAGATAAATAACCACATTGTAACTTGTTTACTTACATGTTTTAAAATGATAATGTTATATTTACATAGCAAGTTTAATGTTGTATTTTCATATCTAATGTGGTATCCTGTGCTTGCAAGAGTCATATAAATAAATCATTCCTTAGTTAGGGTCACTTCATATAGGCAATTTTTATATAAACATTGAGTCAAATGTTTTGACTTAAACCTTGTTTTTGCTTTCCCCCTCTGCAGTAGATACGGTAGAATACCTAACATTTGTTGAGCCCTTACCAACTGTCAGCTATCATGCTTTATAGAGTTTATTCAATTTGATCCTCACAGTAAGCCTTGACATGGGCACTTTTATCATTTCCTATTTGTAGATTAGGAAATTGAGGCCTAAAGAGATTAAATAATTTTTGTGAAGAGGTTTCAAAGCTCGTAATTGAAAGAGCTATTAATGGAACCCTGGTGGCACAATGGTTAAGCACTTGGCTGCTAATCAGAAGTTGGCAGTTCTGAACCACCTACCTAATGGCTCCTCTGGAGCAAGACCTGGCAATCTACTCCCATAAAGATTCTAGCCTAGAAAACTGTATGGGGAATTCTGCTGTGTCACATGGGGTCACTATGAGTCAAAATCGACTTGATGGCACCTTACAACAGTAACAGTAATGGAACCCAGGCCTGCATGAGCACAAAGCTTGATTTTAATCACAACACGAGACCTCATCTCTTTAAACCATAGTGACTAGGAACGCTTGCCCTACAGGTTAACACTTTGCTGTCAATGATTCTGCCTACCTGAGATCTAAATAGCGAGGGGCCTTTATGGGAGTCACATGGGAAGCTTAATATTAAGTTTCATTGAATCTGTTGATTCCTTTGGGAAGTACTGACATCTTAACAATTTTACATCTTCCAATCCATGAACGTGGAATGTCTTTCCATTTATTTAGGTCTTCTTTAATTTCTTTCAGCAATGTTTTATAGCTTTCAGAGTACAGTCTTCCACCTCCCTGGTTAAATTTATTCCAACATGTCAGTAAGACCCAAATCAATCTACAGATTCAGTGCAATGTGTATCAAAATTCCAACAGCCCTTTTTGCTTTCTGTGAACAGTATCCTATGGTAGATACTTCTTCACATGCTTAACCAGACTGGCTGTCTCATGGCCAAAACACCCACTTGGTATTTGCACAGGTTCCTATGACTGACACAACCATTTACTGATTCCACAGTGTGAGAGGGACGTTCATCCACCGTCCCTTCAGCAAGTCCTTTATTTTGAAAGGGAAAGAATTGCTGCTGAGTAAAATCTCTAGAAAGTCAGCTCCCCTCAGGAAAAACAAAACTGTGTCTGCTAAATGCTTCCCATTCCTTCATTTTGTAAGTACATTTTGGCTACAAATGTATAATATAAAAAATGTGCGGCAGTAGTCCTAATTTCTTCTATGTTCAATCCTTTATCATACGTTACATGTGGTTTATAAATATATACAAATTCAAATAAATTATTTTTTAAATTTTTTATTAGAGGTAAGACAAGGTAGCAAAATGAGAGTTTGGTCATAAATGAAACTTCTTATCAGGGTGACTCCGATTTGGAAGAGCCATAAGTGTGAATATTTATTAGTATCATAAATATTCAATATATTTTTATTCAACAGTAGATATATATATTTGAAATATACTGTGGGTCACTTTAATCTTAGCAGTAGGGAAATAAGTTAACTTGAATGGCTTCACTATAGTCCTATTCAGTCATTCCCCACTTAGGTTGTCGTTGCGTGCCGTCAAGTGACTCTGTAGGACAGAGTAGAACTGCCCTGTAGAGCTTCCAAGGCTGTAATCTTTACAGGAGCAGATCTTCAGGTCTTTTCTCCTGTAGTGCCACTGGTGGGTTTGAACCGCTGACCCTTTGGTTAACAGCTGAGCGCTCAACCATTGCAACATCAGGGCTCCTTTTATTTAGGTTAGAGGAAAGGAGAAGTGGGTAACTAGAGAAGGGACCCGGGAACATCTACATCTTCTCAAAGAGTACAGTAATAAGGTCAACAAAAGAAGAACTAGAACTGAGGTTGAAAACTGGTGATCATTCGTTTATTTTATTTGGTGTTTATAGGTTTCTTTTTTTCTTTTTAGGCTTATCCTCAAGGGATAGTTTTAATAGCAGTGAAAGTTCAAACTCTCACACTTTAAACAAATAAAACACTGAAATTACTGGTTGATACAACACGGTTTTCTGGAAAACTAATCTGTAATCAGAAATTGGCACTGAGCACAGAAAGTTTCATCATCTTGAGCAATGTCTACAGAGGGTCTGGGTGGGGTAACTCTGACATCAACAACAGAAAATACCTCTTCCTTCACAAGTAGAGGGCAAAGATCTATTCTAGCAATTTCATCAGACATGCTCCTGAAGCCTTCCTGTGTGAGGCCTTAGCATTCCACTAACCCTCTTTACCATAACTAAGCCCTGAGCATAGTTGATTAAAGACAACTTCTCTCTCTCTTTTTATTTTTTTCCAGTTTCTCAATCACATTCTTATTTCAATGATCAAGTTTATTTCTTATTAGAATGATAGGACTTTTGGGATAATGATATCACATTTCACAATATCCCTTTGCAAGATATTGTCAAATGGTACAAGATTCACAAGGAAAAGCCAAGTAAAAACACACCTCTTTGAAGGTAGAATGTGGTGTCTTCTAGTGTTGCCAGTCAGGTCTTCTTGTCCAATGCAGCCCATAAGCCTACGTCTAAAGGTTTCCATATGTGATAATATTGGCAGAACAGTTGCCAAAGAGAGCGTGCAGATATTCTCCAGGAAATGCACTGGTTATACAATTAGTCAACGGGGAGTATTGCCTATGACTGCTTTCTTTTAGCACTTCACACTGGGTGACTTGGAGCGGGGAAGTTCTGAGAATACTGAGGTCCAGAGCAGCCAGTCTTTTTGCCCCTGTGTGCTCACAGAGATTTAAACATTTTGAATGGTGGCTCACATTTTAAAAATAGTGATTTTCTACATGTAAAATCTAAATTTGCATCCTTTCTTGAAATTCTGGCAGTGAGTCCCATGCTTCTGCAATGGTTGGGCTGTGCAGTTAGGCCCCTTTGTTTGGATGGGGCGCACATACAACTGTTCAAATAAGACCAGTCCATCCTGCACATTCATTTACTTTTCTTGACTAACCCCTGTAAGCATCTGAGTATGACAAATTGAAGGAAAACATCATCTCTCTATCTTTTTCTCATCTCATGTTTTTAAAAAACATATTGAAAAATAATACACATAACATTGCACATTATATGTATACCACTTGCTGAAGTTTTACAAACCACACACCCATGTAATCAGCATCAAGATGAAGAAATTGAATGTTATGAACACCCCAGAAGCTCTCTTATGCCCCTACAAGTGACTACCCATTCCCGGTAACACTATCCGGATATCTAAATAGCCCTGGTTTTGACCACATTTCTAGAATGTTTACTAAGTGTTTAGATATATGTTGTCTCATTTGATTCCCATAACAACACTGGGAGATGGGTAGGGCTGAGTAGTCATTTTATTTCTTCAACACCATCTTTTATTGCCTTCATCATGATATTCCATAAACTGGGCGGTGTAAATTGTGAATAACCTAAACAAAATCTACCACAAAGCCTCATGTCTTTCTGAAATAACCAAACTTGAGACGTTATATAGCCGATAATAAGACTCAACCCACTGAGAATGCCTGTTATTTAGAGCAATGGGAGACTTAACTGTTACCGAATTTCCCTTTCCCCTCAAGCCTTCATTCATGTTGCTTGTTTTGAGGGCTCCTGGGTGCTGCTCTGATTAGAAGTGAAGAATACACTTGTTAGAACAGTTGCTGCAGCTGTGTGCTTGGCTCTCAAAGTTTATACATTACTGGAGTATTGCAGTGCCTCTGAAAATACATAAAGCATTATTGTTATGCTTAGCATGAGTCATTTAATGCTTCCATTAGGAGAATTTATTTTGATGGAAATAGCTCATTAGACCAGAAAATGTTTATTTTGTTTTTATTTCATATTTTAAAAAATCTGTGCATGTTTATACAGCAGGTAGAGTTAAAAGCCTGGTGTAGCAAGACTGTAGCTGTTTTTTTTTTCCTTTCAAAAACAATAACAGAAAGGTGAATTTATACACAATATACCGTAATTACTGGAATATAATGAATGCATACAATTTTTTCATCCTCAAGTATTAATTATAGAGGAATTTACAGTAATTTATAATGCATTAGAAGATTTTTTTTTTTAAGTGACCTTGGCTAATGCCCATGGTAACTCTAGCTCTCATTTATAATAATGGAGTAACTGCGTTGAAACTTGATTTTTTTATTCTAATCATATAATTGAAAAATAACATTTAACATACCCCCAAACATGGTGAACTCATTAAAAAGCTTTTTATTTATTATTTTACAATAGTTACAGTAATTACCATGTTTTAAACAAAATTTTAGCCGTTATTTTTCTTAGTTCTTTATAGACTAACAAACAGTCGTGGATTTGTTTCTTAAGTTATGCCTCTGCACATGTCCAAATAAACTGGAAAGATATTGAATTATGATGCCCTGATGTTTCTGTTTAAGAAACTCTAATGATAAATTTGCATGGTATTGTGTCTCAAGGATTAATAACCACCCATTTTTTAAAATCATACACTAGTGCCACAATGTCAAAGAAAATGTTACTCTTTTTATATAAAACAAAATGATGATTGTCCAAGGTTGATATAAGAAAGCGAATCAGTTGTTGAGCAGTGGCAGGTGGATTTTATGATCTTACTTTTGGGAATTTCTCCACATACGTACATATACTGTACCAGAACCAAACCAAACCTGTTGCTGTGGAGGCGATTCCAACACATGGCGACCCTATAGGATAGAGGAGAACTGCCCCATAGGGTTTCCAAGGAGCACCTGGTGGATTCAAACTGCTGACCTTTTGGTTAGCAGCCATAGCTCTTAACCACTAATGGTAGTGGTATATACGTATTTCAGTTTGCCTTGTTACAGTTACAGATGGGCAACTAGAAACTGTGTACTTCTTTTTTTTAGAAAATAGAGGAAACTTGGTAGCAACTTGTATGTCTTTCAGGAAAGTTTACAGAATATTTGCACACTGAATGAGATAGAACATCTTTTCACAAAGTAAAACAAAATTTACTAGTTTGGAATCAGAGTATTTCTTTACCAGAAGGTTATTCATCTTGCCCCAGTGTAAGAATACTTGAACCTCAGAAATGGATTGATTGCTTAAAATAGATAGTTTGAAAATGTAATAGGAGCAACACATGGGTGAATATGGGCATAGACTGGCTATTTCTTTTGGGGAGAAATGAAGTGAATCATTTATTTTCATCATCTTAATTACTATAGACAGCAACATGATTCACTTGATGGTAGAATTCAGTATTAACTAAGAAAATAGCTAAAATATATAGAGTAACCGTGCTACAGTCCAGCTCATGTATATGGCACAGCTATGTTGTCAGTTAATCCTGGGAATGGGACCTCCAGATGGTATATTTTCCTTTAAAGTTTTCTGGCACAGGCAAGAGAAACTTCCACTGAAAATTTACTGCTGATAGCCAAAGGAATCAGACGTTTTTCTTGTCTCTTTTGTGATAGCGCTACCTAGAGAGTTGTCACTATTGATGTGTATTATTTTTACTAAATCCCAACCTTCTTGAGAGCACGGATTATTCCTTTTGTGAGAAGAAATGTTCACTCATTTCAAATATTACTTTTGAAAGAAACAGGCCAATTTGCATAAAACAATTCACAGAAAGCTAATTAGTTGACAACTCTTTTGCTAAAAGCCAATTTGTCAAATGACCAATTTGGCTAAAGCTGATTTGCTAAGAACTCAACTTACGGAATGACCTATTCACCAAATTAGTGAGGATAAAAGAAGAATTTTGGTTTCACCACTCCTTCCATTTCTGCCACCACCTTTGGTCACTGCTTCTGCTTCTACTCAGGTCTTTGCCTCTGGTGTCAGAACAGCTACAAACTGTGCCAAGAACTATTTCAACTTGTTTGTCTGACAGACCCTAGGGTCTATGTCTTCCATTTTACAGAAAAGGAAACTGAGGCTTATACAAAGCAGTAATTAACTTGCTTAATTAATCTAATTAAATTTACATGCATATTATGTATATATGAGCGTCCAAAGCATCCAAAGCTATTAACAACTGTGTTAGGCTATGTCTTATTTAATCATTTATAGGGTGTTTCACACTGTGACCATACATAAGAACAGTTAATTAAGGTGAAATAAGTTCTTAATGACCATAAGCTTCCATTAGAAATAAAGAAAATAAATCAGGTTACAATGATTATCGAATTTTCTGGAATGGAATAGAATATCTGAATCAATTAGTCTTTTTAAAATAATTACATATAGTACACATTAGTCAGAAAAAAAAAAAAAACAAAACCCATTGCCGTGGAGTCGATTCCGACTCAAAGCAGCCCTATAGGACATAGTAGAACCGCCCCACAGTGTTTTCAAGGAGCTCTGGTGGATTCGAACTGCAGACCTTTTGGTTAGCAGATGTAGCTTTTAACCACTACTCCATCAGGGTTTCCACACATTGACATACCTTAATATAATAGCATAAAAATACACAATTCTACATCTATATAGAAAATAATGAAGCTTTATTTATCATCTTAGTTCATTCAAAAGACACTCCAACATTTGGAGTCATTGTTCTGATCAAGAGACTAGATTCAGAATTTACTTTACTTGAAACCAGGTTCTAAGCATTCAAAATAATGAGGAGACAGAGTTGTAAAATTATTTGAGAAAATTTATCAGCTGCTAAGCAAAATCGTTACTAATAAAACTTATGGGAATAACTCCTGCAACTGGTGTGGAGGAGGATAATCTTGCTTTGGAATAGTTGCTCATTAACAGAGTGCCATCTTTGGGGGAAGGAGGGGTGGGTCACTGTCCCTGCCCATAGAGAAAGAGCCTAAGGTATACAATTTAGCAATCTGCAGACATCAGTATAATGGAGGTGGAGGTAGTGGTAGAGATGTGAAGTGCTGAGGCATCTGTAAGTCTAGGCAAACTCATGCCATTTTTCCGCTAGTAACTACAGCAGAGAAAAAGGAGTCCCTGAGTGGCACAAATGGTTAAGTGCTGGACTACTAACTGAAAGGTTGGTGGTTCAAACCCACTCAGAGGCACCTTGGAAGTAAGATGGGCAATCTGCTTCTGAAAGGTAACAGCTCGAAGACCTGATGGAGCAGTTCTACTCTGCACACTTGAGGTTGCCATGAGGCAGAATCAATTCCACGGCAACTAACAACAACAGTAAAGAGAAAGTCTCTTCATTCATATCCGTGAATTTTATTTTTCTATGAAACAAAATCTTTTTTTCGTAAATTTTATTTGTTTTGTTGTTGTTGTTCAGAATACAGTCATCCTTTGGTATCCATGGGGCATTGGTTTCAGGAACCCTGCAAATACCAAAATCCATGGATGTTCAAGTCCATTGTGTAAAATGGTGTAGTATTTGCATCTAACCTATGCACATCGTAGAGTATACTTTAAATCATCTCTAGATTACTTACAATACCTAGTACAATGTAAATGGTATGCAAATAGTTGCTAATGCTTACACTCAACCCTTAATGTTTTCTCAGTCTTTGCAAGCTCAAACAATGAGTGCTGGAGATAGCCTGAGGATTTGTGAAATGGCACAAGGCTACTGCAGGACATGCCTACACATCCCTTCATTCACGAGGATTCATCATAGTGCTCAGCTGCGGCAAATTCAAGTTTGGAAATTTCTTTTCTTTCCTTTTTTAAATATTTTTGATCCATAGTTGGTTGAATCCACAGATGCAGAACTCACAGATATGGAGGGCTGACTGTATACACAGCAGAACATACACCAATGCAACAGTTTTGTCATTGTTTTAAATATATCTATCACACAACTTTTGCCAATTCAACTTTTTAAAGGTGTACAACTTATTGGCAGCAATTACAATAATCAGCTGTACAACCCACCCTTAATCAATATGATTTTTCCATTACCATTAACCCCTCTTTTCATCCTCCTTCCCACTCCAGGTAACCACTAATAAACTTTGGTCTCTGTATGTTTGCCTTTTCTTGTCTTTTTATATGAGCGAGGTCATACAGTATTTGTCCTTTTGTGATTGGCTTATTTTGCTTAGCATAATGTTTTCAAGGTCCATCCATACTGTCGCATGTATCAAGACTTCATTTCTGCTACTGGCTGAGTAGTATTCCATTGTATGTACCACATTTTGTTTATCCATTCATCTGTTGATGGGCATTTAGGTTGGTTCCACCTTTTGGCTATTGTTAGTAGTGCTACAATGAATATTGGTGTACAAGTCTCTTTTTGAGTCTCTGCTTTCAAGTTTTTTGGGTATATACCTAGGAGTGGAATTACTGGGTCATATGGTAGTTCTATTTTTAGTTTTTTGACCAACCACCACACTGACTTCCACAGTGGCGACACCACTTGTCATCCCTACCAGCAATGGATAAGAGTTCTAATTTCGCCACATCCTCGCCAACATTTGTTATGTTCTGTTTTTTTAATGTTAGCCATCCTAGTGGGAGTGAGGTGGTATCTCATTTTGGTTTTGATTTGCATCTCTCTGATGGCTAATGATACTGAACATCATTTCATGTGTTTGGTGGCCATTTGAATGCCCTCTTTGGTGAAATAACTATTTGAGTTCTTTGCCCATTTTATGATTGGGTTATTTTTCTTTTTGTTGTTAAATTGTTGAAGTTTTATATGTATTTTGGTTTGCAGATTCTTGTCAGATATGTGGTTTCCAAAGTTATTCTCCCGGTCAGTAGCTTGTCTTTTCCTGTTTTTGGTAAAGCCTTTTGATTTAATGCCCTGCTCTTTTACCAGTGAGTATTTTCTAGTTAAGTGCTTACTAGTTCTTTAGTAAAAAGGGAATATTTTTAAAAAACTCTTCTGGAATTTAGGTGAGAAGCGGGACCACTGCACAATATATTGTACTACATGATACATTTGAATGATTTAAAAAATGGAGCTACCTCAAGAAGCATGTACAGTTTAGCTAGGGGATTCTGGGCTGGATTCAACCCCATGTTGCCTTGGTCAAGAGACTTTGTGCAGTGCACAAGCTGCCCGACAGTATGTGGTGGCCTTGTGGGAGCAAGTACATGTGGAGATGGAAACAGAGTACCTGCCGAAACCAGTCCTGTGATTTCCTTCTCTCAGCTAGACTTACAGCAGGATGGGTTCAATTGATTTTTCCTACCTCATGCAAAAGTTGGGACCGACAAAAGAACCACACTCTAATCTCAATCCTGTTTCCAAAAGACCTTTCCTCAAGTCAATTCCATATGCACATCAAATACTTTATAATATAACAAATTCTAATTACTTTCTACTTGCTGATTACCTATTCTTTCTTGTTTCTTTTTTATTTTTAAGTAAATGAATTCATTTTAAAGTAAGCATGTTAATGTAAAAATGACCTATGCAGTACAGGTATATATATCTGTATATATATATATATAAATCCAAAACTCCAAAACCAGACCCACTGTTGTCAAGTTAATTCCAACTCGTTACGACCCCATAGGGTTTCCAAGGTTGTACATCTCTGAGGAAGCAGACCGCCACATCTTTCTCCCATGGAGTCACTGGTGGTTTGAAACACCCACCTTTCAGTTAGTAGTTGATGGCTTTAACCACTGCGCCACCTGTACATATACATACATATGTATGTATCTGTGTGTATATATATGTACACACACACACACAGACACACACAGACACACACACACACACACATATATATATATGGAAACCCTGGTGGCATAGTGGTTAAGAGCTAAGGCTGCTAACCAAAGGTCAGCAGTATGAATCCACCAGGTGCTCCTTTGAAACCCTATGAGGCAGTTCTACTCTGTCCTCATAGGGTCACTATGAGTTGGAATCATCTTGACAGCAACAGGTTTGTAAAGGACAAAGGAGAAAAGAAAACCTCTCTCCACCTGCATTGGAAACGACCCCTGCAGGACCAGGCACCAGGAGGTTAAATAACTTGCCCAAGCTCTAACCGCAGTAAGCAGGAGAGGGAGGCAGGGTTGACTGTGGGCCTTTTGACTCAGGGACCTGCTCTCTAAAACTTGATTCGCCACTCCCTCTTAAGCACTTTCATCTCTTCTTTCTTTCTTTGGATTTTTTCCCCATTATTGCCACAGAAAAATCTCTTCTCTCTTCCTTTTGTTAGTTGGGAATCCCATATGATCCCAAGCAAGTCGATCAAGTAGAAGACTAGAGCTGATGATATATCTTCATTAAATAAAATGAAAATTTTACCTTTTGAAGTGAAATTAGACAATATCAAGGAACAATGGCATCAACTCTTAAAATATCTTGAATCCTCTTCAGAATCTATAATGACATCTTCTCCTACTTTCTCTTCTTCTTATAATTAAAAACTTAATTTAATTTACCTTAAGCACCAATGTTCAAGGGAAATTTCTTATTAAATTTTATTGTGCCTCTTATTTTCCAAATGTATGGCAACTTTCATCTCACTTTGTACGAATGGATTTGAATACTGCTTTGGACTTATTTCTGCAATGCAAGTATCTCTTTGGAATTTATGTATGTAAAGTATGGGATAGAAGCATAAAAACAGCATTATTTCTATGTAGTTGATTGATTTGTACATGGAGTTTCATTGCATGCTAGTCAACATGATATCCACTGCAGGATTATATTACACTTATTTAAATGCTTTCTCTGTATGTGTTCTCTTATGCCTTTATGTATTCAATTTCCTTTATTAAATTTTGGAATTCTCAAGAGCAGAACTTCTTTCTACTGCATGACATATCTATTTAGAATATAAACAATGTTGGCTTATTTTAATAAAATTTTGTTATATAATTAGCCATCAGATGTGAAAAGCTTTCCTATTACAGAAATATTTTTGAAAAAGTGATCTGACATTTATTTATGAAGAGTATTTAGGAAGTTTTACAAACTTACCCCAGAATTTTCAGGCTAATAAAATTTGGCAGGAAGCTGGGGTAAAAGCTTTGGTCCAATCCTTAGCACCCTGTCCCTGACTCAGATCACCTTCAGCCTTTGTTTTCCAAAAGTAGTTGAGTACTCAAGAAATCTTGGTCTTCAGAGTTAGGACTCCTTCCTTGAGATAGAATGTACTTTAGGACTTGATACTGTTTACCTCTCAGTGTTCATCTATAAAGTAGGCAGTTTTATTCATTATAATAATTAGTATATTGTTTTAGCCCTGGGTGATGCAAACAGTTAATGCATTCAGCTGCTAACTGAAAGGCTGGAGGTTCGAATTCACCCAAAGGTGCCTAGGAAGAAAGGCCTGGTGATCTACTTCCAAAAGTCAGCCATTGAAAACCTTATGAAGCACAGTTCTATTCTGACACACATGGGGTTGCCATGAGTCAGAATTGACTCCAGGGAAACTTGTATTGGATATTGCTTTAAGATTAAATGTGGATTTAACTTTAATTTTTATTTATTATTATTTATTTATTATTATATTATATTCTACATATTATATTCACTGAATACTGCCAGACTCCATATCCTCCTACTATTCCTGACTCTAAATGCCTTCATGAACAACTGCCTCCTTTGTCATGAGACCAGAAGAACTAGATGATGCCCAGTTACCATTAGTGAACAATTTGACCAAAGATTCCATACAAGAATCCAGATCAAAAGGGGGAAAATGAAGAACAGAATTTAAAATTTTTATAGACTCTAGACTTTCTGGAGCCATGGAGGGTGGATGATCCCCTGAAACTATTGCCCTGAGATAATCTTTAAGCATTAATCAAAAATATTCCCTGAAGTCATCTTAAAACTAACAACAGTTCAGCTTAACTAGTAAAAAAAAAAAAAAAAAGTCTGCCTTGAGCATTATGCTCTTTTAAGAACTATCTGTATGGAATTAAAGTGACAACAGTAGATAGGAACCTTAGGGGGCAGTGAGTTTATTATGTTGATGAGGGAAGAACAACCAAGAAAAGGAGGGTGAGAATGGCTGTGTAACTCAAAGAATGTAACGTTACTAAATTATACTTGTGGAAACTGTTGAATTGGTGCATGTTTGCTGTGTATATTCTCAACAACAACAAAATAAATAAAATAAAATAAAAATAATACCATATTTTTCTTCACAGTGACTATAGTAATCTTATTCCCACGTTTTGGCTACTCCTTGCACATCTGAAGGATATGGAGTGGTACTTTAGTTAGCATTTTTCTAGTAATTAGTGAGGTTTAACACATCTTCAAATACTTGTTAGCCATTTGTGTTCTCAGTCTCTGAATTCTCTGTATTTTGCTCTTGTTTCTGTCAGGTTTCCTGTCTTTTCTTTTGCTGTTTGTAAGAGTTTCTTTTAAAGTTTAAGTATCAATCCACGATTAATTTTAATTTTTAAAAAGTCTTCGACCTTCCAGTTGGCCAATCATTAGTCTATGATAACTTTCAGGAACAGAAATCCTAAATTTGGATTTAGTCCAATCTATCAATTCTTTACTTTTTTGGATCTTGATTAAGTTGTTTTGAACCCTCCAGCCTTCCAAGATCACAAAGGTTTCCTCCTACTGTTGTTTTTATTAGCTTTACATTTCCTCCACTAATTTTTCACATGGAAACACTGTTTTATTAAACTTTGGAAGATTCTAAGCATCCTTTTTCCCAGAGTCGGTGGTCTGAATGCCTCCATGCTGTAGTAAACCAAGTTTAACATGTGGGCAGAAAGCATACCTCAGGATTGAACTAGTTTTTCATGTTTAGCTTGAGGTTAAATTAAAATAACTAAAATATGAGGTGGATTTTTTTTAAATATCTGAACTTTGTTTAAACAGTAAGGAAAAAATGTGAGAAGTGCTCATGATTCTTGATCTGATTCTGTGCCAGTGGCCAGGAGGGAGAAGATGGTATTTAGTGCATTAGAACAGGTAGTCTCAGAGCAGAGTTCTTAAGGTAAATGTTTGTATTTGCTTTGGTAATAGAAGTCCCACTATGGAACAGAAGTTTATGTAGATTCCCTATTGTGTGAATAGCCTTTTTGTTTTCATTTGCCATCCCTTCTTAGCCCTCTTTCATTTTTATGTCTTTCAAACAGTAATACAACTAAACATTTTAGAGTCATCATTGCATTAAAGCTGTGGCTTCTTAGAAACTAAGCATTTTTTTTCCTCTACATTTTGATTTTTTTGTGCGTGTGTGCATTTGTTGTCTGTTTCAGTTTTTACATTAACCTAATTTATAAATTGGGCTCTATTAGTCTCCATTTATTTTCTATTGCCTTGAAATTTGTGTCAAAAAACTCTGAGGATACAGCCCCAGAGGAAACAACCTATTTCCCAATTTTAGATGTTAATTCACTACTAAATTTCTTAGGTTTTTTTTTTTTTTTTTTTTTTTTTTTGGTACATCTCACCTTGGAAGTGTGGTCTAAAGAGAACGTTTAATGGGAGTATTAGCCTATGTCCAGAAAAAAGTACAGAGGATATAGATATAGAGATAGAGATCAAACTTTCACAGTAGACCATTGTCTTCTGGAGAGTTGTTTCTTTCACACCTGCCATTCTCGATACAGCCAGAGCTAAACAGAGCCCAGGGAGAAGAATAGCTGGTACTGATACAAGGACCTCTTGAGCCAACTGTGTGATTACCCCCTCAATATGCAGTCATTTCCTGGCTGTAAGGCAGAGGCTCTGCAGCAGCTACTCAGCATAGAGCGCTCGTGTCCTGGCAGGCTCAGGCAAGTGGCCCCTTGTTTCTTCTTTTATATTTTCCTTTTGTAAGCACAGATGGGTGCTCAGATGTGAGAGAGCTGTTCAAAGCACATCTCTGGATGAAAAGCAACTTTTATTTAGTTATTAGCATTGACTCTTTAGATTTCATGAATTTAGTAAATATTTCTGGCATCACTCAAAAAACCCTCCAATCAACTTACTTGGGTATTTTCTCAATAAGATTACTGTTAAACCAAGATTTTTTAAATTAATTTTCATAACATCTTATAATTATTCTTACGTTTAATTATATATTTTTAATATTCCTTCTCCTACCAGGACTGGCCCATATCTAACTTGTGTAATTTAGACTGAAACTCACTGCTGTCGAGTTGATTCTGACTCATAGTGATCCTATAGAACAGAATAGAACTGCCCCATAGGGTTTTCAAGGCTGTAATCTTTATGGAAGCAGACTGCCATATCTGTCTCCTGCAGAGCAGCTGGTGGATTTGAACTGCAGACCTTTCTGTTAACAGTGAAGTGCTTAAACCACTGTGTTACCAGGGCTCCTTGTATAATTTAAGGGGTGTGGAAAGGCTGTCTTGTTCATAAATATTTCACCAGCTTGTTACGAAACCTGAAATCCCTACTGGAGAGTTACTCCTTTCATTAATTCATCCCTTCCAGTCCAGTTCGCTTGGTTGTCTTACAACAGAGTCATCTTACTGCAAGCCTGCTCTGGGATAGCACCACACTCTAAAATAAGGACATACACAGGCACAGGATGGGGTTCCTGCCCTGGAGGGGCTTACAGTCTGTTTGGAAAAACAGGGCACACAAAATGAAGAGGAAATAATAAGACAAAGGAGCATATGTGTGGATACAGATCTTTACATTGATAGGAGTTCAGAAAGACCTCCCAGGGCGGATCTTCAGAGAAGGGTTTATGGATGACTGGCACTGGAGCCTGACCCTAAAGCAGTTATAGGGGTTGGATAAACAGGGAAAAGAAAGAATACTCTCGACAAGAAACAAAGAAAGAGAGGTACAAAAGTGAATAATATGCTCTGAAAATAAGGGACAGACCACAGTGGCTGCAGTGGATAGATTCATGTGAGAGATTGCCAACAGTGAGAGAATGCTGTTGAAGACAAAAGCTTGCATCGCAAGGTCAAATAAAGGGACATTTTTGTCATCTATTTTAGATCTAACCTATAAAAAGCCTGATTTTTTTTTTTTTTTAAGTACACATAAAGCAAGCAAGGAAAGTCACTGGTTATTATTTGACTCACAGAAAGAATTAACAAAAGCCGTGTCTAGATGACAACCAGCGCTCCTTCTAAGTGAAAACTGTGAGCACATAAAATCTGTCCTTGATTCCCTGCCATCCTCTTTCTCTAAGAACCCAATTTATTTCTCTGACTACTTGCTTTCCCTTTTACTGGAGATGACCTGAATGAACGCCTTTGGGACTATCTCACTGTCTGCCTATCCATGGCGATTTTATTGGAAAACTTTAGGGCCAAATAAACCCACTGTTCTTACATTCCTGATACCATTGTTGTTGTTAGGTGCCATCGAGTCAGTTCTGACTCCTAACGACCCTATGTATAGCAGAAAGAAACACTGCCCAGTCCTGTGCCATCCTTACAATTGTTGTTATGCTTGAGACTATTGTTGCAGCCACTGTGTCAATCCATCTTATTGAGGATCTTCCTCTTTTTTGCTGATCCTCTACCAAGCATGATGTCCTTCTCTAGGGACTGATCCCTCCTGATAACATGTCCTAAGTATATGAGATGTAGTCTTGCCATCCTTGCTTCTAAGGATCATTCTGGTTGTACTTCTTCCAAGATGCTGATACCATTGGCTATTCTTAAATGGAAACCTTTATTCTGTCTCTGGTACCCTCTTCCCCATAATGCTCTGTGCTTTACATCACCTGACTCCTCTTCCCACTGCACTTGCCCTCCTGAACTTTTCACCATGTCATCTGTATCCTGAATCACTCCTGTATCCTCAAATCTTTCATGGAATTTATTTTATTTTATTTTTTACTCTCTGATCTTACTAGAGACGTAGCAGTCCCCGCAGGTACAGTTTCCGTCGCTGCTCACCTGCTCTACATGCCATAGGGTTAGGATCTAGGGTAATCACCCTACTCATTTCCTGCTGCCCTTTCCAGATCATTTTTTCTCCAGTCAAATAACACCTCACAGTCCTTTGAATCTTGTTATTTCCTTCTACTCACATATAGATTCTCAGTCAATAAGCTGGTGTTTAGACCTGATTTACTGTTTTCCATTTCAACCTAACTCCTTCCATCATTTTGAGTGACTTAGTTTTTTCCATTGATGTTTTAATCCAACGTTTTAGCACATTTCCTCATTGTTTTTCTTCCAGTGACCTTTGTCCCTGGTTTATTTCCAGTTCCCATCTCTGTGACCACACTCTGAACACTGTAATCACTTGTAATGGTTCCTGCTCTGGAATACCTCTTTGAAACACTTCCGTCTATGATTACAACTTTCTGCCTTTCTAACACTTCATCAAATTAATAGCACTCTTCCTGGCCTTCACTCTTTTCAGGATATCTAGTCTTTTCACTGTTCTAGAGTTTCCCATATATCAGCCTACACCTGCCTTTCCTTTCTTCCCTACCCTGATTGGATGCCATAGTCCATTACATAAACACACTCTTGTCTATATCTCAGTAGCCTTAACCCATTGCCCTTCTGTCTCAACTACTTGGTAAAACTCCAACCCTGAATCAATCCAGCCATGTGCTTTCTTCATAACTACACGTCAATTAATAAACTGTTGGAAACACACCCATACACACACAACTGCATAGACTGTTGCCACCATAATTCATGGTCTTCAACTTCAGTTGGTCATCAATGCTGCCTAGAATTTCTCTGCTCTTCCTATTTAGCATTTTCTCTATTTCAAATCGTATTCATTAGCTTCTGACTTCTGATCTCCTTTCCCTCCCCTATTCTCAATTTCAGCCGGTGACCTTGCCTCTGGCCTCATAAAATAAAATAAAATAAAAACTCTCTTACTTTTCCTTCGCAAACCTACAAACTTAACTGCACGAGCAACCATCATTTCCTTTCTTTTCTATCAGAAAACATACTACTTCTACCCAAGTATTATCCCACCCACTGTGCTTTGAGTCCTATCTTTTTACATGATACGGCTCTATGGACTGTTAGTCTCTCATGCATCTTCAGTTTTCAATCTCCGTTGCCAATTTATCATCAGTTCAGTCTTTAAAAGTCCCCATCAGTTCAGCTCCACATTCCTCTCTAATCATGGCTAGATCACTCTTCTTTCCCTCACTGGAAGAATTCTCCAGAGAATTGCCTACACTTGCCATATGCTGTACTGACTTCCACATCCACGCCCTCTGCCATCTCCCTTTCCCTCCTGCCACTTTGTAGATCTACTCTTACACGGAGGCTTTGCTGTTCAGCTAGAAGACATTTGTCTTCCTTTTCTTCTCTGCAGCACTGACATTGCTGCCTTCTCCCTCTTTTCTGAAATAGTGACTTTTTGTACTGCAGTTCCCTCTGTAATAGATATACCATCAGAAGTGGGAACCCTTCAACTTGCGAAGAGAATCCTCACCCCTACATCCACACTCAACATCTCCTTCTTCCCTCCCATTGTAACAGAAGTGCTGTCCCTCCTGCCTGAAGCTAATCGCAGAAACTACTTGTTCTTAATCTATCCAGTTGCCTAGCCAGAAATCCAGGCATCCTGCCGACTTCTTCTCTCTTACCCTTGACCTTATTGGGCATTGTGTCCTAGTGATTCTTCCCCTTTATGTGTCTTGAATCTGTCCGATTCCCACTTGAACTACTCTGAATCATTTACCATTATCAGGTCCACATTAGTATTTCAACAGCTTCGGCAGAGGCTGATTTATTGCTAAACTCATGAAGCTTTGCCCGTAGGTGACACAGTTGACACTCTCGGCTGCTAACTTAAAAAGTTTGGAGGTTTGAGTTCACCCAGAGGTGATGATTTACTTCCAACAAATTAGCCATTAAAAACCCTATGGAGCACAGTTCTACTCTGACACACATAGGGTCCCCTCAGTCAGGATAGGCTTGACAGGCAACTGTTTTTCTTTAATGAAGTTTTAAGGCTCAGCATTTACACGCGTCTTTGCCTTACCAGCCTTAGAATTTTGTATTCTTTGTTTTAGATAAAGTCCCCAAATTGTGTAAGCTTCAGTGCCTACAACACCCAGAATCTTCTCCCGGGCCCTACATGCTCTGTTGTCTCTAGTATTGTGCTACCATTCTCCACACTGCCAATACAGTGATTTTTCTCAAACAAAAAGCATATCATGCCACTTTCTTGCTTAAAAATCCTGCAATGACTTTCATTGCTTGTAGGTGTTACGAAAAATTCCTAATAAGAGCTTTTAGGTCCATTCTGACCTGGCCTCCGCTATTCTCTCTGGTATCACCTTTCACTACAAGTTTTGCACATTTGTCAGGCATTCTCTCATTTGAGCTCTCCAGCGAGGTAAGCAGGACAGGTTCTGTCCCTCTTTAAAGATGAGGAAAGTAGAACTCAGAGAGGGTAAATGATTTTCCCGAGTTTATGGAACAAATGACTTATGTGGCTAAGATTTGGACGGAGCTCTTTTGATTCCTTTTGCAATTTATTTTTCCATTATAACATGTGGCTTCTATGTACGAATGTGCTCATTCTGAAACTACCCTGAAAACAAGGAGGTCTTTGTTAGTAATGTCTGGATCATGTATTAGTCGATAAGGTTTTTCCAATTTGATTAACATGTAAATAAAATTAACTTTTCTATGCATGTAAAAACTAGTCTTCTAGTTGTTATATTTTAGTTACTATAATAATCTAAATTTATTAGGCTGTAATCTAAGTATGCAGGCTGTGTGTTTAGGATAAAAACCCAATTCTGATTCACAGTGACCCTACAGGACAGAGCAGAACTGCCCCCCTAGGGTTTCCAAGGAGCAGCGAGAGGATTTGAACTGCCAACCTTTTAGTTAGCAGTCATAGCTTAACCACTGCGCCTCTTAGGGTATGCATTTCCCAAAGAGATGCGTTTAAAAAGGGGATGGTTAACATAGAGATGTTCCCAATTCTGTGTGAGGCAATACTAATTTCAGAATAGTGTGCCCACTTACAGGAGCACTTATAAAAATATACAGAAATACACCTGTGAACATGAGACACATATTCATCTTGGTCCTTTTCGTTTCACTTGCCAAAAAGTGAAAAAGTATCCTAGCTATTTACTGTTTGTACATGGACAAAATTTAATGTATAATTCTCTAAGATTTTATAGCCTTTCTGGCACCCATTGATTTGTTTAGACCCCCCCCTTTAAGCAGATTCTGACATAATGTATCACTGGGGCGAATGCTCCCCTTCCCTTTCTGTGTAGTATAGATTGTTTTCTCAGCTATGTTTTCCTTAGTCTAAGAGCTGACAGCATTGTTTTCCTTGCAGATAGTGTCTTGAGTTATTTTATGACAAGGTTTCATTTGTCTTCATAAGAGTAGGAGAATATTGAGAAGGCTGGCATATAAGGAGAGGCCGTTCAGCCCATCAGGCTCTTTTCCTTTTAATGCACACTGGAGAACATTTAATTGCTTCTTGAATGACCCCCAAGGTCTTCCTAGAATGAGCTTGTTGTCTTCTTTGTGGAGGAGTCCATCCCCATTTCGTTCGAACTCATTGTGACTTAATTATAGGATACATATAATAAATTGGAGGCAATCAGTAATCCTTAATCAAACAGGGTAAATTTGTTTCACATGCAAGACACAATGGGCCCTTGTGAAATAGATGGCACACTTTCATTTGCTGAACGATACCCAGACTAATTAACTCACCTGATAGCTGTGGCTCCAATTTCCCAACTGCAGCTGAAGTCTATCTTACGCTTGCCCTTCTTTCTTCTCTTTCTTGGTCTCATTCTATGAAACTGCTCTTTAATGGACTTTCTGATTCAAAGATTATTTCTCTCCATATATACTATCTTGTCATTATATAAATGATATCATGTTTATCTAGGAACACATATGTAGATATGTGAAGGTATCAGATATATACTTATATATATTTGTATGTACACATACATACACACACAATATATGTGCATAAACACACATTCAGTGAAAAAGGTGCTCAGAATTTCTATTGACATGAAATTTCTTTAGTTACAGCTCTGGGTCTATTTCCAGAATTTTATAGTAATTTCCTCCAGCTTCCAGCAGTGCCTAATCACTTTCTAGAGCGGAGATTTTAGCTGTTTGGTTTCTGCTGGCTGTTTTGCCTAAAAATTACTGTAAGGGATTTAATTGATTTATATTTCATTCATCTTGTAAAAAGTTGAGGTTTTTATTAAATTTAAGTGTCTGTTTAGTGCCTCTCTTTGTGTATCCTGATTATGTGGGTGACTCAGTGTAACATTTAATAACTATTAGTTTTCTTTTGGAGAGTTCTTCACCAGGAAATGAGTTCTTACAGCTACATAGATAATTAACTTGAAGCTTGTCTGTCTCCTGAGAGACATCAAATATGTAAATGAGGAACTTAAGCCTTAACAAGACTGGGTAAGGAAATCGCTAAAAGTTTTATCACATGAAAGCTAAAATCCCGTGGTTAAAAGAAAATCAATATGCTTTGAAGAACTAATATATGCTTCTTGTTTAGGATTTGTGAAATTTAAATTCTTTTTCAAAGACGCAAGTGCTACTCAAATCTATTGACAAAAAAATAAATAAAATAATAAGAAAACAAGGGCAGAAATCACATTGAAGGGCTTCAGAATGCCTGTTATATTATTGGAGCACAACAAATATTTAATAAGTTTTTACCAATTTTTGCTCTTTTATTAAAAAGATCCTCATTTGCAATACATAACATTCTTTCAAACTTTTAATCATAATGCCTTTTAGAGCAAACTAATGAATGATATCTTTAGTCTTTTTATTATTAAAGACTTGAAAAAGAGAGACAAGCCACTCATCTTGAGTTTTTTTAAACTCGATTAACCAATTTTCTTCATTTTTCTGTGCATACTACTATTATACAAGGAAAATATGGAGCAAGAAACTCCATAAATTTCTGTGCTAGGTTTTTTAATTAAGAGAGAAAACATTCATGACAAAAAGTTTTAGTTACCTGGGAAACCTATTTTTTGCTACAATTGATAGGCATGTTTTCTTGAGACAATGGAACTAGTGAATGGAATGGATGAGAATAATTTGTAAATTCCTAGAATAACGGTTTTCTTGAAAAGTAGATAATTTTTTGATGTTTTAAAAAGGTAAATCATTTGAAGCTTCTTTAGACAATTCATTTGGCTCTCAGAGGGCCACACACTCAATAGCGTACTGCAAATTCTTTCCCGAGTCTTGAGTTGAGTCAGGCAGATGGTATGTTTGATATTCCGAAACTGCTGTTAGGAGCACTATCTATTGCTGGACCTGTGCCCTACCTCAGACTTGGTTGGGTGCTCCCGCGGTTGTGCAGTGGCCTGTGTCTTGCAGGGCAGGCATCCAGCTTCGAGTTTACACAGGGACAACTGCTGCAGGTCTTTCCCTCTGCAAGTCTGGGCCTCGTCCCCCAGCCCTAACTGGGGCTAGACCAGGATTAGCGTGGAATGCGTGTGATTTCCTTAAGGAAATTGTCTTACTCTTAAGTAAACATATTAACTAGCACCTGATCGGGAATAAAGGGCATTTGTGTGCTTGATCAATTCTCTTCAGCAGGAATTTATCAAGTGCCTCACATGTCAATTGTGTGCAATCAAAGGTGAAATGCCCCTGTGAGAAAAGGCAGCATTGAGAAAGGGGCCACAATCCTGTTTTCCTTAAGATATTAATGCTGGATTCACTTACTTTTTGCATATCTGCTGGTTTGTTACAATGCAGACATGTACTTCCCTAGATCATAATATTTCTGTTTTCTAAGGGATAAGATGTTACCGGGATTCTAGTCATAACATCAATACTTTTTTTTAATGACAATTAGTTTTTTCTTTAGGCTTGTTTCAAGGGTCTCATAAGCGTGATGCTCTGAAGAGCTCCGAGTGGCCTCGGGACACGGGTTGGTTATCACTGCAGTGCATGCTGGAAACACTGTAGGGGACGTGAGACACTTCTCAGCTCACAAGAACTTTACAGCCTCTTAGGGGAGATAACATTCAAATTATGCATAGTCACTGGCTTGTGTGGCATGGACTTGATTCGCTCTTGACTTCCAACCTCTCAATGTTGATCTTTTTTAGATCTCTCCAATTTAGAGTAAACACAACATCTTACACTGGAATTGTATTTACCTGCCCATAAAAGTTTGTCATATTCATAATCTCACTTGAACTTTGTAGGATGGCTATATCCTTGGCTACTTATTTTATTGCCTGGTTAGCAGAGTCGATTTCTAAACCCATTACACACATTCTACTAGAAGTAAGTTGAACCAAGTTGTTCTAATAACAACAGACACAAAATGCTTTCACAGAAGAAAAGAGTATAGGCTCCCTCATGGAGCAAAAATTGTATGGTAGTTGTGTTTCGGCTCCTAGAGTTATTCTAAGAAAGCTTTGATTATCCATTTATAAGTTATATACCCCACACAACGTTCCTTAGGGCAACATCCTCTTAGCTTTACTAAGTATATACGGTGTGTATGGCTAAGTATATGTGCCTGTCTGGACCCATTAGGAAAGGAGCAGAGGGAGGAGGAAGGGAAGAGGGAGAGGGGGGCAGACAGTCCCGTGCAGATGCGGGGACAAGTCACGGGAGGTCAGTGAACCTCCACAAGTCAGGCTGAGTGGTTGAGAAGCTGCGGCGCTGGGCAGAACCTTAGCGGTCCGCTCATGGCGCAGGGTAAGGTGCTGCTCTTCTCAATCCGGTTAGTGCAGCCAGGCTCTGGCGGGATGCTGTTTCTGGACTGGGAAGGGACAAAAAGCCAGGGGCTGCGGGGGCTTAGGAAAGGGCATGGAGTAAGGGATGGGGGAAGCAGAGAAGAGGTATCTGAGAAGCACCCTGGAAAAGCCATTGAACTGGGGGGACTGAAGAGGGGTACAGAGGCTGAAAGGGTATACACTTTGCTAAATTAATATGGTGCTTGTACAATGTCCAAATCACATAATGTCCTATTTCACAGAACATATAGTGGACTTTAAGCGATGCATGACTGTACTTACAAATCCCTGGATCGATTATTCTGTAATTCTTACTTCTTTGGGTTACCTTCTTCGGAGCTGCTGTAGAAAACGTGTGATGGGTTGGTCAATTCCATCAGAAGGGGAAATAAAACCAGAATAAGAAAATATAGATTTTTCTGGTTTCCTGTTTAATTCATTACCTGAAAAGTTCCTTTTCATCATATTTATGATTTTAAATTTTGTAACAAGTATTTCCAATTAAAACTAAACAAAGGACCCTTTTAGGGATAGAAAAAGGGCTTTATGGTTCAACATTTGGCCTTTTGAAAAGGTAATTTAATTTTGCTTCCTTTTGAAGTAAAGGAAAGAATTCAAACCTTTAAATTATTAGAATACTTGGCTTTTGGGAATATAGTAAGAGGATTATTTTTAGTTAAATTACTGGGACCATCCTTAATAATTCATGATAGCTACATCATTCATGACTTAAGATTGCCTTAATTAGAGAGGATTTTATATCATCTTACTTTTCGCTCTTAACACATCCTACTGTTTCTCAGTTTTCTTTTTGGAACTATTGACATCATAGCCATCTTTTCACATGCCAGCTACATAACTTATATTTAACTTTATTATGTTTGGAAAAAGCATACAACATGGACATATAAAATACAAAGAACAAAATACCTTTTCCCTGAAATTCACAAAAATGTGTTAATTCTAGGATGCTTAGGGGTCTTGGTGACTTTAGTTCTATTTGGCTATCAAAAGAACAATGTGCTTTAGAACTAAAATAGTTCTAAAGAAAATCTTTGGTTAAAGAGACATTAGGGAGAATCATGAATCTAGGAAGGAATAAATTTTGGAATATTTCCAGGAAATTTTAAATTTGTTGATTCTTTAATAAATTATAATTGCTAAAATTACAGGTTAATAGGAAATATATATTAACTCCATCCTTAAGAAATGGAGCCCTAACCTATCCTTAAGAAGTTATAGCTCTCATTCACTATCCTCAGTCTCTTTCCCTATATTTCTTGCTCAGGGTAACAACTTTCAAAGGTACTTGTATTTGAAATTTGAAAAATGAAATATATTCTCAAATTTCTTCTAATATGATCAAATTTCAATTGTGAAAAAGATGAATGAAATCATTCATGTATTTGTAAAGTGTTCCACAAGAGAGAAAAGTAAATTGATACACACTTAAAATTAAAAATTATTGCAGAACATTTAAAATGCAACAAAACATAATTTGGCATACTGACCGCTCTGACCAGGATCACAATAGAGGGCCCGGGACAAGAGCGGGAGAAAAACGTAGAACAAAAAATCAAATTCATAAAAAAAGACTAGGCTTACTGGCCTGATAAAGACTGGAGGAACCCCAAGACTATGGCCCTAAGACACCCTTCTAACTTGGAACTGCAGCCATTCCAGGAAACCACCTTCCAGCCAAGCAATAGACCCACTGACCCTTTGCCATCAAGTCGATTCCAACTCATAGTGATCCTATAGACAGAGTAGAACTCCCCCACAGGGTTTCCAAGGAGCTGCTGGTGGATTTGAACTGCAGACCTTTTGGTTACCAGTCGTAGCTCGTAACCGCTGGGCCATCAGGGCTCCAAGTAATAGACAGGCCTATGAAATAAACAATGACACCCTGAAGGAACATGCTATGTAGAACAATTATACAAAACCAAAAGGGCAACATTTGTCCAAAAGTAAAGATGAAAAGGCAGGATGGGGTAGGAAAACCAGACAAAGGGAAATGGGGAACTAGAGTGGAAATGGGCAGAGTGCTGATACAGTGTGGGGATTGCAACCAATGTCATGGAACACTTTGTATACAATTTGTTGAATGAGAAACTAATTTGCTCTGTAAACTTTCACCTAAAACACAATAAAACATTACAAATATATATTTTGGAAAACATGTCTTGATTGTTTTAGTAACCAAATTATCCACCAGGAGCACCTTCCTTTCAGGATACTGAAATGGTATAAGGTAAACAGGAACTTAGCAGTCAAGTATGGAATCTGTATGTTTTCTATACAAACAGCAGACAACACTATGCAGTTACACGGATACAATCCTGTTTCTCTAGGTGGTTTCTCATGAATGTTTTCTATCCACACTCAACAATGTGTATTAGCCAAATAGCATTTTCTAATATGCTATGATCTTAACCAGTTATTTCTTCAATAAGTTTGATTTTGAAGCTTGATTTGTGTGCAAACACACCATCTTTGATTTAATTTTTTCTGACACCATGCCCACTGCACAGTAGAAAAAAAAATGTGTGATTGTAGTTTTGTCCTTTATAGCACAGGACAAATAAATGTCAAAATCAAATGGTGGTGTCCCCCAAGGGAAAACACACTTCAGTGATGAAATATTCTTCCTCACTTTCCATTGCTATTCCTCTGAACACCCAGGTGAAGTTGCCTCAGGACCTAATCAAATGCTGCTAATTTGCATATAATAAAAACCCTGCAATGAGATTTTAGAATGTGATGAGGAAAAGTGCATAACGTCTCTAAAACGGTAAATTGTGAGGATATGTATACATCTGCTCAGAACCAACAGTTTATAAACATTCAGAAATAGTTTGACCGGACCCGATATGAAATGAGCATCTGCTTATGTGGTTGATGTGTTAATTGTCCATTTAATTCTCTGCTTAATGCAAATCCTTGAAAGTGGCATGCTGCTATTTCCTATGCTCCTTGAAAATGTTGTGATATTGATAAAATGTCAGACTCCTTCTTGGGAATGACAATAACAATCAACTTTGCAAAGCAATCATTATAAGGTAGCTTTAAAAAGATAGCTATCTGAGGAAACAGTTCTTCCTAGGAATGATTTGTACTTACATTATAATTGTCCTTTTGTTTTTCCAACATAGCAATGCACATAGTAAATGTAAAATTTCTTGGCAGACTTTTTCCCACCCTAAATTATTTGAAAAAAATTATTTTTGTCATATGAATTATTTTTGGAGTAAATTCTTTGAATTTTAAGACCCTGGTTCTTTGTACAATTTCTACAGGATTTATCTGGTGGTTTAAAAAAAAAAAAAAAAAGCAAACCTCATTTTGCAATAATCTTTTTGAGTCTATAGGGCAAAACTGGACCATTTTTTTTTTTTTATTATAAAACCAAAACCTAACCCACTGCCATCAAATTGATTCCGACTCATAGCAACCCTATAGGATAGAGTGGAACTACCCCATAGGGTTTCCAAGGCTGTAAATCTTTACGGAAGCTGACTGCCGCATCTTTCTCAGAGTGGCTGGTGGGTTCCAACTGCTGATCTTTCAGCTAGCAGTCAAGCACTTAACCATGTGCCACCAGGGCTCCTCTTTTTTTATGGTTAATATCAAACTCCCGAATATAAGGTATTAAGTTTCAGTTCTCTAATCCTAACATTATACACGAAAGTTTGAAAAATGTCTTCTAGAAATTATAGAAGCTATCTAGGCATTTGAAATGCTGGGTTCTATTTTTTTTCATTATGAAAGGGCTAAATACCTCTTCTCTGAAACTGAAATACTGAATTGGTAAAGGAATATACTTGAATTCGGAGCTAATCTCATGTTATTCAGCACTGGAAGATATGTATAATTATCATTGCATTTGGCATGGGACACAGTCAATATTATTACATTTTATGCAGCCACATAAATATTGTGGACACGATAAGTTACGGAGAATAATTTGCTATTTGAAGGCCATATGGTCAGAAGGAAGAAGGCTTCACTGAAACATGAGGAATTGAGGTTAGCCAGAAATTTCCTGTCTAGATTAGAATTAAAGAAGTTATTCAGGGACATTTTGGAATTTCTTGTATTGGAGTTTTCGAAAGCAACAATTGGTTCTCATTTGCCAGCGACTCCCTATCTGGACAGAGAAGAATAGACAAATACTTAGCCGTGTGGCAGTAGACTTCCATGTAACGAAGTGCATCATCATAGGGGGATGTTAGTGTTCTGAAGTTTAAATCACGTCTTCTGAAAAGTTAACAGTTTTAACAGAATAAGACCTGTTGGGAAAGCAAAAACAACAATCATGACAAGGAGGGTTTGTCTGCCACCCAACAGCAAGCTTATAAGGACTGTTGTATTTTCATTTAATACAATCTGTCTTCAGTCACAAGAAGCAGAATTTATATATCTGAGAAATGAAACCTCTGTCTTTGTGTTTAGGGTGTGCAGAGGAAATAGGAGGAGAAAACAGTGGAGTATGCTGAGAGATTTTAATTCTTAAGTTACATGATTCTCTGGCAAGAACTTTTGCTTAGGGACCTGGCAGTCCACTAGAGCCGACTCTGAGTCTCCAGCGGGCAGGGATTGTGGCCAATTTATCTGTTTGTTTCCAGAGCCTAACATGGGGCCTGCAGCATAATAGGGCCTGCATCAATGCATGTTGATGAATGAATACAGTAAACATCAATTGGCCAGGGTTCCTGATCTTTCTGAGGCCGAGCACCCCTGTTTCATGATCGAGGTTATGTTTTTATTCATTCAGCTACAGAAAGAACTTGATGTACACATGGATTTGAGAATTTCTTATGATAATCCAAAGCCATCCAGTCTCCTTTATGGAAACCTCTCCCCAGGCATTCAGAGGGTCTCAGGGTGTTTCTGGGGTGGGTGACTCTCTCCTTTTAACCTTTAACATGTTGGCAGATATTGCACTGCAGATGCAAAATCGAAAGGCACATTCTGAAAGGACTGATCACTTTTCCCCCTCCTTTCTCCAAATGAAATGATGCAGTGAAGCTGCTGACACTCTACTTTTTTTCCATGGGATGTACTTATCTAGTGTCTTCAGGTTAGGAGTTGTTGTTAAATGTCATCCTATTGTCTCTGGCTCATCCATGGTGACCTGTGTATAACAAGGTGAAATGTTGCCTGGTCCTATGCCATCCTAATCATCACAGGCATGCTTGAGTCCATTGTTGCCTTCCGAACTAGGGGGCTCATCTTCCAGCACTATATCCAAAATATTCTGTTGTGATCCATACGGTTTTCATTGGCTAATATTCAGAACCAGATCACCAAGCTTTTCTTCCTAGTCTGTCTTAGTCTGGAAGCTCCACTGAAACCTATCTACCACAGGTGGCCCTGCTGGTATTGGAAATACCAATGGCATATCTTCCAGTATCACAGCAATGTGCAAGCCACCACAGTTCAACAAACTGACAGGCAGGTAGTGGAGTACGTACCATATTTTTATGCAAATAACATGTGCCTTCTACGTTTGTTTGCCAACTGTGCCCTCCGCTCACGAAGTATTTTTGTAAGCGTGTTATGCTAATATTTTTTTTACAACAACATGTAAAAAAAATTGGCATAGTGACACTTACAAATATATCTCACAGGGGGAGTCACAGTTGACAAACAAACGTAGAAAACACGGGTTGTTTACGTAAAAATATGGTAGTCTCTTGTCTATGCTTCTCTGACATGGAGAAAAAGTTGGGAACTCATGAAAGTGCCATAACATAGATATAACCAAAAATTACACAAATTCATTTATTTACAAGTTAGAAGAAAAGGAAGGCAATGATTTTAAGCCCATTGTAATGAATTTGAATTTAAGTGGTTTTCATCCTTCTTCACTATCTCTTTCAACAGTTTTTTTCTCTCTCTCATTCTCTTTCCACTGTTATGTGATTGAAATAATCTTTCTGTAAAAGTGATCTACTTCCAAAAACTATTTTGGATTTATCTTTGCTGACTAACAGAATTCCATGAAAAACATGGTGAGATATCCCCAGCTTAATCTGCTGAAATTCTACCTTTATATATGATGATGGTTTTGCCAGTGTATACCTGTGTCAAACCTTCCAAATCATACCCTTTAAACACGTGCAGTGTATGGCATGTCAGTTATAACTCACTAAGAGATTGGCTGCTAACCAAAAGGTCAGCAGACTGAATCCACCAACTGCTCTTTGGAAACCCTATGGGACTTTTATACTCTGTCTTACAGTGTTGCTATGAGTTGGAATCAACTCGATGGCAAGGGTTTTTTGGTTTTTTTTTAAAGTGCTTTAAAATATAGCATTTGGAGCATTGTTGTTATTTTGATTACTAATGTTTGTAAAGAGGAAGTAAACAAAAAGGATTTTGTAGAAAATAATAGATTCCTTTTTTCTGCCCCTTTATTTTCAGTCCAATTTCTCAATAGCACTGCCTCATTGGTGAAATTGGCCAGTTCAGGTCACTGAAATGTACGAGGGTAAATCACAGATTAATATATTTCTTAAAGAGGAGCCTGTATGGTCTTTGGCTGCCTGGGAAATCCATTTTTATGGAAGCTTTCATTGCATTCAATACATCAGAGATTAGAAGCCTTAGCTACCTTTTATTTAAAACATGTTTGCTTAAATTACAACAAGTTATTTTACAGCTAGACATATGAATGCCACGTGCTAAGTAAATTGTACATTATGTAGAAAGAGTGTTTAAAAATACCCTGAAGTTGTAGAAATATGAGATGCATATAGAGGATGGTAATTTAATCAGCCTCAGTCATCTCGCTGATGTTACACTGAGCTTTCTGTAGATCTCGCAGCAGAAGAGACATATGTCTTGTATGTATTTTAAATATATGCCAAAACTAACCCTTTTAAGGGCATCATTGCATTGATAATTTCAAACAGTTTGTCAAACTTAGATATGTTCCAGAGAGGGAAGGAAAATCTTGAATGCATCATTTAGTATATTTTATAATGTCATTTTTGAGGATTCATGTTTACTTTGACTGCCTGTCCCCCTATACCCAAAATATGAATAAATAAAAAGATGAATACTCAGTTTTAACATCCGTTCACTACACAGTGTTGAATGAGTGTTAAGGCTAATGTAGATGGATACAAGTCATATCCTCGAGTCATCACGTTGTTAATTTGATAATTGCTGAATACTGATCTTAATGAAGTTAACGTGCCTGTTATCTGTAACCATAAAACGTTCCTGATATAAAACAGTTCCACTGTAAATCAAAGAAAAATGATATAGTCACACATATTAACATGTAAGGTGGTGAACAAATTTAGTTGAATTACATGACACTGTCAGCTATGTACAGAAAACTCTAATTTTTTTCTAAAAGGTCTTGATTTCCAAGCTCTCACGTGAAGAAGGAGATTTAATTTATTTGTTATTTTATGAAGCATTTTTATGTGTAGAAAAAGTGCTACTTGTTTGCACATGCTGGTTATGTGGCTTTCTTGCATGATTTCATTAGACCCTTGTGTATTACAAAAGAATAGAAGATAGCTATAGAATCAGGATGCAATTGCCTCAGGACATTCTGTTGACAGCTAGAAATATATACAGACAAAGCAATGTCAGTGGATGCTAATGTGAACTATACAGGCTGATGAGTACTGTAAATCCCTCCAGAAGGAGAAGCCAAAACCCTTTTATTGAAGTGCGGGTTTTACCTTAAACTTTGACTATGAAGGTAATTTCTACACTTTTGTACAATGAAACCATAATGAATATTTTATAATTACATTATGCCCATGAATTCATAAATATGATCCCAGGGGCTGATATATCCAGATAAAGCCACATATAGATACGAGATAATTCGTTTCTGTTATTTATGTATTAGACTAATAATATGGTGTCTTTCATGCATACTGAAGATGAATCATTCATTTCTTGGATTTGTTTGTACCATGCAAGTCCTTACATAATAATTTCCTTGTCTGTTAAAAGTTTTCAGTTTTCTCCAGTGTGAAATTGAATGAGAGGTATACTGTAATTTAACTAACAATAATATGTACAAGTAATAATATCTCTAATACTACCTTATAGGAAACTCTAGCGAGAGATGTCAAAACAGCCCTAGAAGCTATGGTGTCTCTGTTGGTCTTCTTAACCTTCCAAGTCATCTTTAATAACCATCACAAATAGTCTGCAGAGCAAAGCTCAGTGCAGAAGTGTGAATCTGAGGCCAGTGAGCCAGATTCTGAAAGGACGGCCTTGCTTCATTCCCATGTGAAGCTATTTGCCTTACATTTCAGAAAACATCTTGTTGCCTATCAACATAGAGGGGTTATAAATTGATCTTGACTGTTTCAGTCCTACTTGCAGGGGCCTGTAACAGTTTATAACTTGTGGCTGAAATATTGCAAGTAAAGAAAAATGTACAGTAGTCAAGTGCAGAGGTCTTCTTTGGTGATGTTAACGTTCTTGGTGGGTTTGGCACCCGGAGGAATTTTCCATTACAATGCACCGTAATATGAGTGGAAACATTTTCTTTAACCAAACAACCATGTAGGCAGCAGGCTGTGTGTGTAGTGTTCCTTGAAATGAGCCTGGAAAAACAAAACAAAGCCCTTCCTTGTTTCTTCTAATTGTCACACTCTGACATGAAATGTAAGTGAAACCTGGTAAGTAGAAATGTCAGAACTATTTGGTTTTCCTACAGCAACTGCTTCTTGGTAGTCAGCCTCCAAGAGCCGAGTTCTGCCAGGTTTAAGAATTGACTGAAACGAATATGGAACGGTCCTTGAAAATCATGGCAATTATTCACAGCAAAAAAGACTCTGGCCTAGAAATCCTGATGTCTGTAGATGGTTCTGGAATTTTTGTTCTGGGCGTAAGTAAAACAGATGAGCTAGGAGCAGCCTCTGGCAAGAAAAATCCTTTGTTGCTGTACTGGGCTGACTACACTTTATAAGACTGCAGGGGCATAAATTGAGCACAACGAGTAATGAACCACAAAACCCCCTGGGATATAGATTAGGGACCCCAGTGAACATTATTTTCATTTTAAATCAAATAATATACTAAAATAGAATAAGGCCTAAAGGTAAAAAACACTCTCAGTATGGCACAGTGGTGTGTCTAGAAGTAAATACAGTTCACACAGTTTGTTTCTATTTTAAATAAACTGCCTTTTCCAGACCAATCCGACAAATAATCTACCCAGTTTTAAAATGGGGAAATGATTTTATTAACATGAAAACAACTTTATATACAACTAAGCTGGAAGAAACCAGGCTCACTAATAGCCAGTTGGGACGATTTTTACCTTAAAAATTTCTCAAGACAGAAGGAACATGTTTTGCAAGCACAAATGAAAGAAAAATGACACTGATGGGTTAGCAAATTCTCTCTCAAATTCATCAGCACTATTGTTTTTAACTGGATGAGACCGTTAAGCATGCCCAGCTGAAGAAGGTTAAACTTTTTAAGATTTCTCCAAGCTGAGCCTTCTTTCTAAGATGACTAGCACCACCACAGTCTCACTTCACAGCGGAGTTACCACAGTGATTACTCCCAACTGTTTTCCTGCTTCTGCTTGCTCTCCCCAATCCTCACCCCAATTTATTCTATTGTTCCTGTTTAATTTTCTTAAAATAGTGCATTATTATATCAACCTTGTTAAAAGCATTCCCATTACCTCCAGGCTAAAGTAAAATCACCTAGTGTAGATTCAAAGCCCTCCACAATCAAGCAAAAATGTTCCCATTAAAAATCCTCTTTTCCTCCTTCTACTGCTTTACTTGCTGAGCTCAAACATTTTTCTTGCTTTCAAGCTTGTGATTAAATCATTTATCTCTTTGAATTGCCTTCTGTATTCTTTGCCTAAACCAACTGTACTCATTCATTTGTTCATCCATCCATTCATTCAACAAAGACATATTTGCCACCCACCATGTGTCAGGTCCTGTGCTAAGCAGAAGGGATACGGTAATGAACAAGACTAACAAATTCTCTGCTCTCAAAGAGCTCATGCTCTAGTAAGTAATTTGGGGGGAAAACAGACAAAAGAAGAAGAAAAGTGGCAAGTGATGTAAAGGTAATAAAACAGATATTATAGAGAGTGACTGGTAGGGTTAAACTTAGATTGGGTAATCAAGGAGGGCCTCCTTGAAGAAGTGGCATTTGAATTGAGAATTGAATATAAGTAGAGTCACTCACACAGAGAGTAGGGGAAGAGTATTTGGGGAATAGCAAATACAAGTGCCCTAAGGTAGAAAACAATCTGGCATGCAGTGGAAGGAAGAAAAGGCAGGGAAACCAAAGGGGAGTGAGCTAAACTTGGCAAAATTCTTAATTTTCTGTGTCAAGCATCTGACATTTATCCTGTGTCTTGAAATATTCTGGAAGGTTACTAATTAACTCCTATTTTGTTTCAGTCTTTTGTTTAGGGGTGTAATTGCCCCAATTAGATTTTAAGTTCACTGTATGCTAAAAATAAAATCATGTCACATATGATTATGCAGCCTCACAGGAACTTCCAGAGTGTTGGGCACAGAGTAGGTTTTTAAACATAATAAAGATGTTACATCTCCCCAAACTGATATACGAGTTTAATGTCATTGCTATTAAAATCCTGGCAAGATTTTTTTGTACATATAGACAAGATTATTCTAAAATTTATATGGAAAAGCAAAGGAACAGGAAGAGCTAAACAAGAAAAAGAGAGTGAGAGCAATCAGTCTACTTGATTTCAAGACTTATGATATATCTATAGTAATCAAGGTGGCCCTGGTGGCACAAGTGGTTTGTGCTCAACTAGTAACATAAAGATTGGTGGTTAAAACCCACCCAGTGGCTCCATGGAAGAAAGGCCTGGTGATCTGCTTCAGTAAAGATGACAGCCAAGAAAACTCCATGAAGTAGTTCTACTCTGTAACACACAGGGTCACCATGAGTCAGAACCAGTTTGGCACTGACAGGTTTTTTTATAGTAATCAAGATGTATGGTATTGGTGGAGGGATAGACAACATAGGTCAATAGAACACAATAGAGAGCTTAGACATAGCCCCACACAAGAATGGTCAACTGATTTTTGACAAAGCTACAAAAACAATTCAATGTAGGAAGGTTAATCTTTTCAACAAGTTGTGCTGGAAAAATTAGACTTCCTGGAGGAAAAATGAATCTTGACCTCATACTTTATACCAAAATTAACTCAAAATGGATCATGAATTTACATGTAAAACTATAAAACTTTTAGAAGAAACATAACAGAAAATATTTAGTATCTAGGGCTAGGCAAAGCGTTCCTAGAATTGACACCAAAAATTAATCCATAAAAGAAAAACTTGATAAATTGAACTTCATCAAAATTTAAAACTTCTGCTCTGCAACAGACCCAGTAAAAGAAAGATAATACAACCTACAGACTGAGAGACACATATTTGCACACCACATATGTGATTAAGAACAAATATTTAGAGAATACAAAAACACTCAAAACTCAGCAGTCAAATAACAATCCAATTAGAATGCGCATAAGACCTGAACAGTTATTTCACTAAAAAAGACACACACATGGCAAATAAGCATATGAAAGGATATTCAACATCATTAGCCATTAAGGAAAAAAGGAAAACTAAAACCATAATACGATAAGATCACTACATACCTATCAGAGTGGCTAAAATTAAAAAAAAAAAAAAAAGTAATGGCACCAAATGCTCGTAAAGATGCAGAGAAGCTCAATCATTTGTACATTTCTGGTAGGAATGAAAATTATATGATCCTGACAAGAAACTTGCTTGAAATATAAAAACACAGATATGTATAGGTAAAACAATGAAAAAAGATACACCATCAATTACTAATCATAAGAATGTTTGAGTGTCTACATTAATATAAGAAAATGTAGACTTCATAAGAAATCTCCCAGGGATAGGATGGATATTTCACAATGATAAAGGAATCAATATATTAAGAAAAGATAAAAATTCTAAATGTGTAGGCTTCTAATAACATGACTTCAAAGTATATCAAGCAACGTTAATAAAACTGAAAGGATAAATATATAAATTCAAAATTACGCTTGGAGATTTCAACACTTCTTTCTCAGTAATTGACAAAACAAGTAGATAGAAAATCAGTAAGGGTATAAAAGACATAAATAGCGCTATTTTAAAAAACGTAACGGACATTTATTGACCACTTTATTCAACAACAGCGTATTATATGCATTTTTCAAATGTATGTAGAATACTCACCAAGGTAATTAAAATGTTGGGCCATAAAACAAGTCTCAATACATTTAAAAAGATAGAAATAATATAACGTTTGTTCTCTATCTTACTTTTCTGCATGTCAAATTTTTAAGCATTAAATGTATATTAATATTTTATCAAATGCTTCTTCAATATTCATTTCACAATGGTATAATTTTTCTCTTTTATTATATTAATGAGGTACATTAATTTATTTGATTTTAAAAATCTTAAACTGAATTTCTGAAGTAAACCCTACTTCGTCTTGGACACATATATTGGTGTGTGTATATATACATGTATTTATATATGTATATAAAATGATATATACGTATATATATAGTGAGATATATATATATAACTAGGTTTGATTTTCAATTAGTTTATTGGTTTATTCACTATATCTCTTTGAATCCAAGTTTCCGTCTGATACCATTTTTCTTCTGGTTGAAGAACTGTAACGATTCTTGTGGTATACATATGCTGGTGACAAATTCTCTATGCCTTTACTTGCCTGAAAAAGTCTTTATTTGACTTCTACTTTTGAAATACATTTTTGTTAGATTTAGAATTTTAGGTTGACAGCTTTTTCCCTTGAGCACTTTAACTATGTCATTCCATTTACATCTGTTTTGTATAGTTTTTGACAAAAAGTCTGCTGTCCTTCTTATCTGTGTTCCATTGTATATAAGGTATCTTTTCCCTGGCTGCTTTAAAAGTTTTCTCTTTACTACTTTTTAAAAGTACTTTGTGTTTATTCTGCTTCAGGTTCATTAAGTTTCTTGGATCTGTGGGTTTATTTTTTAACCAAATTTGGAAAATTTTCACCCATTATTTTTTCAAATATTTATTCTGTTCCCCTTTCATGGAACTCCCAATGCAGATATGTTAGACCCACTTGGTCTTATCCCACAGATTTTGAAGCTTTGTGCATTTTTTTCAGCTTTTTTCTCTTTGTAGTTCATTTTTATAGTTTTTCTTGCTATGCCTTCAAGTTTTCTGGTCTTCACTACTGCAGCGTCTATTTTTCTCAATACTATTCAGTAAAATTTTCATCTCAGGTATTGTATTTTTTACATCTCTGTACTATACATTTACTTCTTTTCTTGCAGTCTACATTTCGCTCCTTATTATGTTCCAGTTTGCCTTAAATACTAGGACATATTATATATATTTATAATTTTTTTATTTGTTTGTTTTTAATATCCCTTTCTTCTAATTCCATCATCTCTGTCTTTTCTGGGTTTGTTTCTAATGAATGATTTTAAATCCTGATTTGGGTCAGATGTTCCTGTTTCTTCGCAGGTGGAGTAATTTTTAATTGGAAGATGGACATTCTGAATTTTATGTTGATGGCTGTTAGATTTTGTTGTATTTATTTAAAGAGTAATGTCTTTGTTCTGGTTGGACATTAACATACTTGCAGATGTATCTTATTCTCTCCAGGCTTATTTTTTAAGCTTTTTGAGCATAGATATGGGGTATCCTTGTCTCTACAGTTAGTTTAGATTCTTCTTGTATGTCTACTTAACGCCTCGTACTTTTAACAAAATCTCTCCACTCTGGCTGGTTGGGACTCAAACAATTCCCTTGTGTTGATCTATAGGAATTGTTTGGTTTACAGGTCCCCAGTAATTGTTCTTCCACTAGATATTGCCTGGCCTTGTCAAATTTTACCTAATGCATGTACAGATCTGTTTTCAGACGGAGACTCAGTGGGATCTATTTGTAGGTTCCAGGAACTATTTCTCTGCATATCCCTGTCCTCTGTGATATTCCGTTCCACCCTATTCCTAGCTACCTTAAAAACAAACCAAGCCTGTTGCCGTCAAGTCAATTCTGACTCATGGTGATCCCATGCGTTACAGTGAATAATGATAAGGTTTTCTTGGCTGTAATATTTACAGAAGCACATCTTCAGGCCTTTCTTCCATGTCAACACTAAGTGGGTTTGAACTGCCAACCTTTAGGTTAGCAGCTTTACCCACCCTGAAATCCAGTCTCTGTCTTTGCAACTCCAAGGGACCATCTGACTTTGATTAATTTATCCTTACCTAAATGGAGATTTGAAAATTGCCTCTAGGCAGAAAGTAGGAACAATCATAGGGCTCATTTCATTTTTTTCCCCTTTTTCCAGGGATCTTAGTTCTGCACCACATGCCTATTGCTTGAAATAGTTGTTTCATATACTTTGTTCAGTTACCTAGTTGTTTTGTGATAGGACAATGAGTCAGAACTGTGTTATTTCTCAGTACTGGAAGCAAATATTCATTTTTATTACCACTATAATGATTACTTTCATTACTAGAACTGTTTCAAAGAATTTTAATTAAAGGATGTCTTAGTTATCCAAATCCTGGTGGTGTAGTGGTTAAGAGCTTTAGCTGCTAACCAAAAGGTTGGCAGTTCAATTCCACCAGGCATTCCTTGGAAACCGTATGGGGCAGTTCTACTCTGTCCCATAGGGTTGCTATGAGTCGGAAACAACTCGATGTCAACAGATTTGTTTTTTTTTTGGTACTGTAACAGAAATATGACATGAACAGAACTTTCTCTGGTTTTAAAGAATAGAATTTTATTTTCTCACAGTTCAGGCAGCTGAAAGTCCAAATTCAGAGAAGTGGTTCTAGGGGAAGGCTCTCTCTCTCTCTATCAGATCTTATCAGATCTGGAGGAGGATCCTCGTGTCTTTCCGCTTGTGTAGCCTCAGCATTCCTCAGTTCCTTGGCCATCTTCATGTGGCATCTATCTTCCCCAGTTTGTGCTCCCTTGTCTCTGTATCTACGCTGCTCCTTATAACTCAGCATTGATTAGGTTTTAGGACATACCCTACGTTGAAAGGACTTCATTAACATAACAATTCCCAAACAGAATTACATCCACAGGTATAGGGGTTAGGATTCTGACGTATATTTTAGGGTACATAATTAAATCCACAACAGAGGGTTATTTTAATAGCACATTTTTACATGAATTATGTATACAAAGACAACTACTGCAACATCAGGAGCATTTGTTTTTTCAATATATTTCTCAGACAGTTACAATCAAATTTTATAATTTTATATTCTGTTTTTCACTTAATATCAAATAATGTAATTAAATAACTTAAAAACTATCTTTTAGTATTACAATATATTTTATATAAATGTTATACTATTTGGGGTTGTTAAACATTTATGCTATTTTCAAATGATTTATAGCACAAATACTATTATCTTTGAATCAAAATTTTATAATTATTTTTTATTTCAAATCACTTCTATAGGAAGAGTGATTAGATGCCTAGAGGCATCTTTTTAAAAATATCCAATGCACAATGCCAAATTTATTTCTCAAAGGGGTATAATGATATACACTTCTACCAATAGAACGTAAGACTTCCTCATTTTCTGCATTTATGTTAGCTTCCAATGTTACCATTTAAAAACAAACAAACAAAATAATCCAAGTTGAAACTGTATTAGTCACCTGACTTTGATAATACTCTACTCCAACCAGTGCTGCATATTGGTATTCTGTATCCTTAAAAATTAGAGATCATTCAGAGACAGGATCAACAATCCTCAAAGGTCTGGGTATTTTCCTTTCCCCAGTGCAACTGACACAGGTCCCTTTGAGCCTACTCTGTTCAAGGGGCTCTGAGTATGTAAACTGACTTAAGCCTGTGATATGAGTGAGGGTCTATAACACTGTTATTCCACATCAGGCTTGTTTGTTTCCTGATCTAGAGTTATTTGGATTATACACTCCAGTAGCCTTTTAGTAGGCTGCCCATCCATTTGAGTCTTAAAAACCCAGTGATCAATTAGCAAAGACCTTCAGCTCATAACAGGGTGATTACTATGTAGGTTTTATGTCCTCTTGCACAGAAACATGGAACATGAAGCCTGCGAACTTTTCTCTATCCATAAGTTACCTACTTAAGCAGAGAAAGTTTGCATCTAAGAATAAAAGGCTCAACTTGCTTCAGCTTCTAATTTTAGAGAAGCTATTTGCAATGCAAAATATCCCCATAAAAAGTTTGTAGAGTAACAATGTTTCCATAGAACTGGTATAACAATTCCTCCCTTAGCCCTACTATGAAGCAGGTTAGAAAGGGAGAGAGGATTGTGTCTTCAGAGAGGGAAGAGTGTTTGTGTCAGATTTGGTGGTGCATCCTTCTTCTTTTCCCTCTTTCCCCATGAAGGAACAGGGAATCCTAAACTCAGAAGTGTGACAATAGAGATGCTCATGAAACTGGGGAGGTTCTTCTGGAAAGTGTGGCAAAGAAGGCCTCTCACTTGGAGTGAAAAGAAATGTTGGAGCCCTGGTGTCAGAGTGGTTTAGAGCAATGGCTGCTAACCAAAAAGGTCAGCAGTTAGAATCCACCAGCTGCTCCTTGGAAACCTTAGGGGGCAGTTCTACTCTGTCCTCTAGGATTGATGAGTCAGAATCAACTTGATGGCAATGGGTTTGGCAATGGGTTTTTGTTCCTTGCCAAGCTAGGACAAAAAACTGTGCTAGGGAAAACCTAGTCATGGAGGGGGTGAGTGGAAGATCCCAGATCCAGGGTCCATTAGTTATAGGCACAGATGGTGCTCCAGAAGAGTTTTGGTATTGTCTATAAACATGTTAGTGGGGTGAGATTCTATGATAAGAGAAAGAGGACATTATCCAAAAGAAAGTAAGTGTATTCTGCTGGTGGGAGTTCAAGGAAGAAGTTAGACCTCCTTGCGAAGATTTACCAGTGCCTTCTCTGTCCTATAGGGTCACTATGAGTTGGAATTGACTCAACGGCAACGGAGTTTTTTTTTAGTTTTTGGAGATAGGTAAAAAGGAGCGCTGCCTGATGTCTACACCAAGAATACCCACAATGTACAAAATCCTTGTGTAATAAATAGATCACAAATGACAAAGAGTGATGACTACTCATCTCCATTTTACCCAGTAGCAAAAATAGCCAGCCTAGAGGGGAATCTGGTTTTCTATCTCCAAAACATGCAGGAAATCACAGATTTTTACTCCTTGGGAATAGTGAGGAAGTCTTGGCATACAAAGCATCCTTCTCTTTAAATTTAAAAAAAAAAAATCTAATTTTCTTTGTGAAGATAGAAATGACTATATTCAGTATTGTCATGAGGTCATGCATTTCTTTCAGAATCAATATGGAGATATCTTGATTGATATGTAACGGAAGGGTACCCCCTCCAACTTACTACAATATTTGAGTTAGTTGCATTTGTGCTTACCTAAAATTTTTTCATTTGAGATTCCACTATGGGAGCACAGTTATCTGTACACATCTGTCCTAAAAGAAAATACCTTTTTGTTTTTCAAATAGGTCATCTCTTCTAATTATGGAATGGTTAAAATGAAACCAGTTACCACTTAGTCTGTCAAACCAGATAAATCAACAAGAATGAATAGCTTGATAACAGATGTCAAAGTGAGAGTGCTCTCATTTCCAATGATCTGTGCTCTCACCTGTTTCCCTCTCTCATTGGCAAGATGCCTTTGGTTTTTAAGCTATTTGCTATTTGAAGATTCAGTCTCTGAGGCTGGAGCCAAATGCCTGAAGTTAACTGTCCCCTGATAATTAATACTGTTATACATAATTCTCAGCATGGCAAGTTTGGGAGGCACTTTGGAGCTCATCTGCTTTAACACTTTAATTCACAGATGAGGAAACTGAAGCTAAAAGAAAGCTAAAAAAGGGATTTGTAATTTTCTGTAAATGCTCATGCTTTTTTTCTTTTTCTTTCTTTCTTTTTTTTAATCCTTGGGAGTAGGATACCAGCTTTGTAGTTAACTGAATTAGCCACATAATTTAGATTTTCTATAACTTGTCTTTCCCTACTATAAAGTAGGAATAATAATATCTACTTACTATCCTCCAAACAGGATTTTGTGAAAATAGATGTTTCCAATGTATGCAAAATGTAAAATGTCATAATTATTATTTGGATTAAAGATAAAGATCATAACTTGAGGGTATATCTGTCTCAAGATAGCAGAATATTGGATAGCACAAAGAGGACTACTGTCAAGTAATGGAAGACACATTATATAATATAAAACAAGAATTTGTAAATTTTTAAGATCACAAGAGGGCCCTTAGGGTATAATCTGAATGACAGCAATGGGATTCGAGGTTTAATCTAGCGCCCTAAATTAAGTTGTCATCTGAATTTGGGCAGGACTGGGGGACTAAAAGGGGAAAAATTAGAAGTTATGAATTCCTTAGTACCCAGTGTTTGGCCTGTCAGCCGCTTTCGGTTGCATTTTGCTTTAGCAAGACTGTAAATCTTTTTCTGACTCTATCACTTTAGAAAAAAAAATAACTTTTGAAAAGATTGTTTCTTCCAACAGTTATTCTGAGATATGAGACTTTTTGTGATAATGGTGCACTTTTTTTCCTAGGGTGAATCATTTGAACACACAACTACAGAATAGATTCTGTCTTGGAATGATGAAGTCTGATTGGCCTTGGTAGCAGTAAGTTATAAAGGAGCAGATTAATCCATATAAGCTCTCTGGCTTGGCTCAAACTACTATTATCATTGTAAACTGCCAACTTTGTCTTCTTTAAGCACACACACACACACAAAAAAAAAACACTTTTCTTCCCAACAAAGGCTTTTTATAAAAGCAAGAAGGTAATGGCATGAAGTGTGCTTATGGTGCTGTAATCACACCCCAGGGGGAAGGAGAGGTGCACCATTGCACCTCTTGCTTTGTAATGACCCAGGGGTGTGATTATCTTATGATAACCACACTCCCTGTCATGCCTTATTGCTTATATATTCTGCATGTCATAATGAATCCTGAAGCACTTTCTAGGTCTCATAGCAAAGGCAAAGACTTTGAAGTAAAGGAAGTAGCCAGCTTTTCTAGGTACACATGGATTAATATTGTATATATCAGGGGGAATTATGAATGACTACTTTTAAGTGCCAACCAAGCCATGGATACTGGTGAACTTTGGGCTTTATACTTTAAAAAATCTTACTTTGGCTACCTTTTAAAAAAGTTTTTATCCTCCTGCTCTAATTTTGATGGTTATTAAATTATTCTGTTTCTACAAGGAACATTATCCTCATCCAAAACCACCAGGGAAATAACATCTGTGATATAATTACCCTGTAGTTACTTGGTGTGATGTTTTACTATGAGAACTGGAGAATGATGAGCTCTCCAATACAAAAATTGGTTTCATTTGGTTTTAAGTATCCATTATTCAAGAATTACAACCATTCTAGCTATAGATTTCTAGATCTTCAGGTGTAATATTTGAAGGAGGGACATTGAGGGAGCATTTTAATTTATTTCACATGATTAAGTATCTTTATTTTTTTTTTCTCTAGATATTAGAATTGATGCATTAGCTCTAGTTATAGTGTAAATTTTATGTTATTTGGAGATAATTTAGCTTTGGGATTCTTCATTGTAACTGCTAATATATTCAAATTAAAATGAGTAGGGTTAATAGTAGACCTATAGGGAAGAAGAAAGATCAAGAGTAAGAGATTTCTGAATCTTGCATGAAAGCTTTAATATAATAAGACAACAAAGTAATAAACTAAGCAATTATTTTCAATGCAACTTGCATGATTATCATACCACGGAGTGAATCTGCACCTCGGGGAGAGGTTTCTAAGTAATTTCACAACCTTTGAAATGTACACAGCAGTCAACAGTTAAGTCCCACTGTTTCTTGAAGAGAAAAATCTACAGTGCTCTTTTTAATCTGTCATTGTAACCTAGGTGATGAAGATGGTGGCCTTTCACTGTGACCATTGATGAGTTGACGCAACGTCTGTGTCAGCTTCAGGATCAGCCATGTTAACCTTAGGTCACTTCAAGGAAAACTGTGTGTCGAAAGTGACAACTATTTAGCCTCCCACTGCATAAGCAGAGATTCTTCTGATTACCATAAAGGTCAAATATGCACATTTTGACTGGTGGTAATGAGTAGTTTTAAAGATGTTTTAGCCTTTTCTTAATCTTGCAGTGTCAGTAGACTTCTATTGTTATGCCCCAAAGAATGTGCCTCTAATTGTACCATTTGCCCTATTGTGGCTTGTACATAGAGCCAGTAGTGTGATGTTACTTGTGAGAATCGCCTACCACATGTCCTAATAATTATTAGCCTTCAATAAATTGTATAATAAGGTAACTCAAGTCTGGAAAAACCATAGGTGCTTAAAAAGTTGAAAGCAATATTTAAGAGGCTCATATATCAAATTCTAATAACAGTGGAGAACAAAATAGAATATAAAAATACTTTTCAAAGTCTGAAAACCTTAAGAATTAGGAAATATCCTAAAAGACTTCAAATACCAGAAATGTGTGCGTGAGTCTGTATACTCACATGTTAATATCATACACATGCATGTGTGTGTATATATATGTGTGTGTGTTTATTTTTAGTTAATTTAAAAGTTAACTTTACAAAAGGGGCTTTCATCCATTAATTCATCCAAAAATAGTATTTGTGGCACATTATCTTGTAAACAAATGACATTCACTTGAAGCTGCATACAGAAGTCAACTTTCTAAAGAAGAAATGAGAGCAGCCTTTAACATTTATAAGAAATGTAGAGCATGGTTCCATATTTAACAGATTCAAGCAGTTAGTTCTTCAGGTTATTTTCAAAGAAATCAGCTTTAATATTGACAAGTTCAAAAAGTTTCAAATGCCATTATACATACACACGGAATAGATAAATACTATTTAAAAAATAAATCCCAACCAAAATCTGATGCTCCTACATAAAATGGAGTAGGAATGAAACAATGCCATATTTTTTTCTTCGTATTTCAATGGCTTGTTGGATTTTAATAAGGACACTAACCTTTTTGATATTCAGTATTTCCATAGCTGTCAAAAATTTCAAAACCCACCACAGGTGAGTAAGTGTAATAAAAAAATGAACAGTAACTGAGGGAAATGTGTTTGCAAATTGGAATGTATGGCAAATTAGATTGAAAACATAAAGATGTAGGTGAATATTTAAATTCCCACCCTTTTCAGATATATTGACATTTTTAAAGATGATGGTAATGTGCGCATATAATATAAGAAAACAAGATCGCTTGTATGAGGTTAAAAAGTAGATTTACTTTTGGCCTACTTTTGGATTTTCAGTCTTATTTCTCTAAATTATGAAAAAAATGATTGTTGAGCTAGTGGTAGAGTGACTTCAAAGTAAGATAGTAAATTTTTGTACTATTTGAAAAATTATTTCACAATTTTGTTTTATATAAGATTAAGCTCCTAAAAACTGAAGAGAAATTATTTTATTATGAAAATAACAAGTAAATGTATTTAACAAATTAATGGTCATGAATAGAACATATCAAACACTTAATATGCAATAAACCAAAACCAAACCTGTTGCCGTTGAGTCTATTCTGACTCAGCGATTCTGCAGGTAGGACACAATAGAACTGCCCCATAGGGCTTCCGAGGAGTGGCTAGTGGATTCGAACTACCGATCGTTTGATTAACAGCTGTAGCTCTTAATCACTGCACAACCAGGGCTCCATTCTCACATAATTCCTGTCTTTATCTATTTATGAACCTATGCCTTGATCTGAATTTAGACCTTTGTCTGAGTCTATAGTACACCAAAAACATGGGTTAAAAGTGAACGTATCTATTCTACAAATCACCAAGACACTTATGGCCAAATATACGTTTATATCTAGGACAAGCTTTTAAATCTTATTTGAATTTAGAGGTGTTCTAATGACTTTTGTGATCTGTATTTCTTGGTTGTGGATGAAAATAGTAAAAGTTAGGGCCTTTACTTAAACATTTATATATTTTTTAAAATTAGTTTTTAATGATTTTTTTTAAATTTGGGAGCAAAGAAAACCCAAAATATTAAAAATATAGTGGATTTCTAGTTATGCATTGGCTGTATTTTCTTTCTCTTTTAGTTTTTTTTGGAAATGATGAAACAATATAAGTGGGTTTACTGGATTTAGGAATGTGGCTTTCTTTAATTGCCTATTTTACATTTAAAATTGTTAGTTAGGGTAGTCTCCTACTTGGTGTCTGTTTAGAGGACTGGTTGGGAAATGTTTATTCTTTTTTCTTTTTCTTCTATTTTTATTTTATAATATTTTAAACCCACAAGTATCTACTTGAAATTCTTTTTCTAAACCTTGCCCATATAATTCTTTAAAGTCATTGTGTGTGTGAATTTGTTACCAAATGCAATGGGTTCGCTGCTTGTACTCTCATTAAGAATAAATAAGAGTCAAGCGGATTTAAAGTAAGGCATAGTTTTTTACTCACTGTGAGTGAGGAGGCAGGGGGATCCTCCCCGAAAGCACTCTCTCTCCGAACAAAGAGCTGGGTGGGCAGTCTTATACCATGTGGGAAAGGAGAAGTCATACATATCCATTAACTTCATATATATTCAAAAAGGGGTTGGGGTAGGATTTTGGCACAGAAGTGGCTGACGGACTTCTCACTTCTGAAATGGGCTTGGTCACTGCTCAATGACGTATGTCCACTGATTTTGGTTCCTAGGCAATATTTATGGGATGAGGCCATCTGACCGTCAACCTGGTCTCTTCCCACGCATGTCCAGGATTCTAGTTCTAATTGGCTGATCTGAAAGATAGTTACAAGCAGACAGATTAGGAGGAAGCAATGAACATTTGCACCATTCTTCTTCTAGAAAAAATTTTTAACTGACATAACTTGTCATTTAAGGCCCTTTCTGTCCCTAGCTGGTCTCAGTTTGAAAAAAAAAAAAAAAAGAATGTAAATTAATAAGGTTAGTGGATAAGTCCACTAATAAGGATTTTCAAATATAGGATATGTTTTAGCTAGTTTTCATAAACTAAGAGATAGGTACATTGCTTCTCTTAAACTTTCCTTGCATTTTGTTTTCCATTGAAGTCTGAGATTTGACCTATGCATTGTTGAATTTCATGCAAGGAGAATGCCCCTGTCGCAGCTGTGTGCTGGAGCCAGCTTATGCTGGCCCTTGAGAGGCAATTGTTAAATTTTCTGGAATTTTGCAAGCCAGCTATTACACACAGCCATTATTAAAAATTAAATTATAGAAACTTATAATTAAGTACCTTAAAAACAAATATAATAAATAATCAAAAGGCATCCTAATTATTTGACTACATTTTACTGTTTTCTATGTTCTTGAGGTTATTTATATGTATTATATCTGTATGGTGGAAATACTTTATAACGATGTGCTGCTCTCCTCCCAATTCTGTGTGCAATGGCTTTCTGTTGTAGCTAGAAACTGGCCACCGTGGAAGTATTTGCCCCTTGGAATTTGGCAAACACTGTAACTCAGGGCTTGATTGATTTATTTTTTTTGTGGGCGGTCTGGACTTAAGAAAGTGATAGAGAAAATGTTAATAATGCAGATTAAATTTAAAAGTTGTCATATATAAAGTTGTTACATGGTGAATAGCACAAAAATTGAGGAAATGTTATTCTAATATTTGAAAGCTATTGTCCAATTCAGCAAAGTAGGCCTTCACATTATCAACAATGAATGAAGTTCTGACATACAACTTCATTGTTTCTCTTTCATAATATTCATTAACATAAACAAAAAAATCAACCAACATTCAAGTCAGAACTACACTCATTTGACAGTTGCAATCATAGGTTGGCTATGGATTCAACAGTTGGGCAAAAATAAAAAAAAAAGCCTTCTGTGAAAATCAACTAAACAAAAAAACACAAACAAAAAACTGTTGTGGTCCAGTCAACTCCAGCTCATGGTAACCCTATGTGTCAGAGTAGAACTGTGCTAGGTAGAGTTTTCAATGGCCGATTTTTTGGAAGTAGATTACCAGGGCTTTCTTCCAAGGAACCTCTGGGTGAACTCAAACTTCCAGCCTTTAGGTTCACAGCCGAGCATGTTAACCATTTGCAATACCTAGGGACTTCTGCATAAATTACCTGGCTATATAGAATTTATGAAAAAAAATTATTTATTTTATTATTATTTGTAAATTCTGTGCTACACATCCTTTTATCAGTGTTGTTGGTGTTGGGTGCCGTTGAGTCATTTCCAACTCATAGTGACCCTATGTACAATAGAACAAAACACTACCTGGTCCTGCGCTATCCTCACAATCGTTGCTATGTTTTAGCCAATTGTTGCATCACTGTGTCAATCCATCTCCTTAAGGGTCTCTTCTTTTTCATTGACCTTCTACTTTAGCAGATGTGATGTTCTTCTCCAGGGACTGGTCCCTCCTGATAACATGTCCAAAGTACATGAGACAAAGTCTTATCATCCTCACTTCTAAGGAGCATTCTGGCTGTACTCCTTCATTCATGACAGATTTGTTCATTCTTTTGACAGTCCATGGTATATTCAATATTTTTCACCAACACCATAATTCAAAGGCATCAGTTCTTCTTCTTGGTCATCCTTATTCATTGTCCTACTTTTGTAGCATATGAGGCAGTTGAAAATACCATGGCTTGGGTCAGGAACATCTTAGTTCTCAAAGTGACATGTTTGCTTTTTAACATTTTAAAAAGGTCTTTTGCAACAGATTTGCCCAACGCACTACATCAGTAAAATTTTATCAGTAACATGTATAATAAAGATATGTAACATATATATATATATATATATAGGTTTGTTGTGGTGTGATTAATTTTGTGTGTGGTCTTTCTAGCCTTGGTCTTGTAATTCCCACCCAGGTGATTGGGCGGGACTGTGTGATAAGGTAATTGTGACCCACCAAAGGGATTGGTCAGCTTCACCTTAAAAGAGAGCCAATTCCAGAGCAGAGAGGAGGATCCTACACTACCAAGGAAGAACAGCCAGGAGTAGAGAGAGCGTCCTTTGGACCCAGGATTCCTGCACTGAGAATCTCCTGAAAGCAGGAGACTGAGAGAGAGAGAGCAAGCTGTAACCCTGAAGGTGGTGAGAAGTGGTGGCAGCAGAGACCTGGCAGCAGGAGATGGTGCAGGGGGCTTACTGGCCCATGGAGAGAGAAAGCTGATTGCCTTTAGGGAGGGGCTTAGGGCAGGGAGAGGTGTGCCTTCGAGTGTGGTTGGGAAGAGGCTCTCCTGATGGAAGAACTGTATCCTTGAATGTTCATGAGCCTGAACTGTAACCTGTTACTTCCCTAATAAACCCTATAATGAGTATCGTCTATGAGTTCTGTGTGCCCATTGCAATGAATTATCGAACACAGTAGAGAGTTGCTGTAGAAGGGATGGTTGGTGTCAGAGTTAGTAAAGATGGCGAAGAGAGAAGGCATGTCTGACCTCCTCCTCATAGGAATCAGCCTTGGGCTGTTGATCTTGGATTTCCTTCCTGCTTGTGAAGTTAGAGTTCAGACACCACCCCTACGCCATTTTTACATATGTATATATATACATATTTGTGTGTGTGTGTGTGTGTCTATACACACTTTTATTGTCTTGCAAGCCACTTGTTAAACATTTACCAGTACATAACTGCGCATCTGTCTGATTTCACAGGGAATAGGAGAGCTACAGTCGCATTCTGCCCAGCAGTTTTGGCTTAGCCTTCTCAGCAGGTCTGACTTTTGCTTTTACATTTCTCCCCTGGTCTGCCTTATTCGTATTTGTATATTCTTTGTTGTTTGTTCACCCAATCATTCATTTCTTAATTTTTAAATATATTTCAAAGCAATAGATTTTTTCCACGACCAGTTCAACTTATCACTGCTTAGAGAAACTTAAATTTATATAATCATATGTGGAAAAAAATCACATTAAGGTCCTTATAAATTATACTCTTCCCCCCCGCCCCCGGTTTTAAGTTGTTTTTGGAAATAATTGTCTCTAACTAGCTGAGTATCAAAGTTTTTTTTTTAATCTATTTGGATGAAAATTTTTCTATAGTGTACTGTGCTTCATTGTGTTAGAAAGTAGGTTTTATTTAATGTAATTTTGTTTCTTTATGCTTCAGATCATCATTGACAATAGCAATTATTAAATCTCCTTACGTATACTCCTTCCTTCTAGGCTTTTTCACAGTTGTATTTTGTTTAGTCTGTACATTTGATGTGTCATCTCTCCTTCCTATTTGGTCATCACTGTCTTATACTTTCATTACATCTGCTTCTGGCCATTTTTTAAAATTTGTGCCCTTTTACTACTTTTCAGAGAATCATCAGCTTTTAGAAATTGAAAGACTTTGTGAGATCAAATAGCCCAAGCGTCTACTGAGTTCTAAAGACAGTGTAGGTGGTCAAAAAGGATGAGGATGTGGAGTAATGTAGTTAGCCTGAAGAGATGGCAGTAACTGGGATAAAGGTGACCCTCTAGCCAGGTACTCTGGGGCAGGGTACTAGGAAAAGGATCAGTCCTATTTTGTGAATTCAGAGTGTAGGTGACAACTGAGGTAGACTGACTCACCAGTCCCAAAGGGCTGAGATTTCCTTCCAACCTCTACACCATAGCTCCCTTATATCATAGAGCAGCAAGCCATAGATCTGGACGTCAAGGGCTGCAGGGCTATGTTTTCTCTGTTATGCGAGAACTCTGGATGAAAGCTACAGTGTGATCCCTTATCATGAAAAATGATAGCTAATAGAATGCAGTAAATCCTGTCTTAAGATGATAGCCTGGCTTGCCTTGTTGAAAAATCTTATTTTGAATGTCACAAGCGAAATGTTAAATATAGCTATTGATTTCATACAAATCCTAATATTACACTAAGGAAATAGACTCTTTAGATGAAAAAGGGAAAGTATCTTTTCTTGGAAAGGGAAAAGAGACTCATTAACAAGTTTCAAAACATTATCACTGTCATATTTATTTTTAAAACTAGTTAGAACATCACCAAAATACTATATGGATGTGCATACTATTTATTATGCATAGAACCAATGATGGTTAGAGCTAATAGTGACCTGATAAATTATCTAGCCCAGCCTCAGGGATGAGGTGTCTGAGACCTAAAGCAGCTTAGGTAACTCGCCTTGGGTCACACATGGAGTATGGAAGAGAGCCAGACCAGAAACCATTCTTGACTCTCATTCTAGTGCTTTCTCTCCTACCCCTCATCTCCACAAATTCTGTGGTTCCTTACCCTTGAGCATTTATTCATCTATCTGTAAGTACTGTGAGCCACAATGCTTCACTGATTCCTCTGTTTTGCAGATTCAATTTCCTGCTTAAATTCTAGCTCTAAAAGGAGCTTGCTCGAAGAATGACTGCTGGGCAAATTATATGATGATCTTAGTAATTTAGAAACATCCTGCCAATATTAGACTTCTTAATTCTATCTTTTTTTAATTGCAGATATCTAGAGAATTCTCCATTCTGGTCAAGAAATTTTCATGGTAATGGTTTTGATTTTTAAAGAGACTTGAATGTTTCTTTTAAAAGGAAGACCTAGAAAATTCTTCCACTGTTATTAATTCTCAGAAAATAATTTAACTGAACCTTGCTGAAGCTAATTAAAAGGATAGTTTCTCATTTTGCTTTGTGGTCCCATGGACTTAATTCAGCCAGAGGTTTTTATTTATTTATTTCTTGAGGTAACCCTGTGCTCAGAGTCGGCATGAAGGGAACAAAATTAGAAATACCCTCATATTTCTATTCCTCTTATATTGTGACAAAAACATCTTGTGCTATTTATCCTTTCTGAATAATTTTACTCTTTTTATGCACACTTTATTTTATTTTTGATGCTATGGAATATCTTGCTTGTTGTTTTAATTTTGGTTTGTGTATGTAGTAGTAACCCAAGGTAATTAAGCAAACATTTATTTAATTTTATTTAACAAACACTTTATAGACTTTGGAGCCCTGGTGGCACGGTGGTTAAGAGCTATACCTGCTAACCAAAAGGCTGGCAGTTCAAATCCACCAGCCGCTCCTTGGAAACCCTATGGGGGCAGTTCTACTCTGTCCTGTAAGGTCCCTAGGAGTTGGAAATTACTCAGTGGCAATGAGTTTGGTTTTGGTTTTTGGTTTATAGACTTTACTATGTGTCAGGCACTACTCAAAATGCCTGACTGCTATATGTAAATATATACCTCCCCATTTTACAAATTTGGAAACTGAGGCCCAGAGGGGTTAAGTAAACAGTAAGACTCAGGTATGAGCTCCATAAATCCATGCTCTTAACCCTTATTCTAAGAGCCAAGCCTTAGGTTGATCCTAGGAATACCAAGACGAATGAAATACTATCTGTGCTCTCAAGAAACTCAGCTTACAACGTACTGTGTGTAGAGAGAGAGATATAGAAGCATCCATAATATAGCACTGTATACTACTATGCAGATATGTGTAAGTGCTATAGGAAAAATAGAAAGAGAGTTTCAGAGGATGTGACATTGAAGTTGTGCCTTGAGAATGAGGGCAATTTTATCCAAGTGATATTTTATTTAGACAAAGGTGAAAAAAATTAAAAAGATGAGCAAATACCAGCCAGTGTAAAAATGTAAGATATATTCATAGAAATAATCTGTCTAGTGTTTCTGAGAGTTGAAAAAAAAAGTGATGAAAAAAAATATGAGGAGTTAGAGCAGGGCCAGGTTGAAAAATGACATTTAATGTGAGAGTCAAAGTTTAAATTTATCCTGTAGGATGCAGGGTGGGGGTGACATTTATTCAAGTTTTTTTCACAGATGAGAATATGATCACTTTTGAGTTGTAGAAATATGAATCTGGCAGTTATGTGTAGAGTGGATTTGGGTGGGGAGAGACTGTATCAGCCAACCAATGAAGGAGCTACTGCAATGGTCTAGGCACAAGATAATTAGGGTCTAAACAAGGATAGTGGTGTTGAGAATAAAAATGAGGAAGGTGTTAAGAAGCATGGAAAGACTAACAGGTTTGCAGGACAAGGTAATGGATTTACTTTTGGAAATACTGAGTTTAAGGAAAATACACCCAAAACATGTTTGCAAATATTGGCAAAAAAGAGCTCAGGGCTTGTGATGTAGTCTTCGAAACAATCAGGATTTACAGCAGTGGGACCTGTGGGAGTGGAGACATGGGAGTGGGGTTGAGTACAAAGTGATATCATTGTAGCTAAAGAGCTCGCAACTGGTCAAAAGGCCTTTGCTGTGAGGTTGTGGAACCGTGTTTGAAAAATCTGGATCTGAGGATACAAATTGGATTGATAGATAACAGTATTATATTTTTCAATTTTAGTCCCATCTGTGTTGTCACTGTTGTTAGTTTATGGGTGACCCCATCTACAACAGAATGAAATGTTGTCTGGTCCTGCGCCATCTTCACCATCATTGGTTTGCTTGAGTCCATTGTTGTGGCTGCTGTGTATTTTGAGTGCCTTTCAACCTAAGGGGATAATCTTCCAGCACTATATCAGACAGTATTCTCTTGTACTCCATAGGGTTTCACCGGTTACTTTTTGGAAGCAGATTACCAGGCCTTTCTTCCTAGTCTGTCTAAGTCTGGAAGCTCTGCTGAAACCTGTCTACCATGGGTGGCCCTGCTGGTATTCGAAATACTGGTGGCATAGCTTCCAGCATCCTAGTAACCATAGACAAATTGTGGAGTCCCCTTTTAGATTCCCTAATATGACTTTTTAAATTGGTAGTTTGGGGTTGCTATGAGTCAGAATCGACTCGACAGCAACTGGTTTGGGTTTTTTTTTTTTTTTTTGGTGAGCTAATTAAGTTTTATTCACTAGTTCTAGGGAACATGAATAAGTAACATAATAATCAGAGATATCATGAAAATATCTATGTCGCAGGATATAAACTAGGATTTTCCTGTTTCCAGATTTTCACTGATGCACTGCACACAAGGACAACAGGGACCAAGAGCCATCATCAGTTCTAACAGGAAGAAGTAGTACACAGAAGCAGAACTTGCTATTACTTTTTTGCTCTCACTTAGCTCAATGCTGTATAGGAAAAGATAAAAAAATTTACTAAAAGGAAGGAGGTAGGGAGCTTGGAGAGAATTGTCAGTATGCTGTGTGCCACCACGCCCCTTTGGGAAAGGGAGAAGGATGCTTCCTTCTCATTTTAAGCCAAGTGAAGGTATAGTTTGAAGAGAACTCCTCAGGGAGCTTGATCCCTTGGAATCTGAGGGGACAAAGAGACTGGTCACTGAGTCACACCTAAATCAAAACAACAAAGACAAAAGTTGGCAGTCTGCAGCTAGAGTGGCCTGCATGTAGAGTGAGAAGATAGGGAACTAGAGCTGGAAAAGCAGATGCCTCTCCCCAGGTGGCTAACGGCGTGACCCAATGGGCCAGATGTGGACCTGCAGAAGGGAGCTGGCTCTGAGCTGTCTTAAAAAGGAATTCTCTCAAGAGAAGTACCTGAGGGCCGGGTGGTGGGAGATAACTAAGCAAATTGGAATGGAAAGTCTTAGAATCAATAGTTTAATAGAATGTCATTAAAATATAATACATAAAATTCTTAAAAAACAAAGAAGTGTGAAATAAATAGTAATAAGTAAAATGAAAAATTCCAACTGTCATCAGATTTTCTAGTTTTTAAGAGGAGCAAAAACAAATAAACAAATAAACAAGCAAATAAATAGGAATCTATATGTGATCTCTCCTAATTATCAAATGTTGGCTACTGTATTAGTTTCTTATTGCTACTGTAACAAATTACCACAAATTTAGTGGCTTAAAACAACACAAATGGTGTTTCACCTTTTTACACAGTTAAATGTTGTTTTAACTCTTACGATTCTGGAGGTCAGAGGTATAAAATGGATCTACATGGCTGTGTTCCTTCTAGAGGCTTCAGGGGAGAATACGTTTCTTTGCCTTTTTCAGATTCCAGAAGCCACCTATATGCTTTGTCTCATGGCCCCTGTCCTCCATAGTAAAGCCAGCAGTGTACCATGTTCAAATCTCTTTCTGTTCATCTGTTTCCGTTGTCGCATCTCCTTCTGGCTGATTCTGACTCCTCCTACGTCCGTCTTATATGGACGTTTGAGATTACATCGTGTCCACCCAGATAATCCAGGATAAACTCCCCATTTCAAGATTCTTAACTTAATCTCATCTGCAAAATCTCTTTTTCCATACAAAGTAAGATTCACGGGTTCTGGGGATTGGTATCTATTTGCTGTTGTTGTTGTTAGGTACCCCGTGTACAACAGAATGAACCGCTGCCTGGTCCTGCACCAACCTCACAATTGTTGCTGTGTTTGAGCCCATTGTTGCAGCCATTGTGTCAATCCATCTTGCTGAGGGTCTTCCTCTTTTTCACTAACCCTCTACCAAGCATGATGTTCTTCTCCAGGGGTTGGTCGCTCTATGAGTCAGAACTGACTAGATGGCAACAGGTCAGTACATATTTGGGAGGCCATTATTCTGCCGACCACAGCAACCAATACCAAAATTGTACTGTATTTGTCAGCATAAAACGGGCCAATTAAAACATGTCTATGAGACAAATTCATTTTACAGGCTGTTAATTTGTAATCTTTGAAACTTATCTTTGTGTTCTTTAACATTTTATTCCTCATGCTTCTTGTGGCATGTCTTACGTAACAAAAGGCTTCAGATTTCGGAAGAAGATATGCAGTGAAATGATCAATGGAGGCAGTGGAGTTTGTCTTTCTATAATTCTATGTAAGCCAAGGATTGTTTGGGAAATACTCTTGGAATTTTCACTTTTTTTGGTCAAGGAATTTAGAAATATATTTTAATAAGTATACAGTAAAACCTGCAAAAGCGAGAACCTGAATAAGTGGGAAACCTGTCAGACAAGGAAAACTCAAATATTTTTCACTACTAGAGAGCAATAGAAAAGTAGTTAAGACTGCACCCTGTCAAAGGCAGAAAACTGTGAGACCCGGAAAAACAAGGCAGTCCCGTCGAGTTCCAGCTCTCACAGGTTTCACTATATTTTGAACCATTTGAATATAAGACTTTCTCAGCCATTTGGCTACAGTATGATTTTTTGACTCATATAACATAGTTGTCAGTCAAAATAGACGTTAGTGATTTTCATTTGTAGAAATATTGTGATTTATCAAAGTCTTCTACTCTGTGCTATAGGGTCGCTATGAGTTGGAATCCACTAAATGGCAATGGGTTTTTTTTAAAATCACATTCGTAAACCTCCTAAAATATCTATAAAAACAATGTAACAACATGTGGCACATTTTATCTCAATTGTCCTTATAATGTTTTGTCAGGTCTTTTTGGTATTACACAAAACTCTATAAGATTTCTGACAATACAATCATCATCCCGGACAAGGCAGACGGTCCTAAAAGGAACGCATGTGTTGCTTGTGTCTTAGAAGCAAGTTTTGTCTGAAACAGAAGAAAAACCTTTTGTTCTCTAGTTAATTGCCTCATTATGTTGTAGGTACATACTTCTTTCTGAAGAAACAAACCCAGTTGAAGGGAAATCAGAAAATATTATGGATTAAAAATCCAAGCCATGCAAAAACATTAAAGATGTTGACTTTACATAATAAAGGGTCTGTTTTAGTCAGGAAGAATTTAAATTTAGGCAACCAGTGCTTCAGTAATGTTTTAATTTCTACTCACGTTTTTAAAAAAAATCCTCTTTTGTTTGTAAATAAAAAGGGGAAGTATTTCATTGTGGCACGTTCATCTGTTATCCGAACAATACGTGAAGTCCTGCAGTTAATCACAGCACTTTCTAAAAGATTTAAAGTTGGAGCTGTACTCAGCTACCTTGTATGCAGATATAAAGGATTTACTCACCAAAACCAACTCATTCTCTTAGCATTGTGTTTTGCTTCCAGAATGGGCTAGTTCGGAACTCATACATTTCTTATTAAATTGTGCTTCCAAGTTAAGACTGTCTTCTATACGAAAGTAAGGAAATGATAAAAGTTGGAGATGGAAGAAAGTAATCAAAAGTGAAATCTATTTGCTTGCAAAATATTCAGTGAAATATTGTTGATGTTGTTAGTTGCTCTTGACTTGGCTCTGACTCATGGTAACCCCACGAACAAAATGAAATTTTGCCTGGTCCTACACTATCTTCAAGATTGTTGGTATACTAGAGTCCATTGTCGTGGCCACTGTGTATCTGAGTAACTTTCAGTCGAGGGGGCTCATCTCTCAGGACTATAACGGACAATATTCTGTTGTGATCCATAGGTTTTCAATGACTAATTTTCAGAAGTAGATCGGCAGGCTTTTCTTCCTAGTCTATCTTAGTCTGGAAGCTCTGCTGAAACCTGTCCATCATGGGTGACCCTGCTGGAATTTGAATTATTGGTTGTGGAGCTTCCAGGATCACAACAACACGCAAGCCACCACAGTATAACAAACTGATAGACAGGTGGTAGCAAGGGAATATCATATCCCATGTATTTAATTTGGCCACTGAGCTAAAACGGTGTCTGGGGGCCATACTCTCGGGGTTTCTCCAGTCTCCTTTAGGCCAGTAAATCTGGTCTTTTTTTTTGTGCCTTAGAATTTTGTTCTACATCCTTTTCCAGCTCTGTCCAGAACCCTCTGTTGTGATCCTGGTCAGAGCAGTCAGTGGTGGTAGCCGGGCACCGTCTAGCTGTACTGGACTCAGTCTGGTTGAGGCCATGGTAGCTGTGTTGCATTAGTCCTTTGGACTAATCTTTCCCTTGTATC
>NW_004444032.1:453161-462241 GCF_000243295.1 Trichechus manatus latirostris | reverse complement strand
TGTGTCTATGGGACTTCCATGACCTTTCCTTGTACAAGTTGTGCTGGTTTCCCCTGTAATGCCAGTTTATTTGTTTTTTAATTAGCATTTACTATTGGTAAATGGAGCCCTGGTGGCGTAGCGGTTAAGAGCTTGGCTGCTAACCAAAAAGTCGGCAGTTCAAATCCACCAGCCACCCCTTGGAAAGCCTATGGGGCAGTTATACTCTGTCCTATAGGGTTGCTATGAGTTGGAACCAGCTCAGCGGCACCTAACAACAATAACAACATTGGTAAATAGTATCTGGAAATGCATAAAACCTTGTATTAAATCCTTTGTATTCTCCAAAACTCCCAATTTACCTATTTTCTCTCACTCTGCACATTTTTCCTTGGAAACCTCAGCCATGCCTTTAGCCTTGGCTTTAATTTTCGTCTATAGATACATGACTTCCGGATCTACATCTACAATCCAGACCTCTCACCTTCGTCTCAGATGTGTGTGTGTATAGATAGATGTATATGTATAAATACATAAAATGTTTTTTCACTGGAAGGTCCTATAGTCGTTTCTCAAACCCAGGAAGTTCATTTTCTTATCCCCAAGAACCTATTCTGCCTCAGGTGTTTTCTGTTTCAGTGAGTTGTTGCTTAGTCCCCAAATCTGGAAATTAGCTAAGTTTGTAATGAAGAGGATTTAAAGGGAAATGCCTATTGATTTTTCAACCCCCTATTCTCAGTAATAAGAAAATTGTTAGAAGGTGATAGTCAAAAAATAATAGGTCACAGACAGGAGCAAATTACCCAATAAGCAAGGTAAGCATAGGCTTACTTTTGCTTACTTACTAATCTGTAGTGAATAATTGCACATGGAAGTGAGCAATTTCACAATTTCACATAGGAAGTAAGCCTTTGCTCACCTCGCTTACTGGGTAATCCCTCTCTGCCTGGGATTGTAAATTTGAAAAGAGGGTTTGATTCTGCAGGAGGGTGCTGCGGGGTTGGGAGAGAGACAGATGCCAGCCATAACTAGAAGTGGAATCTTTGATGTGGTGAAAAAATGTGAAATTGTTCACAACAGATGACGTAGTAAACAAGGGAAGCACTTACCTTGCCTGTTGGACAATCCACCCCTGGTCACAGAGCAAAGAGTGTCTCAAACATTCCTCACTTCTCTGGTGTGCATTCTATGTGAAAGTGTCTGATTTATTTTATCTCACAAGATTTCATGGTCTAACCCTGTAATTTGGGTATAGTTAAAAGTTGAATTTCTTTAATTTCTATGTGTTTACTGTGAACATACATATAATTGGATGTTACGTTTATTCTTGCTGTTGAATATTATGAATCATGCTTCTCTGAGTAACATCTTTATTGTCAGATGTCTGGGGTACTCTGATTTAAATGATGTATTTTCAAGAGCCAATTAGCTGATATGCACATCAGGGCATGCCAAGACTACATAAAAAAGCGATAGATCACCACATTGGATCTTTCCAATCAGTGCTTAGTTTTCTCTCTCTCTCTTTATGGTGTCATGTTATTCCATTACATGTTGTATCCAGATTTATATAACCAGTCCCCTAGAAGTCATTCATTCAGCACACGTTTATTGTGTGTCTATATCTTCCAGGTACAGTTTTAGGATACAATAATGGACAAGAAAGTATTGCTTTCATGATCAGCACATTCTAGCAAGGAAGAGAGATATTAACCAAGATAAAAAATAAAATATATATTAGGTCGGATAGTGATAAGTACTAAGGAGAATAATAAAGCATGGAAGGAGAAGGGGGAATATCAGGGACTGTTTAGGATTGTAGCATTAACTAGGGTGGCCAGGACAGAACTCACTAAAACAGTGATTTTTGAGAAAAGACCTGAAGGAGTCATCGTGGACATTTGGGCTATTTCAACCCTTTTGCTAAGGATAGTATAAGAAATACTTTGTCATATATACCTTTTCTCATACATGCAATTCCTGGGTCAAAGAGTATACACATTTAAAGTATCTATCCATTGCCAATTGTGTGCCACAGAGATTGCATCAATTTACACTTTCCAACATCCTCTCCCACATATTATGTTACCAAAATTTAAAAAAAAATTTTTTCCCTCGCTGATAGACGAAAAATGGCATCGCTGTATAGTTTAAATTTGCATTTCTCTAATTATGAGGAGTATGTTTTCATATGTCTAAGGGAATTTGTATTTCCTTTCCTGTGAACTGTATATTCACATACTTTGCCCATGCTTTTATTGGTTTGTCGATCTTTTTCCTCATTAATTTTGAAGTATTTGTTCTTCTGTTTAATATGAATTGAAATATTTTTATGAGTTTAGAATCATCTACCTAACACATGTGTAGATTTCTCCCCTGATAAAAATACTTCAAAGGTTTCTGCAAACCTACAGGATAGAATCTAGACTTCTTAGCATGGAACACAATGTACTTTAGGTTCCTGTCTGTTAGCCTTGCTTACTCTCTGTCTGCTCTCTTCGTAGTTTATATACCAGCAACACCGTAGTCCTTTTAGTTACCTGAACATGTCATGCTATCTCATTTTCCATGCCTTTGCAAATATCTTTTCTTCTGTATGGTATTCCAATTCTACCGCTGCTTCTTGTAAGCCCTATTACTCTCTGATCTCCATCTATAAAATAGGATTAATATTACACATTCTTTAGTGATGTTATGAGGATAAGAATTAATGCTCAAGGAATGCTTAGAATTTAGGAAACGTAGGAAGCTCTCAGTTAATGTTAACTATAGTTGCCCACTACCCATCCAGCATCATTCCTTCTATTGCCTGGCAGATTCTCTAAGCTCTCACATCTTATTTAACAGCTCTGAGTCAATAAGTATATTTTCCCTCTCTTTGTTTATCGTACTCCTTCTTTATAAGTCTGGAAAACTCCTACTTATCCTTGTATATTCCACTGAAGAATATACTTCATAATGTTTTCTTTGTGTGATGGTTAAGATTGTATATCAACTTGGCTGGGCCATGAGTCTCAGTGTTGTGGTACTTGTATAATATTGCAATCACTTCCCCATTGAAACTTGATACGTGATCACCCCCATGATGGAATCTGCTGAGTGGTATCTGCGGAGGCAGGGCCTGTGGCAGCTCACCATCCCCTCAGCCTTCATCTCTTCCTCATCCTCCACCTACTTCCTTCCTGTTCACCTTGCTGGGGCTTTTGCTTGTTCCGGATCCTGCAGCTTGCTTCCGTTCGTCTGGCCTCTGGTTGCTGGGACTTGGGCTGGTGGCTTGCCAGTGGTCTTGCCTGCCAATCTTGAGATTCGTAGATCTCCACCACCTGCAGCAGCACTGCTCTCGGGCCTGCCGATCTTGGGTTTGCCAGCCCCTGCGCTTATGTGTATTGGAAGGATTCCCTTTCCTGCCTCACAGACTGGGGACATACAGCCTCCAGGGGCCGTGTGAGCCATTCCCTTGGCATAAATCTCTTTTTACACATTTGCTGGTTTCGCTTCTCTGGAGAACCCAGCCTAAGACACTTTAACTCCCCCAAGAAGAGTTAATTACAATGTTCTTTGTGCCAATATTATTGCTCCATTATAATATTTGCCATAATTTATTGCAATTCTTCTACATGATGCCTATTATACAAACTAAAAAAACCCATTGCCGTCCAGTTGATTCCAACTCATAGTGACCCTGTAGGACTGAGCAGAACTGCCCCATAGGGTTTCTAAGGAGTGGCTGGTGGATTCGAACTGCCGACCTTTTGGTTAGCAACCAAGTTCTTAACCACTGCATCACCAGGGCACCTATCATGCAATAGGTACTAAAGGAATGTGTGTTGAATAAGTAAATAAAAAAGTAACTTTAGTCAATCAGTATTTACTGGTTATGTATTATTACATACAATGTATTATCAATGCTAAGTGCTATGAAGAATGCAAGAAAAGTAAGAAAAGATCTTCATGCAAAAAAAAAAGCAATTCATTAGATAGTAAGAACTACGTAAGCTATTTGGACTATAAACACAGGGTTGCATTAACAAGCTATTGAGGTAGAACTGCAAAAACATGAAGTTTTTAGGTGTGAGACGGCTTCAGGATGATGGCATGATTTCTAAGCTTGGTAACTGGAACAACGGAAAATATTCAGTGCAGAAAACATTAATAAAAGCTAACAAGGCCTGTTTCTAAACAGCCTACGAAAATAAAATCCCTTAATCTTCACAACAACCCTGCGAGGGGGTTCTAACATCATAATTTTAAAAATGGAGAAGCGAATGTCCCAAAAGTTTATAAGACTTCCTTCCAAGGACACACAATAATAAGTGACAGATTAAGAATTCCAGCCGAGGCAGTCACCTTCCAGTGGCCAAACTCTTACCACTGTGCTATACTGCCTCATGTGTAAGTGCCAACTCAACCTCTCTCCTGAGTCTGAGGAGGATGTGTGTGGGATAGGATGACACTGGTACGAGGAATCATCCTTCAAGTGTAGTGAATTCGGCACTTTGCTGTTTACATGAAGAAGGTACCTCATTCAGGCAACTTATGGCAGGCAAACGGATGGATCTGGACCAGGAAGGCTGTTAGTGCAAATGAACTGATAATTTTCTCTACACACTCAGAATGGAATCCATCTCTCCCACACAAGGCAAGTTGGATGGCGCTTGCCTAAGGTGGCATTGAAGACAGTTTTCACTTTTAAGACTGCTTCTCCTGTTCATTTTAACTGCCCATCGCTTACATGGAAATGTGGGCATACAGTGGATATGTTGATTGGCAGAGCTCTGTTTGACCTGGGTCCGGAACCACCCTGAGACAGCTTTGAGTCCTAAACTCTACTAGAGTTGTACTTGAAGTGTTAGAATACATACATGGTATCCAAAAGATGTGCCATTTGTAAAAAATAAAGGAATAAAATATGGATTGTGCATAGATTAACCAGGTATTAGTTTAAGGTTTCAATTTTTAGACATAATATGTAATATTTTGCTACTTAATATAGCTCATATGTAACTATCTAAGCTGCATTGCAGAACTGTAAGTGACCTTTTATAGACACGGGAAGCATTTTCAGAGTTTAAAAATTATTCTTTTTTTAAATTTAGGAACTTAATGTATTACAGTGCAAAGGACATGAGAACAGTAATCAGAAAATTCTAGCTTCTGGAGTGCAGACTTGGCTTTGCCACTAATTAGCTGGGTAACTTTTGACAAGTTACCAGCCTATAACTATGGAATAGTTCTGGAGTTGTGTGAAACTTCATCCCACTCACCCTTCTCATTTAACTGATGAAGAAGCTCAGGTCCAGTTTGACAAAATAGTTTGACAAAGAGGTTACACTTTTTGGCCCATGGAGGTTCTCCATAGACCTTTTTTTGAATAAATGATTGATAAATAAATACTCTATGAGACTCTTTTTTCTATGAGTTTTAAAATTTTATTATCCTATGAGACTTTATTTAGGTTTTAAAAAAGAATGTTCCCATCTATATTAGAAATATAAAAATGTGGATTTTTATGAAAACTCACATTTTTATATGACTGTGTAGATGTACTTAATAATTTCTAAAAATTGACAGTCTGCCTTAAGTGATTAGGCAGATAGTCTCTAATTCATCTTGCCTGGGGTCATTCCCACTGACTTCAAGCCTTAAATGAGGTATGGAGGAAAATGAGAAATGAGCCCATAGAGTTATAATATTAAAGAATCACAGAGATTGTAACCATAGAGGATTCTGACTAACTCACATTAATTATCCAATTTGTGAAAGAAATAAAAGAATTATGGAGAGCTAAATTTCTGGAAAATGAATACTTCTAATATTCTTTAATGAAGTCATATTTTGCTACTTACATTTCTTTCAGATTTTCATTATTTCGGAAGCTTTTTTTTTTTTTTCGTGATTACTGATCTGTCTTTGATAGAACCACGTCTCTTATGTGGTTGTTGTTGTTAGGAGCTACTGAGGCTATTTTTGACCCATAGTGACCCCATGTGACGGAGTAGAACTGCCCCATAAAGTTTTCTAGGCTGTGACCTTTAGGAAGCAGATCTCCACGTCTTCTCCTTAGGAGCAGCTGGATGAGTTTGAACCGTCAATCTTTCGGTTAGCAGCCATCGCTTGTCCATGTGCAACCAGGGCTCCGTCTCTCATAATGTCTACTTATTCCTTGAAGGAAAGTTTTATCATCAAGGGAAACTGTCCAATATTAATATGGAAATTGCATTTCTAGGGTAAAACAAGAAAAAGTCAAAAAATTGAAAGAAGCCTTTCCACATACTGGGGCATCAGAGAAGGCTTTCTACCTCCAACATGCACATGTGTGCATCGTGCACACACACAAGCACATGCATACATACATCCATACCACATACATATCAGGGAGTATGAAGAAGGGACAGAACAAGGCTTGCTGTTCATTTAATCCATGTTCTAGGCACTGTGGAATACACTTTATCAACTTCCCTGAGGTTTCACAAATTTCAACAAGTTTTGGGATTGTGATCAAGTCCATCTGCATCCAAGGGCTCCTCTCTCTTTGACGTATTTACTTTTTATTTTGGTTCCTTCTGAAATTTAGTTAGAAATCCAGAAGCCTAAGTAAAGTCACTGTTTTAAAGACTTCAAATATTTCAATTTTACTTCAGCTGAATGATACTGGGAACTCCCTTGCCCCTTTCCAATTTAGAAACATTATTAGTCAGTGCATTCATTTTGATAGTTATTTTGCTTATACTCTACATTTTCTCTTTTCTAAGAATGTTTTCTGCTTTTCTAATGAAAGTTTACAATTGATACAGTGCTAGAGATCTAACTAGCCATTTTTCTCCCAAGAGTAGTAAGTTATTGTGCAACTTTTATGAAACTGTTTAATTAGCCAAAGCCAAAGGAAAAAAACAGAAATTGGAGGAGTTTAGAATGTTAATCTTAATATTTTTTCCTCAATTTTTTCCAAAGTCTTGTCCAGTTGATAATGGATCATTTCATAAGTTGAAAAATCTAAGTACTTAAATTGTTTAATACAATGCCATGAAAACATTAATAAAATAAATAAATACTAAGATGATTAAAAATGTATCATTAAATAATTTTGAATAAATAAAAATCATTGATATATCATATATTCTAATTAATATCACCAAGCTAAATTATGTTCCCGTACATAAGAGATGGAGAAACAGAAACCTGGGCCAAGAAACTTGTTGGAGTTAATGTAGGTGGTAGAATATCACTATAAGAGGACTTGGGTGACAGAGACCAGTTTCTACCTTCAGAGGTCACAAGTCCATGTCGCATGGGGAAAACTCATGTCCAATTTGGGCTGATTTTGATATTTAGGGTATCAGATATGTGGTAGGTCAAGTTAGTTTACTTATAGAGAAATGATTTTAAAAGATATCTTCTCTTTTTTAATTTTTTTTACTGTACTTTAGATGAAGGTTTACAAAGCAAACAGTTTCTCATTAGACGGTCAGTACACATATTGTTTTATGACATTGGGTAACAACCCCATGACATGTCAACATTCTCCCTTCTCGACCTTGGAGGACCTTTTTTTTTTTTGGTGAGAATATACATAGCCAAAGATACACCATTTCAAAAATTTCTAAAATTCAGTGACATCAATTACGTTCATCCAGTTGTGCTGCTATTCTCATTCTAGATGAAGGTTTACACAACAAAATAGTTTCTTATTAAACAGTACACATACTGCCCTATGACAACGGTTAACAACCCCACTACATGTCATCACTGTCCTTACTCAACCTTGGGTTCCCTATCACCAGCTTTTCTGTCCCCTTCTGCCTTCTAGTCCTTGTCCCTGGACTGCTGTGCCTCATTAATCCCGTTTTGTTTTATGGGGCTGTCCAATCCCTGGCTGAATGCTGAACCTCAGGAGTGACTTCACCACTGAGCTAAAAGAATGTCCAGGGACCATACTCTAGGGGTTTCTCCAGTCTCTGTCAGGCCAGTAAATCTGGTCTTTTTTTGTGTGTTAGAATTTTGTTCTACATCCATCTCTAGCTCTGTCCAGAGCCCTCTGTTGTGATCCCAGTCAGAGAAGTCAGTGGTGGTAGCCAGGCACCATCTAGCTGTACTGGACTCAGTCTAGTGGAGGCCTTGGTAGCTGTGGTCCATTAGTCCTTTGGACTAATCTTTTCCTTGTATCCTGTTCTCTTCATTCTCCCTTGCTCCGGAAGGGATGAGACCAGTGGAGTATTTTAAATGGCTGCTCACAGGCTTTTAAGACCCCAGATGCTACTCACCAAGGTAGAATGTAGAACATTGTCTTTATAAACTGTGTCACACCAATTGAGCTAGATGTTCCCTGAGACCATGGCCCCCACAGCCCTGCACCCAGCAATTCAGTCCCTCAGGGAGTTTGGATGTGTCTATCGAGTTTCCATGACCTTTGCTTGTACAAGTTGTGCTTGCTTCCCCAGTATTGTGTACTGTCTTACCCTTCACCAAAGTTACCACTTATCTATTGTCTACTTAGTATTTCCCCCAACACCCCTCCCATCCCTCGTAACCAATAAAGATTGTTACTATTTGTGTATAAACTTTTTCATGAGTTTTTGCAATAGAGGTCTCATACAATATTTGTCTTTTTGTGATTGACTTATTTCACTCAGCAGAATGTCCTCCAGTTTCATCCATGTTATGAGATACTTCACAGATTCATCATTGTTCCTTATCGTTGCATAATACTCCATTGTATGTACGTACCATAGTTTGTTTCTCCATTCATCTGTTGATGGGCATCTAGGTTGTTTCCATCTTTTTGCCATTGTGAACAATGTTTCAATGAACGTGGGTGTGCATATGTCTATTTGTGTGACGGCTGTTACTTCTCAAGGATATATTCCTAGGAGTGGGATTGCTGGATCGTATGGTATTTCTATTTCTAGCTTTCTAAGGAAGTGGCATATCATTTTCCAAAATGGTGTATCATTATGCATTCCCACCAGCAGTGCATAAGAGTTCCGATCTCCCCGCAGCCTCTCCAACATTTGTTATTTCCAGTGTTTTTTATTCATGCCAGTGATGCCGGGGTGAGATGGTATCTCATTGTGGTTTTAATTTGCATTTCTCTAATGGCTAGT
>NW_004444032.1:380050-438781 GCF_000243295.1 Trichechus manatus latirostris | reverse complement strand
CAGCCTGGGAGTGGACAGCCCCGTAAAACCAAATGAGACTAACGAGGTACAGGAGTCCAGTGACAAGGGCCAGAAGGTAGAAGGGGACAAGGAAGCTGGTGATAGGGAACCCAACGTTGAGTAAGGATATTGTTGATGTGTTGTGAGATTGTTAACCATTGTCATAGGGCAACATTTGTAGTATGTGTTAAATGAGAAACTATTTTGTTCTGTAAGCCTTCATCTTAAGTGAGAATAACAGCACAACTGGAAGAGTGTAGTGAATGTCACTGAACTGTGCATGTAGAAATTTTTGAAATGTTGTATCTTTGGCTATGTGTATTTTCATAAAAAAAAAAAATGTTGAGAATTTAGCCAGTTAATATGTCGTGGGGTTGTTAACCAGTGTCATAAAACAACACGTGTACTACTGTTTCATGAGAAACTATTTAATCTGTAAGCCTTCACCTGAAGTACAATTAAAAAAAAAAAAATTAGAAAGAAGAAAGAAAAGCAAAGCTCCGAGGGGTCCCACCTGTGCCGCTATGAGGTCTGAGGAAGTTTCTCCCAGGCCATGAAGTACAGCCTGGCTAGAAGGGGTAGAAGTGTCACTCAGCGCCAGGTATTCAAGGGACAGGAAGAGAAGGAAAGTATAGAGAGATGAGAAAATGAGTAATGAAGAAAGACAAAAAGGGGAAAAGAGGGAAAAGAAAACAAATAAATTAAAAAAAAAAAAAGAACAAGAAAACCCCCAAAAAAAAGATTAAAAAAAAAAAAAACCAAAGAAATAAGAAAAAAGAAAAGTCCTCAGGGACCACTCTGCATGTCTGGGCAAACTGAGGGGGTAGGTCCCAAGCCACGCTGTACTGCCTGGCTAGAACGGGCTCCCAATTCGAGAAAAGAAAAAGAAAATAAAGAAACCTACATATTCAAAACAAACAAACAAAAGCCCAGGATTCCCACCAGCATGGCATCATGGGCCGGGAAGCAGTCTCACAATTAAGCAGCGTTTCACAGCCTTTCAGGAAGAAGCAAAGATGGTGCATGGAGCCAGGTATTTGAGAGAAAGGAGGGGGAGGTGGTGAGAGGTAAGGAAGAAATCTAAAGAGCAGAAAAAAGCAACAAACACCAGCAGGCAACAAATGACACTTAAGGATCCGGCCAGTGTGGGTGGGTGGAATCCAAGCAACACCAGGGTGAAGCCAATCCTTCCTGGTCAAGAGACTGTGGCCGCAGAAAGCAGAGGAGGCTGAGTCGGGGTGAAAAAGGGTGGGAGGTGGGAAAGTGTATATTGCTGGTTACCAGTTGTTCTGTCTCGTGCTGGAAGCTCCGTGAAGCTGTTTTCTTGTACCCCCTGTTAGATGGTGTCTGATAGGAGTCCAAGATGGCGGTTCCGTGTTGTGTTAGCTGATAGGGGACCTCTGCATGTATCTCTCCTCGCTCTCTGTTCTTGGTCAGTTTCTTATTCCATTTGGTGCTTGACTGAGTCCTTTGTCTCTTCATTTGATGCTTAGGGTTTCAGGATTGCCATTTTCTCTGTTTGGCTTAGTTTTTTTGATCTTTGCTGGGGAGGGACTGTGTGGTGCTTCTGCCTATAGTGCCATGTTGCCCGGAATTCTGAAAGATATCCCCTTAATTTCCAGACAGAATGTGGGTCACGAATCAGGGCATCTTTAGATGATCATAAGAGGTCTTGAAAAGGGGACAAAGTGCCAGGGAAGCTAGGTCAAGAAGCACAGGTGAGTCCAGTGCAGAGAAGGAAGTCACAGTGACTTGTAAATCTAGGAATAAGGAGCTATTGGAAAAACTGGCCACTGGTGGTATTGATACATTAGACAAACTCCAGTCTAATAGTTCTTCAGGCTCTCAGGGTTAGGGTTGGGACCTGCGTAAAGAAACAGCACACTCTTTTCAAACTCTGTGGGTAAGACTCCTAAAGGTAAATATGACTTGGCTTTCCTTGGTTCAGGGCCTGTCCCAGATAAACAGAAAGATGCAAAAGTCTTTATGACTGTCAGTGTCAATTAGAGGTAGGCTAGGCATAGGCAGGGCTAGCCATAGTATTAACAACTCCAATTCTACATAGAGAAATAATAATCATAAATATATCAATGAATAAATTGGCCACTGTTTTCTGGCTTTCATAGGTTGGAACAGTACTGAGTTCAACCTAGTAAACATTTAGGTCTTAGATAGAAAGTCCACAAAAATACATGGTAGAAAGCTAGGCAGTTGTTCAGCTGCTGCAATTTCCAGATCCATAGGTTGGAAGGCCCTCAAAATTCACAGTGGCCACAACAATGGACTAGAGTTTACTAACAATTGTGAAAATGGTGTAGGGCAACGTTTTGTTCTGTTGCACGTGAGCTGGAGCCAACTTGACTGCAACTAACAACAATTTTTTCTAAGCCTCTTTTGAACATTTATCTACTTTAAGTCTGTAAGAATTTGAAATCTTTAGGTGGCAGTTGGCTGATTCAAATCTTAGTTTGGAAATAATCCTTTGACACCCAGATACATTTTAATTATGACAGACAAGCAGCAAAATACAATTGATAGAACACAGGATCTGGAGTCAGAGAGACTTGAGTTTAAATATGACTTCTATTCTTTCTCTGTGAATCTCAGTTTTCTCAAAAATAAAGTGGGGATTATTCTACTTACTTTGCCAAAAACAAACACAAATGTCAATAAAGAATCTGGCCCATTGTAGGTGCTCAGTAAAAAGAAACTATTATTATCTAAGTGATGGGAATAGCAAAACAGATTATGTGAATTATGTAGTCACGGGAGATCATCGGTGCCCTTTTATAGACGGATCAGTAGAGCTGATAGATGAAAATAAGACTGTTCGTAGTTGAGCACCAAAAAACAAAACAAAACCCATTGCTGCTGAGTCGATTCTGATTCACAGTGACCCTGTAGGACAGAGTAGAACTGCCCCATAGGGTTTCCAAGGAGTGGTCAGTGGATTCGAACTGCCGACCTTTTGGTTAGCAGTCCTAGCTCTTAAACAATGCCAACAGGGCTCCAGTAGTTGAGTAAAAACAACACAAAAACACACCTGTTGCTGTCAAGTCGATTTTGACCGATAGCGACCCTGTAGGACAGAATAGAACTAACCCATATGGTTTCCAAGGAGCGCCTAGTGGATTCGAACTGCTGACTTTTTGGTTAGCAGCCATAGCTCTTAACCTCTACGCCACCAGGGTTTTCCTAGTAGTTAAGTAGTAAGTTGAAAAATGGTAAATGTAGGCAGCAGATGTAGAAATGATGGGGTGGAAGGCTGTTGATGGTTTTTCAGGGATATTAATTAATTCTAAGTGTCTCCTAATAAGAGACATGACACTATGTGCTGACTTTCAAATATGGTTTGGCCCAGGCCCCGGGAAATTTGTCTCAATTTCCTTGGGAAGGATACAAGCCTAAAGAGCTTGATTATGTTTGGAAGAGAATAACTAAGAAGGCTATAGTCACCATCTCTAATCACCATCCTCTTCTCAGTGGCACAAGTGAGATCAGGGCCATCTCGGATGGGCTTGCCAGAGACAGCAGTTTATTTGAAATAAACAAGTGGTAGAGCAGAAATCTGCAAATACACAAGAGGCTCCTGTCCCTCCAGACATGCTTACCTCACCCCTGTCCCCCTCAACCTGCAGGGAAAGGAGGGGAACTTGCAGGTTTGGAAGACTCGGGAATTAAAGAGATGGAAACTTGAAGTCAAAATCCTTTAAGACTGGTTCCTAGACCCTTGATTTTCTTCCTTCAGGATTAGTATGGTTTCCAAGAGGCGTATTTTGTTATCATTGGCCCATTGTTGGAGCTTTGATTCTTATTCTTCTCTTTTTTCTTCTGTACATGCCCACTGCCCTCCTAGGCTGGCTCACTTGGGAGAGGCAAGGATTATATGCTTTTCTGCTGAGTGGATGGACTAGCCCAATAACTTGGAAACGTGGCTTAATAGACTGGAAACTGAGAGATATTCCCCAGCCTGCCAAACAGAAGTATTTCAACCCTTTCCTTGAAATGCGGTATTTTAAGGTTTAAATACACAATGATTTAAAATGTGTTTCCCCCCTTTCTTTTTTAATAAAGAAGTATATAGCAATAATTCCTGACATTAACAGGCTTGCCATGTATATCTCTGTGTTTGAGATACTTCAGAAAAGTGAAGTTTGGTCCTGAATGATGGACTCCGAGCTCTTGTACAGTACTTGGTTTAGATTTAGCTGCCTCCCATATGTGCTAAAGGATAAGGCCATGTGCTATGAAATATTTATTGAGAAAAAAGTACAGTACATGTGCAGAAGCTGCTATTCCAAACAAAATAACTTGGTCATTTTATTTTTATCCCTGAAATGCCTAAAGGCACCAGTCAACATCACGGACTAATGGTTGAAAATGAAGCTGTACTTGAGTCATATGAGGCCAGAAATAAAAAAATAAAATAAAAGAAGCGAAAATGCACTTTCTCATGTTGGTGAAATGCTATCATTTAAAAATAGCCAAGAGGACTTTTCTGCAAAATTTATTTTCAATACATGTAGTTGCTAGGCTGTGTGCTAACTTTTGTATAACTCCAGTTTTTATTAGATACTAATACATCCTGGAAGGGGAAAAGGGGCTTATAATGGAAATGCTGACATTGTCAAAGTACGGTTTTGTTGATGTGTCATATGATTCTGATCTGGCCTCTTATATTTTGGATGTAAGTAGATACATATCACCAGTAAAGCGCTTCTCCCAAACCCAAATAGGTGTGGATGTTGACTTGAAAAAACACCGTTTCTATTTCCACGTGTACTTCGCAGTATAGTGTTCCGTTCTATAAGATTCCTGCTTTTCTAGTGGCAAATTTTTGTGGGCAACACATTTGCTGGATGTTATGGTTCTACATCTTATAATAAAAATAACTCCACGCTTTTATTTTTACTGAAGAGTCTGGTGTTAATATAAGCCACATTCAGATGCTACAGAGAAGAGAATTGAGTAAGAAACAAGAATGAAATCCACACAGCACTTTTTTCCTGCATCCCATCATTAAGGCATCAAGGGAATCAGTTGAATGTGTTCCCTATCTGTACTCCTGAAGTATTATATGACAGAACTTTCACAAAAGTTTATAAAGCAAATTTCACACTGAACTCTTTTATCCTTTGTAGGGGAAGGTGTAACTCAAACATTCAAAAAAAATCTACAGAGGCTTGTGTTTGGGTTAATAGAAAAAAAAAAAGAAACACATTACCGATAATCTTCTCACACCAAGTAACTGAGCCCACATTTCTCCCTATTTAATGTGCCCATTAGGCTTTGTGACTACTCACCCGAAAAGGTCACTGGGCATTTTGGTACCTGCAGTGGTCGACACGCCAGGTGAGTGCCAGCTGCCGCAGAAGTCAAAAGGATGAATTTGGAAGCTATTGTCTCCACAACTTGAAAACCGCAAATCCTACCACCTGCTGGGGCATAAAATTCTGACAACTATTTGTAGAGGTATCAATGAGGGCCTGAGTGTAAAAGTGGAATGATGCTTTGCAAATTCCCCCAAGACTGCGTGCGCTTTTTCATGGTAATGAAGAAATGTCAGTGGAAGTTGATGGGGCGTGTGCGCATGTGTATGGATGGGGGTGGGGGGGTGGGGAGGTGGGCCGCCGGGAGGGAAATACAAGCAGACTGAATTTTTACGTCGGAAATGTCATTTGGAAATCACTTGTGTGCTCCAAACCTGAGTCCCAAACTCTCCCCCTGCTATTAAAAACGGTCTGCAAACAGGTCAGTCTGCTGTAAACAATTGATTTGACAACAGCAATTTTAAGCTGTTGATGGCTTGAAGTTTGCAGCGTTTCCCTCCACTCTGATGTGGTGTGAACAGAGAGGATGTTTATCTGTTATTTATGTAACAGCCTGATGAAAAAATGGAGCATGGGCTTCTCACCTATTTGTCTTCTGCATTAACCTTATCTTGGGGTCAGGCTGCAAATGCTATAGGTACGGATCGCTGTGCGTATCAGCCTTATTGCTTAATGTGCCATCAACCACAAGTGTAAGTGGGCTCAGCATCCCCGCCACAGCCCTCCTAGGAATCACTTATCTGAGGCTAACGCTAAAAAAATCATTTAGAATTGTGACATTTAAAAATAAAGATTAAAAGTTCGGAAAGGAACAGAAGTCACCTACACAGGGTCCTCTTGGCACCATAAATCCAAGCTTGTTAGAGCTGCAAATCGGGATAATCTAACACAAAGATACAGCCCTTTAAAGTGGTTCTCCAACTCCCATGGACCACCCCCTCCTCCCCTACTTACTAAACCACTTCCAGTGTTGAGCAATGATTCTCACAACCTTGAGTGTGATTTTGGCAAACATACAAAGCAAAGCTAAGAGGAGAAAATATGTTTGTAAAATGCACTGGATAACTGGGCTGCTTTTTGGTCTATCTCCATACAGTTGTGGTCAGAGCTTTTGGTCCTAAGAGGACATAAAGCTAGCAACACAGAATATCTGCGTTTGGTTTGGGAATTTTTGAAAATGGCAGAATTATTAGAGAGATGGATATTTAAGCCTGATTTGTACATATGCTATGACAGATATTCCCTTTTCCAAAAAAGTGTCATTTATTGCTAAAAATCAGTTATATCAGAATTAGGAGCTATGCTAGGAATTCCAAACAGTACCCAACTCATACTGCACACAAGGTATTTACAAGCCCGTCTTGTATAACTGTCATCAAGCCACAGGGGTATGCATTGTATGGATTGTAATAATCAATAAATTAAAATGCCTTGCTAAACTACTCCTTTCTCAAAGAGGTAGTAGAAAAAGAGTAATGTTGTCTGTTTATATTTCATCTTACTTGAAGAGAGAATAAAATTATTTTTAAAAGTGTATACAAAGGAATTTATCTTTCCAAATGCATTTTCATAGCCATAGACGAATACTTCTGTTTTGAGAAGGCTTCAGACTTGTAATAGAAAATGAAATAAAGGGCTCGTGTGGAAAGAACTTTGCAGCATGCTGCAACTTGATTGTTCACACTTCAAAGCAATCCTAAGAAAAACTGTAAATAAGGAGTAGGCATAAAACTCTGCCAGCACCTGGGAATACTCAGCCCACTGCACAACAGAACAGTCTGAATTCTGGCAAACAGCCAACCTTCATGGCTGTATCTCGAAAGGCTTAATGTACACTGAAGAACTGATATACTCAGAAACTATGTGGATGTACTTAGCTCCTTGCTACTTAGAGAACTCATTTGATTTCCCTGAATATAAAATAGATCTGGTCATCAGGTGTTACACCAGATTCTAGTACCGCTGATGCAATCATAATGAGATCCAGAGTTCATAAGAAGTGTGCACCTTTCTGAAGGGATGTGTCTCCCTTGGTGTCCTTTTCAATGCTCATTTGGACTTGGTAGAATCTCTGAAGCAGTCTGCAAGCACTTTAACCAAATGAAGATATGCTAGAGAAAGTGATTGAGTGAGTATTACTAAGTTTGAGTCATATCATAACATAACAAAAGCTTTGAGTGAGTCATCTGCCCAGGTTACCATAGATACACATAACACAACACTGCCTTTCTCTTTGCAAGTGGACAAACTACCCTAACAGCAATAATAGCAAAGTTTTCACATTGCTCATCTTAAAATACCTCAGTTGTTTAAGTTTGCATCATCTGCTGTGCCACCAGGGCTCCTTAATATAAATACCCTTCATCTTCAAAGGGATCTTGAAAAAAGTAATTATTTGATGCAACAGGAAATGTTAGATTTCTATTAAGTTAGCTCAGTTTTTCCAGCATACCTTTCCATTTTGCTGACTTCACCAGGAAAATAATAGTTTCAAATTTATCACTAAGCTATAACTCATCAAATGATTGACAAAATCGTAGTTACCTTGAAAAGTGATTTATTAAAACGTGCTTTGCTATTTGGGCACATTCTGCTCTCAGTAAGTGAATGTATAGTTTTCTCCATTTATTGGCACAGGAAGAGAATATTCTTCAAATGTGAATCTTTCTTATGAAGCTAAATATCTTTTGTGCTATTATGAGTCATACCTGAGCATGTCTTTTCTTTGTGATCTTCTGAATGTTCAGATATTTTTATAAGGCTTGAAATTTTCCAGATAGGGTTTACATACTATATTCTCCTGCTATGGTGTTTTTTTTTTTTTTTTTTTCTTTTAAGATATTAGGACTAATCCAGAGCCTGACATACCTTCTTCTCATGTTTCGTACTTGACCACAGTCATCGTCTTAAGATGGCGATAGCTATGGCATTGCACATGAATGTGTTCCAATGCGCTTAAGGCCAAAAAGATAAGACGGTGAAACTAAAAGGAATTGCCTGAATTTGGCTTCTGCCTCTATTCGTTGCTAAATTTTCATTAGAATCTGTGTTGGTAAATTAATTTTGGTTGCACATATTGCAAGGGTGATATTCACCTTGTGTATCACCAATACGGCTGTATCTGTTGTTAAAATACTGAAAAGCCTTTACATACATTGGTAGGTAGCTGTACTTCAAGCCCTCCTGTCTCTCTCGTCTCTCCCCGCTGCCCTGCCCCTACCACAGGACCACGTGGCCTCCCCGCACTTCAGCAACTGCCCATGCCTCGTACAGCAGAGGCCTCTAGAGCTCTGCTCCTTACCCAAACCCAGCTTCTGTTCTGGTTGGGTGTTACCTATGCCAAAACTATATCTTTAAAACTATGCCGGCTTCTGTTCATGGGACGCAGTGGGGTCACACTGTGCAAGTTGAATCCTGAATTCTACCATTTAGTAACTGTCTAATCTTGGGGGACTCAGATCTTTTCTGTGTCACAATTACGTCATCTGTAAAATGGGCATAATATTTATCACAGAGGTGTTTTGTGCACACTAAGCAAGATAATACATGCAAAGTTCTTAGAATAGTGCCTTTCAGTAAATGTTTGGTATTATTGTCATCGTTGTTGCCTGAAGCAGGAATCGAACCCATGTTTCTTGATTGTTGTTGTTAGTTGCCCCCAAGTTGGTTCAACTCATGGTGACCCCATGTACAGTGGAAATGTTGCCCAGTCCTGTGCCATTTTCATAATTGTTTGTATGCTTAAGTCTATTTTTGCAACCACAGGGTTTTCATTGGTTAATTTTTAGAAGTAGATAGCCAGGCCTTTCTTCCTAGTCTGTTTTAGTCTAGAAGCTTTACTGAAAACTGTCCATCATGGGTGACCCTGTTGGTATTTGAAATACCGGTGACATAGCTTCCAGAATCATAGCAACACACAAGCCACCACAGTACGACAAACTGACAGACGAGTGGTAGAATTTCTTGAATTACGAATGTAGAATTTTTCCACCAGATAATACCTCCCTGGCTCAAACAGTGCTAGTAACATAGTAAGGTACTAGACTAGAGCAACCATTTGAGTGAGAAATGAGACCCACTTTCAATTTTCATTGATTTAAAAAGATGATTCACTTGGGAGAATTACATGCTGATTTTCATTATTTACAACACTGCTATGTAAATAAAAAGACTAGAGTTATAACTTGCATACTCTGAGCCGAGTAGAATTTGAATGCGACTAAAGGAGAAAAGTCAGGGAGTATCACAGTGCCATCTAGCACTAACCTTTCAGAAAGACAATTCGAGCACCAATGAAGATGAAAGGGTTGCATGAGCTAACTCGACAGCAGCTCCCTGTTGTTCAGGTGGAAGCAGGGCAGAGCAGTTGGTGAAAGGACAACTCAGAGGTAAAGCGGTCAAGGAAACCATATTCTTTCTGCTTTATCCTCTGGGTGGAATTTACTCCTGCCACAATTGTCCTTCATCCCTGAGAACTGAAGGTTTGTGGCTTGCGGTTCTTTTCAGTCAAACCAATCAGTTCATTTAAAAATTAGCTCCTGTATTCAGCATAATTGCCAAACTCAGTCACTTCTGATGTGTGTGTGTGTGTGTATGTATGTGTGTGTATTGTTGAGAGGTAGGACAAGATGGGGAGGATGAAAGGCAGATGCCAGCTAAATGGCTTTTCTTCTTGCTGTGAATTAAGTATCACCTTCCTTTTGCCCCCACTTTCTGTGAGAGGATACAGAAAGAATTAGCCACAGGAGTAATTGAGGATTCTATTGATACCTACTACATTGCCAGATGGCATAGGCTGTGATGGACCCCTTTATTATTAGACTCTGCATCATAAAAATAATTTGAAAAGGACGGCAGAAAAATGAATTGGATGGGTAAACCTGGCTCATTACCAGCCATAGAAGCAGACGCACATGGACTTTTTGTGAATGAAGAAAGGACAAAAACCAAAACCCGCTGCTATCAAGTGGATTCCAACTCAGAGCGACCCTGTAGGACAGAGTAGAACCACCCCATAGGGTTTCCAAGGCTGTAATCTTTACAGAAGCAGACTGCCACATCTTTCTCCCATGAAGCTGCTGGTGGGTTCGAACCATCAGCCTTTCAGTTAGCAGCCAAGCACTTAACCACTGTATCACCAGGGCTCTGAAGAAAATATTACCCAAAGCAGGTCCTGCTCGGTGGGGTTCTAGTCAATAATGACACACCAGGGTGAGGAGGGAGGAAGAGCGTTTATTGCAAGCACAAAAGCAAGGAGCAAGGAGGTGTATACCTGAAACCAAGCTTCCTGAACAAAGGGAGGCAGAACCTTTTATACTGTCTCACACAAGGAAGTACATACAAACATTATGGACTGCATAGGTTATATGTGTTATATTGTTAATAAGTCTTCCTCCAATCCTGATGCCCCTTTCTTCTTCATATAATCCAGCTTCTCAGATTATTTGCTTAGTATACAGGTTGAATAAGTATGGTGAAAAGATACAACCCTGACACACACCTTTCCTGTGTTTAAAGCACGCAGTACCCCCTTGTTCTGTTTGAATGAATGCCTCTTGGTCTATGTACAGGTTCCTCATTAGCACAATTATGTGTTCTGGGATTCCCATTGTTCGAAACGTTATCCATAATTTTTTATGATCCATACAGTCGAATGCCTTTGCATAGTCAATAAAACACAGGTAAACATCTTTCTGCTGTTCTCTGCTTTCAGCCATGATCCATCTGACACCAGCAGTGATATCCCTTGTTCCAAGTCCTCTTCTGAATCTGGCTTGAATTTTTGGCAGTTCCCTGTTGATGTACTGCTACAGCCGATTTTGAATGATCTTCAGCAAAATTTTACTTGTGACAGACAAGTGGGGGATATATATGCATATATGTGCATATTTTTATATGTAACCATCTGTATCTATATTTAGCCAAAGATGAGTTCATACTGATGTCTCCAACTCTAATCTATTACCTAGTTTATCTGTAAGCTTCCGCTGCAAGGAGAAAACTGGCTTAGTCTGCTAATCATTTACTTGTTTAATTTCAGTATACATATATGTTGGTTTCAGAATTGTTAACCCATATTCCCATGGGGAACAACTTTATCAACTAGAGCACAGCGTTTAGGTGCAGTTCCTTCTGCCTCTCATTATACAGACTCCACTCATTTCCAAGGTTAGATCAGCATCTTATTACACCACTCTTTTCAGTGAAGTAGTTTTATACGTTTGTAATACATTTGGATTCTCTTGTCACATTCTGCATTCTATCCAGAGTCCTCAAACTTCTAAATTATTATTTTTTAAATTTTTATACATTAAAGTTTATTCTTTGTGTTTAAGGTCTATGGGTATCGGCAAATACTTAATGTCATGTGTTCACCATTACAGAATCATGCAGAATAATTTCACCACCCTAAAAAATCCCTTGGGTTTCACATTCAACACTCCTCCCATCTCCAAATCCCTGACAACTACTGATGTGTTTAACATTTGTATAGTTTTTCCTTTTCTAGAATGTCATATAATTATACTCATATAGTATGTAGACTTTTAGACTGGCTTCCTTCATTTAGAAATATGCATTTAAGACTTATCTATGTCTTTTTGTGGCTTGATAGCTCAGTTCTTTTTATCACTCAATGATATTCCATTGTATGTTTATCCATTCACCTATTGATGATTATTTTGTTTCCTTCTAGTTTTTGACAATTATGAATATAATTGAATATAAACATTTGTGTGCAGGTTTTTGTGTAGACATGTTTTCAAATCAGTTGGATAAATGCCTAAGAGTATGATTACTGGATTATACGGTAACACTATGTTTACTTTTTTTAAGAAACCATCAGACTATCTTCCAAAGCGGTTGTATCAGTTTGCATTCCCACCAGAAATGAATGAGAGTTTCTGGTGCCCCACATGCTTGCCAATATTTGGGGTTTTGGATTTTAGCCATTCTAGCAAGTGTGTGGTGGTACCTCATTGTTGTTTCAATTTGCAATTCCCTAATGGCATATGATGTTGAACATCTTTTTCTATGCTTATTTGCCATCTGTATATCTTTTTTGTTGAGACGTCTGTTCAGATCTTTTCTTCATTCTGTAATTGGGTTGTTTGTTTTCTTATTGTTGAGTTTTAAAGCTTGTTTGTATATTTTGCATACAAGTACTTTATCCTATATGCTTTGCAAATCTATTTTTCTAGTCTGTAGTCTGTCTTTTCATTCTCTTAATGGTGTCTTTTGCAGAACAGAAGTTTTTAATTTTAATGAAGTGCCACTTAACAATTTTTCTCTCATGAATTTGCTATTGGTGATATAATTAAAACTCATCACCAAACCCAAGGTCATATAGATTTTTTTCCTATATTTTCTCCAAGAAATTTAATAGTTTTAAATATTACATTTAGGTCTATTATCCATTTTGAGTTAATTTTTGTGAAAGGTGTAAGGTCTGTGTCCAGGTTTTTTTTTTTTTTGCTTATTTGTCGAACATCTGTTGTTATATTTGTGAGGGTCTACTTCTGGGCTCTCTATTCTATTTCATTGACCTATACGTCTACCCTTTTGCCAATACTATGTTATTTTGACTACTGTTGCTTTATAGTAAGTCTTGAAATTGGGGAGTGTTAGTCCTCTAACTTTGTTGTTCTTCTTCAGTATTGGCTATTCTAGGACTTTTAAATTTGATTCACATAGAGTTTACACATAAAACTTAGAATCAGTTTGTCAATATCTACAAGGTACTTTGCTGAGATTTTTACTGGGACTGTGTTGAATCTGTAAATCAAATTGAGAAGAATCAACATTTGTTGAGTCTTCCAACCCATAAACACAGAGTATCTCTCCATATATTTAGATCTTTGGTTTTTTTTTTCTGTATTTTATAGTTTTCTGCATATATGTCCTATACATATTTTGTTAGATTTTTATCTAAATATTTTATTTTTGGGTGCTACTGTAAATTTTTTTTTTTTTTGGTAAATTTCAAATTCCAGTTGCTCTTTGCTGCTATATAGGAAGGCAATTGACTTTTGTATATTAATCTTGTATTATGTGACCTTGTTATGCTTGCTTATTCATTCCAGGAATTTTTTTGTCAATTTTGGAATTTTCTAAATTGATTTTCCTGTCATTTGTGAATAGACAGTTGTTTCTTCCTTTCCAATCTGTAAACTTCTATTTCCTGTTCTTATCTTATCATTCTAGCTAGGACTTCCAGTATAATGTTGACTAGGAATGGTGAGCAAGGACGTACTTGTTGTTGTTTCCCCATCTTAGGGGGAAAGCATCTAGTTTCTCATCATTAAGTATGATGTTAGCTGCAGGTTATTTGTGGATGTTCTCTGTCAAGTTGAAACTTCCCCTCTATTCCTAGTTTGCTGGAGTTTTTATCCTGAAAGGACGCTGGATTTTATCAAATGCTTTTTCTCGGTCAATTGACATATGATTTTTCTTCTTTAGTGTGATGATGTGGTGGATTGCCTTGTTGATTTTCTAATGTTGAACCAGCCTTGAATACCTGAATAAATTCTACTTGGTTGTGATATTGAATTCTTTTCTGTTTTTGAAGTATTGTACTTGAGGCAATTCAAAAGGTTCATCAGTTGTTGAACATAACAGGGAGGCCGCTGTCCGCGATTCTCTTTTGAGCTGGGAGAGATAGCACTTTGGAAACTCTGGTGTCTGCCACAGCTCTCACGGTGATGGCATGGCACCCTAAAATGCTGTGAGGTCCCTGCTGCTTTTTTTGGATATTTGAGCCTCAGGTGATTATCAAATAACACTACATAGTGTGTTTTAAATAAATTAATAATCTTTTTATCTCTTAGATGTATATGGCAACACATTCCTAAAATTGTTGTCAGATTGAAGATTGAAGGGAAAAAATGTTCCAGAAAAACATCGCCCAGATTTTTGGGATTCACACACAGTCTCCCTATAAAAATGATATAGATAAATAAATTCTAGTGATGGTTATAGTGGAGAAAGCCCAGTATCACACATTTTTTTGTAGGTGGGAGGAATAATCAAGGAAGAAAGCAAGAAGAGCTGCCGCCCTGGGTCAGGCAGCGACCCAGTTTTTCAGGTGGGCAGATATAGGCATCCCCTCTCATACTTACCTCTTCTATGGCCAGAAATGCTTGCCAGGGAGGGGAGAATTTGAATTGATATCCACTGTCCTGCTTATGCAGGAATATCTGTAGACAAATGGAAGATTCACCAACCAATCTCCCTGACGGGAGAATTTTACCCCTAGGCTATGAAAAGCTTATAATTTATAAAGCTGCACCAGTTATTCTTGTGGTTTTTATGTATGTATATCCAGATAGAACATAGCCATGGGTAGAATCAAGCACTACATAGTCATATTGTGCAAATAAACATGCCACCTAGGCTGTGCTTGTGTGTTTATAGAGGAAGCATATCTATAGAAACAGCGTTTTTACGGCTTATTGGTGGTTACATACAAAAAACATATCGTATTACCAGTAGGTATCTTTGTGTCAAAAGGCTGTTATATAGAAATACAGACAGTGCATTCAGTTGTAAAGCTCACATTAATATCTTGCAGGTTCACATGTAATTAAAACTAAATTTTCACACAAAATATGAAAAAAGTATTGCCCATATAAGCTAGCTGTATTTTGAAATTAGGCCCTCAGCCTGAGACATAATGTCAGAATCCCAATAATTTTATGCCTCGGGCATTATTTTATAGTTATTGGCCTCAGAACTAAGGTGTTACTTAAAATATACTGAGTGTATCATATATATTAATAATTTTTAACATAGAGACAGATGTAAATTAAGATAGTTAATATTCATGAGAGTTGAAAAAACTCACAATCACAAATTCACAATCATTGGCTGATTTACTATGGTTATTGGTATAAAATAACATTCATTGTCTCTGAGTCCTTACATAATCAGATTTTAAATAAATTTCTTATACTGTATTATATTTCACTTGTAATGTGTACAATTTAAGGATCTACTTTGAAATACGGAAGAAATGTGATTAGAATGGTCACCATTTTTTATGCTCAAGTTTTAATTTAGTATACTACAAAAAATACAGCTGTAGATTCCTGAAGGTAGAATGCATAAAAGCCAGTAAAATTAAAATATATTTTGAAATAAGAAACTCTGAAGGATTTACTTATGGTTTACAATCACTGTCTAGATCAGCACAGATGAGAAATTCCCCAAATGATGTAATATTGTACCTTCAAATTAGACAAGAATCTATTTTTCTATGATTGAAACCCAAATTTTCTTTGTTCTAGCACAGATGAAATAAAATTTTTCTTATTTCCCATCCAGTGTTCTAAAGAGCCATGTAAAATATATTTATAAGACTAATGTAATATAAAGTAACTCACTCACAGCACAATTTTTTCATTGGGAATGAATAACAAAAACCTGCATTTCAATTCAGTCTTCTTACTGATTCTGTCTTTATTTTAAATTTTAATATTTTGTTCGTCATGGTTTTTTGCATGAAATTTGATTTTTAAAATACTGCATTAAAATATTATTTAGCTTAATTACTGCTTTTTTGGCACCCCGTTAACTTTTGTGCCCAAGGCAAGTACCTCACTTGCCTCACCCGTCCTGGCCCTGATCCAAGCAATTCTTGAAAACTGACTCCAAGACCGTGTGTTAGGCTCTTCACAGTTTAAAATTGTCTCAGCCATGGTCTCGGGGAACATCTAGCTCACTTGGCATAACCTAGTTTATAAATAAAATGTTCTGCATTCTACCTTGGTGAGTAGTGTCTGGGGTCTTAAAAGCCTGTGAGCAGCCGTCTAAGACACTCCACTGGTCTCACCCCTCGAGAGCAAGGGAGAATAAAGAAAACAAGATACAAGGGAAAGATTAGTCCAGAGGACTAATGGACCACAACTACCACGACCTTCACCAGACTGAGTCCAGTTCAACTAGATGGTGCCTGGCTACCACCGACTGGTCTGACAGGGTTCACAAGAGAGGGTCCTGGACAGAGCTGGAGAAAAATGTAGAACAAAATTCTAACTCACAAAGAAAAGCGCAGACTTATTGGCCTGACAGAGACTGGAGAAACCCCAAGAGTATGGCCCCCGGACACCCTTTTAGCTCAGTGGTGAAGTCACTCCCGAGGTTCACCATTCAGCCAAAGATTAGACAGTGCCATAAAACAAAACAAGACTAATGGGGCACAACAGTCCAGGGACAAGGCAGGAGGGGACAGGAAAGCTGGTAATAGGGAACCCAAGGTTGAGAAGGGACAGTGTTGACATGTCGTGGGGTTGTTAACCATTGTCATAAAACAATATGTGTACTAACTGTTTAATGAGAAACTATTTCTTTTGTAAACCTTCATCTAAAGTACAATTATATATATATATATATATATATATATATATACATATATTTAATCCTGGAGAGAATGAGGAGGAGTGCACCTTCTCTTCCCTTCCAGAAACAACGTGGACTCCATAAGTAAATTTTTCCAACAGTGGATAAAAAAAAAAATAAAAACAAAACCAGTTGCCATCCAGTAAATTCTGACTCATGGCCAACCCAAGGGTGTCAGAGTAGAATTGTGTTACTTAGTGTTTTTAACGGCTGATTTTTTGGAAGTAGATCACCAAGGCTTTCTTCCAAGGTGCCTCTAGGTGGACTTGAACCTCCAAACTTTCAGATCGCAGCCAAGGACGTTAACCTTTGTACCACCCAGGGAGTCCCAACTGCTGGATATCAACAGTGGACTTCATTTCATTGGACCTCCAGCTGATCTATGATGGCAGAGTTTGGGAGCTAGGTTTGTCCATCTGTGCTATGATTTCTGTCCCAAGTTGTTAACTTACTGAAGCATAAAGGAGCAAGCTATCTCATGAGAAGGGGACTTCAGGAATCATTTTAATCATCCTCTTGCAACCGGGTAATATGGCACCAGAAATTCCTTCCAAAGAGAAGATTCTTGACCCTCCTCTGACCTCCCTTTTTATCTGCAGGATGGGTGGGGGTGGGGGCCCATAAATTACCTGAACCCACCTTCCTCTGCTTAGTCTTACACTATCTCCAATGCTGGATTGCTACAAAGAAAAGGCTTCTAGAGAAAAAGCTTAACATGCTCACAATAGTGACATGTTTTGTTGCTTCCACCCCTCTTAAGAATTTCTACTGTTCCTTTGAGAAGTTGATTATTTTTTTAAATTGTGTATAATTTTGTCTTCTGGAGAGAATTGCCCAATCAATGATATGTTTTGCTGAGTATGTAAATCACTTTTACATATTTCAAAATAATATCTAATTAAAATGTCAAGGTTAACGCTCAAGTGACTGGAGTGGACAGGCTCCACCCCCTCCCTCAGCCTCTCAAAGTAACATTGAAAATATGTCCTATAATTAGGAGCAATTATAAATTCAAATTAAAGAGGAGATCACAAAAAAAAATGTCTCAGACTGTAAAGCAGTATAAAAAGGAGGGGAAAACTTGTTGGAAAACTTTATTTGGCATTTATACGCACCTTGGAGCCCTGGCATAGTGGTTAAGAGCTCATTTGCTAATCAAAAGGTGGGCAGTTAAAATCCACCAGCTGCTCCTTGGAAACCATATGGGGCAGTTCTGCTCTGTCATACAGGGTCACAACGAGTCAGAACTGACTCGATGGCACCTAACAACAACAAAAACATGCACCTTACTTGTTATTATTATTGTTTTAAGAATTAGAAGGATTTTGATTCCTTAAGACACATATTGGAGCATATAAATGATGGAATTAGCTAAGGAAAGTGGATGAATATTGTCTTCAGATCGTGGTGGTGTACATACAATGGATTACGATTGCTGGGAAGTTAGGGGTGAATTGAATGTCCAATCATATTTATAGATCACATTTAAAATGCAATAACAAGGCCAGGGAAACGTCTTTGCTTTTCAGTAAAGGTTTCTGCATCCTTAGAATTGGATAATTTAGAAATCACCTTCATATCTGGTAGTGATTAGTGTTGGTGGCAAAAACCAGGAAGAGAAGGTAAAATTTTTACTTGCCTCTGTGATGCCGTAGTGAATAACCCAAAGAAATAGTGTTGTATCTTACTGAAGCGTTTAGAACCCTTAGTTTGGTATCTTCTCTTTAAGTTTTACCTTGTCCTTGCAGATGGTATCATTCAATGTTTTGAAAATCTTCCAACATTAAATCCACAGCCCTACAAAGCCATTTTAATAAATATAAGTTGTTATTTTCTTTTTTATTATAAAACATTAACTTGTTGGTTATTTGTAGGGGAATTTGATGTATCACCACAGTATCACAACTGAGCCATCAATCTTGTAGCCTCATTAACGAGCTCATTCTCATGATGCTGCTGAGGAATCATTGTTTCTGCTGAGGATGAAAGGAAAGGGGTTTTGAGAAGTGTCCATGTTGTTTTGTGTATCTACAAAAGCTTTTTTTAGCTGTGAACTCTCTTATATTCACAATGTTTGTCTTCTTAACTGTTTTTGCTTTGTTTTTGTGCTTAAAGTTTTTTGGGTGCCTAGATGAAATACGGAGCCCTGGAGGCGCACTGCTTAAGAGCTCGGCCCCTAACTAAAGGTCGGCAGTCCAAATCCACCAGCTGCTCCTTGGAAACCCTATGGGGCAGTTCTACTCTGTCCTATAGGGTTGCTATGAATTGGAATCGACTCAGTGGCAACGGGTTTGGTTTTCGGTGTGAAATACATTCCTGGACTTCAGTCCCCTTCGTTTATTCTTGGCCATTGTCTTTGATACCCTTGTGCAGCTGCTCAAGCCCCAGGTGATACCATCTCTTTCAGCAGATTTGCATTTTGAATGTCACTGTTGCTTTCTTCAGAGCTATCGTTTCTTGATGTTCCTTTCATATTTTCCTCCTCATCTACCCATTTCACTGAGTTAGATCCCTGCTTGTGAAGCATCAAGCCCTGGACCAGGGGTGTTGGTAAGAACGAAGCGAGGCAGCCTATGCCGGGTGCTGCTCCCGCCATTACTTCATGGCTAGTTGTCGATCTCTTATTAAACCAACTGTAAAATAAACTGGAGAGAAAATATTTAATGACCTTATTAGAGTTTCAATTATATTTTTTCCTCACTCCAGATTTTCAGATGTTGAATGGACCTTTGGGATTATCTAGTCCAGTTCTCTCGTTTACCAATGCAGAAGCTAAGAGAGGTGAGTGACTTACCCGAGGTCACAAAACTAATTAATTGTGGAGCCTAGATTAAAGCCTAGCTCCTCTGGGCACAAGTCAGTAAAATCCAGGGCTGGGGAGAACAGGGGCAGTGAGAAGAATACCTCCAACTGAAAATCCCTAATTTTTAAAAATATTTCATTAAATTTATTCAGACATAATTTACTTATAATAAATTGTACAGTAAGTGTCCAAGTGGATGAGTTTTGATAAATGTGTATGCTTAGATTTAGAAAAGTTTTATCATCTTGAAAAATTCCTTTTGCACCTTTAAAATCAGTTCTCATCCTCCATCCCTGAGTGCAAACAATCACTGATTTACTTTGTCACTACAAATTAGATCTGTTTAGTCTAGAATTTCAAGTACATGGATTTTATGCAGTATAGACTCTTGTGTATGAGTTATTTTTGTTCATTATAATAATTTTTAAATTCGTTCATTTTTTTTTTGGCTGGGTTGGATTCCACTGAAGGACTAATCCATCATGTGTTTATCCATTCACCTCTTGGAACTTGAGGTTTTTCTATCCTTTGGCTATTATGAATAAAACTTTTATAAACAAGAGTGTACAAGCCTTTTTGTGGAAATATGTTTTCATTTCTCTTGTGTAAATGAAATGGAGTGGAATTTCTGGGTCATATGATAAATTTATGTTTAGCTTATCAGACACTGCTAAACAGTTCTTCTAAGTACAATTTTACACTCTCGACAGTGATGTAGAAGAATTCCCATTGCTTCACACCCTTTCCAACTCCTAGCATTGTTGGACATTTTGGTTTTAGTCGTTTGAGCTGCTGTGGGTTGGTTTTTCATTGTGCTGTGCTTCCCTGATGATTAGTGATTATGCAGCTTCTTTTCATGTCCTTATTGGCTATTTGTGTATTTACTTTTGTGAAATAGATGTTCATATCCTTTATTTTTTAACTGAGTTGTTTATCTTCTATTATTGAGTTCTATGGCTTATTTATATGAGCAAATGATTAGTTGGAAAATAATATTGGTATATAATAACATTTACAGTAGCATTTAAAAAAACATGAAATACTTAGGGATAATTTTTATCCTTTATCAAATATATATTTTGCTAATATTTTCTCTCAGTCTGTGGGCTTGCCTTTTCAAGTTCTTAACAATCTCTTTTGAAAAGCAGAAAGTTTTAGATTTGATGAAGTCTAATTTAAATCCTTTTTTTTTTAATTTTATGGTTATATATTTTTTCCTTTTGCTTTTCTAAGAAATTTTTGGCTACCCCCAAAGTTGTGAAGACTTTCTATGTTTTCTTCTAAAAGTTTTATAATTTTAGTTTTATGTTTAGGTCTATGATCAATTTCAAATTAATTTTTATATATGGTATGAGATGTAGATTGAGATTTAGTGTTTTTTATTTTTTTTTTTCCATACAAGTGGGCTAAACCATTTAATGAAAAGACTATCAGTTCTCCATGGAATTATTTCACATCATAGTTGAAAATCAGTTGATAATATTTATGGGAGTCTGTTTCTGGACTCTCCTGTTTGATTGGCCTATGTTATCTATCCTTGTAGAAATACACACTGTCTTCATGACTATGGCTTCATATGAGGTCTTGAAATTAGAGTGTATATGGTTTTTGATTGGGATTACATGGAACCTATAGATAATTTGGTAGAGAATTGATGCATATTTCTAAAAGTTTATTTTTAGGAATAAATTTAATTTCCATGTTAATTTTATTTCTAATGGGCCCTGGCTAATATATAGAAATACAGTTGATTTGTATATACTGGCTTTGTATCATGTGAACTTGCTAAACTCCCTGATGAGTTTCAGTACTTTAACTGGAGAATGTTGTTTAGAAATCAAGATTTGGGTGCTAGGATATTAGTTTTCGTCAGCTTTTGTTTCTCTATGTGCTTCAGTTTGAAGAGTTCCTATTGCATGTTTCCACTTGGACTGATATTTTCTTCCTTAGTGTTCAATCTGCAGTCAGATCATCCATTAAAAAAAGGCAATTCATTTCGGGTATATTTTTCATCTCTAACCATTCAGAGAGAGAGAGAGAGTCCTGGTGGCACAGTGGTTAAGAGTTCAGTTGCTAACCAAAAGGTTGGCAGTTCAAATCCACCCACCACTCCTCGGAAACCCTATGGGGCTGTTCTCCTCTGTCCTATAGGGTCACTGTGAGTATCCCTTTCCTCAGTGTGTTCACGTTGTCCTTGAAATCTCTGTTTTTGCCAGTGGTTTTAAAGCTCTGTTTGCAAATTCTATTATCTTGCCATTTCTGTTTCTGTCGACTTTTCCCTTCCTGTTTCTGCATTGCATTTTTTTCCTTATTCTCTTACCACGTAGTAGTTTTGGATTAAAAGCTCCATGGTCATGATGGTGGGTGGTATATTGTTAAGTGTCTGAATTTTGTTGACTTCTTCTCTAAAGAGTTGAATATTGTTTGGGCAGGTAGTTAAGTTATTTGTAGATTAACTTGATCATTTCTCATGTTTAAGCTTTGTCAGGATGAGTCTCAAGTAACCTTTACTCTAGGATTTGTTTACCCCAAAGGCATTCTTTCAAGGGAACTCCATGGAATGCCATAAGTGTTCAAGAATGTCTTTCCCTAGCCTGGTCAGAACTGGAATAGCCCCCAGCCCTGCATATTCTTTAAATTGTTTGGCTTACAGCTCCAGGCTAGTTGTTTTTTCCCCCCATACTTGTTCTCCTTCAGGCCTCCTGTACTCTCTTGACACGTGAATATCTTAGTTTCCAGATGAAGATTTAAAGAGACCCCTACCTGGATTTTCGGAATCTTTTCTCGATACATGTTTCTCTTCTAATTCTGCTGCACAAATTCTAGCCTTCTCAAACCAAAAAACAATTACCATCCAGTTGAGCTGACTCATGGCAACCCCATGTGTGCCCCTCTGACTCTCCAAATTCAAGTCTCTCTTTCCACAGCTCTGCTTGAGTTCCCTTTTCTATAAACTGATGTGGAAAATGCCTCCTAGTAGAAAGTCAGGGCGGTCATAGAGCTCCCCCATTTGTTTCCCTTCTTTTAGAGTTAACAGTCCTATACTGCCTGCTGCTCAATTTCTGATGATAGCTGGTTAGTATCTGTTTTTCAGTTATTTATGGCGGAGAGCACCTAGTTCCACATATACTATCATGGCTGAAAGTGAAAGATATTTTAAGAAAAAAAATTATTTTTCAGTTTATTTCAAAATTCTTCTTCTGTTGTTAGGAAATTTTATTCTTATAAGCGTCATTTATATGTATTTAGACAAACACGTTAATGTGAGAGTAAGACTGTATTTCACAATTAGAAAAGCAAAAACTGGGGTGTAGATACATGGCTTGGGTTTCTTTCCCAAATAAATAGTTTCAAAAGAATAACTTTTACTTAGAATCATTTAATTATTTGATGTAAAAAACAGGCAGGAGTAGAAGTCTACAGTTCACATAAGGTTTCTTTATTTAATTTGTTCAAATAAGTCAATGGTTTAAAGCAAAATAATAAGCCCCCTACACACACACACACACACACACACACACTTTTTTCTTGTTAAACTGTCAGATTTTTTTCCTTTCCAAGACCAGCTATTTGTTAGGTAAAACTGAATGCCAACACCTTTTAAAACATGATATTTTAAGCTGAAAAGTTAAGCTTTGGGAGTTTGGGGAAACTTGCTTTAGAAATATAATTGCTTTCAAAAACATTTTCTGGGACTTGAATGTCACCAAAGGAATAAAAATGAGGGGAAAAGTAGACTAGGATCCTGAAAGCGTTTAGGGAAGAAAAAACCATTTCTAGTTTTAGATATCATATACATCGCTTCCTGTGCTTAGGCCTTGGCATTTTTTTCCCCTTTGAGCTACCATTAGATAACAAGTCAGCATTCTGACTACTGACGTTAAGAATAAACAAAACATGTTTTGAATCCTGTTTGGTGATGGTTTCATCGATTCTAGTCTGTCCTTTAGCGCACATTAGAATGGCAGGTAAGTTCGGCCTGTTAAATGCTGATGTGGTGTCAGGGGATTCTTGATCCAATTTTTCCTGGAACACAGTCTCTCAACTTAGTCTGACATTCAACTCTACTCTCCACTGTCAATGTCAGAGGAAGTGTCATTATTTGAACAATAGCATCTTCCAGAAGAAAGGACACTATGTTTACTTTTAAGAATGTCAGTCGTTTTACATTTAGAAGAATTACCAGGGGTTAGTAGAAACGTTTTTGACTTGGCTGAAAGCAAAACTCCTTGGCCATGCTGAGGATCACAGATTCAAGGCTGGACAGGACTTCACGAAACCAGCCAGCCTAGTCTTCTATGGATAAAGTAGAGAAGATTTTCTGCTGGATTTTAAAAAATCTCCATGAAGCACATTCTGCAACTAGTTTAATGATTTCCTGGGAATTAGCAGTTCCAGTTGTAATTCTCATACTTCTTGTTTGCCTTCTTGAGATACGAAGTACATCAAAGAATATGTATTGACAAATATACATTCAACACCTTTGATTTCTAACCAAAAAAACCGCAAAATCAGCTTTTGTGCATACATCACATTTCTAAGTAGTTGATATAGTTCTGTTGCAAGGGTCAGCAAATTCCTTCTCTAAAGAGCCAGATGCTAATTATTTTCATCTTTGTGGACTATGAAGTCTGTATTGCAACTGCGTAACTACTATTGCAACATGAAAGCAACCATGGATAATGTGGAAATGAATAGGCATTATTGTGTTCTACTAAAAGTTTATTTACAAAAACAGGTGGTGGACTAATGCCCAAGGGCATTATGCTGAGGCATATTGTACTGTTTTAACACACCGACATTTTGTGTTTTACTATTATTTTAAAGATGCAGTATTTTATATAAAAAGGCTTCTTCTAAGCATGGAATCAAGTTAAGTAATCATTTTTGGCTATACCTATTACTAAACTCTTCTGCAACGAGAGTAAGAATTACCAATATCCACTGTAGGCTAATTAAAAGTGTTGTCTTAATTTTCCTTGATAATCCTTGGTTATTAGGTCAACACTCAAAAAAATCGAATATGAGTTGATTGTAAAATAATTCTGGGATACTGTCCTGTATCCCAGTAGAGTACTATACTGCTATTGAGGGTATCTATTAAAGCAAACCTATGTAAAATTAAAGAAAATAAGTATACATAAGAATCCAAAATTATTAAGTAACAGAAGAAACTACATTCATAACTAATAATATTTACTGAATCATTTTTTTAAAAGCACACTTTATTTTATTCTGGTCCAGTGAAAATGTCCTTAAATTTTTACTTTAATGAGAATATTTAAAAAAACAAACCAAAAATATGTAAATATTTGTGAAAACTTTCACTTTTATATAAGTAATAGTTTTGGTGGGGAAATATGTGCAATTGTTTAAGATTAAGATTTTTTTTTTGCCATCTGTTTTCTCTTATTGATGGAGAAGTTAAATTTTACAAAAAAAATGTATAATTTAGATTTTGAAATTTTCATTAAGATTTAGATCCTTATGGTAAATTTTCATATGGTTATTCTGATGTAGATTTCCTATTTGAATCAACTAGTAAATTGATTATTTTTCAAAAATAAAATATTAAGGATATTTATTTGTTCTATTGAGAAATAAAGGAAAACATTTGAATATTTGTTTATAAATGCAGCTAGAAGATAATTAAGACATTATTACACATGCAATTTTCATTGCACTTCAGGTCTGCTGCCTGAATTCCCATTAAATTCCTCTTCATAATGTGATAGACTAAAATATGACAAGGCATGAGCACAGTTCTGACAATACCTATATTTTTAGCTATACAATTAAAAACAAATAGTCACTTGAATTTCTTTTTACTGACTCAAACAAGGCTATTCTGTTCTTTTTGGAGCATGGCAAATGGTCTTAGGTGAATGAGGATTAGCTACATACAGTTCCTTACGAAAACTCTGGGAAAACACGAATGAATCAAATTGTTAAAACTTTCATGGGTAAAGAAGGATAAAGAAGATGATCTAGATTCCCAATTAATGTTGTGCAGTAATTTTTTTTAAATTTATTTTATTGTGCTTTAAGTGGAAGTTTACAGCTCGTTATTTTCTCATTCAAGAATTTATACACATATCGTTTTGTAACATTGGTTGCAATCCTAACAATGTGACAGCGTTCTTCCCCCTTTCCACCCCAGGTTCCCTGTCTCTGTTCCTTCAGTTTTACCATCCCTTCGTGCCTTCTTGTCTTGCTTTTGGGCAGCAGTTGCCCATTTAGTCTCGTGTATTTGAACAAAGAAGCACGTTCCTTACGTGTATTGTTTTTTGTTCTGTAGGTCTGTCCAATTTTTGTCTGAAAAGTGGGCTTCAGGAATGGTTTCATTTGAGTTAGCAGGGTGTCCGGGGGCCATAATCTTGTGCAGTAATTTTATTCAACAACCGTGATAGGTAAACACAGCCAATTGATAATTACAAAAATGAAAGAATAATGCAGATTTTTGCTCACTAAAAAAAATAAAATAGAACAAAACTATAGATCTAATCTTTGTAGAAAGGGAACATCTTTTCCTCATTTGTAGTTGAATTAACTCAAGCCACTAAAGTATCATTTATAACACTGGACATGTTAACTTACTAACAGATCCCCTGGCAGTATGAGAGAATTGAAAGACTCTATGAAATTGACAATGTAAAAGAGGATTCTATTTTATTGGTAAGATGAGCACAAATGTGTGATATCATATTTGGAATATTTAGCCTTGCGAAAGTCTTTACAAGAAGTGTTTGTTATGTAGTTAAAGATAACTTATCAAGTTTGTAAAAACTTGACTAATTCCGTTTTTATATTTTATTGGTAAATATTTGGTAGGTTTTCCATGTTTTCAAAAGTCATAAGAATATCAGTATGATAATAGAATTCGAAAATAACTATTAATATGTCATTGCTGAAATACATGTATTGTTATAATAAATTCTGAAAGTATATAGCAAAAAATATTGAATCAGAAGAATATAATCATACTTTTCATTCAAAATATTGGGTACTTTGTAAAAAAGAGTTAGTTTTGTTTTTCATTAGGACTTCATCATTACTTATTTTACATCACTTTCACCTCAAAAAAGAAGATTTAAAAAATCTAAAATAAAAACTCTCTATCATAGTAGTATTAATCAAATCTGGATCACAAGGAGTTAAGGCAGTAGTTATACAGAGATTTCATTCAATAACAACAAAAACATCTAGTCATTGAATCATCTGAAGGGCAGGGGTTGGTCACACTAACTGTATGACAAAAGACTTGTTGATTTGACTACAGATTTCAAATGGACATGTGGCATGGATTTAATTAAGTCCCATTTTTATTGATTAAAAAAAAGATCACATTTTAGAACTTGTAATTTTATAATCTCCAAATTGAAGTTAATTGGGAATCCTTCCAATTTTTTCACATTGGAATGTTGCCACTGCCTAGAAAGCACAGTATTTCTTGTTCTAATGAATATCGCATGCAGAAGATCTATTGCTGTGTGCTGTCAAGTCGATTCTGACTCATAATGACTCCATAGGACGGAGTAGAACTGCCCCATAGAACAGTAGACCTACAACCTCAAAATCTGTTTGGAGGAATTCGGTTTCTTAAAATATACGATAAAAATAAAATATTCTATTTATATTTATTGAAAAATTACCATTTTATCAATAATGATGGACTTAAAAAATAATCTATGACCACATCACCTTACACATCCTGTGCTCGTTGTTTGTTTTCATTTTTCAGAGTTTCTTTCTAGTCAGTGTCTGTATGCAGAATATATTCTACAGTTATATCTATACCTAGTTAAATTTTTTCTTTGCAATAATTTTCTAATAATTTTAATAGTAGCTATATTATCATTTTTAATAGCTGTATAATACTTCATCTTGATATTGAACTGAAATTTGCATAGCCTTGACTATATTATTGTTTACAAGTTTTATCAGTATAATTAATCCTGCGTTGAAAATCCTTGTGAATAATATTTTTTTCAGCCTTTGAGTTATTTAGAAAGTATCTAAATTTCTAGGAAAAATTACCAAGAGTAGTGTGATAGAATGCATTCTTGTTTCCAACTACCTGCTCCTTCCATGTAGGAGGATTATATGTCCACATCCTTTACCATATGACTTGAGGGGCCTTCTTGCCTCATTGAAGTTTCTTGCCTCATTGTCAATGTTGTTTACATGACTTGTTTGGGGCAATGAAATTTGAGTTGAAGTAACAGTGTGCTATTTTCTGAGCGGATGTTTTAAAAGAAACTAATGTGCTTTAGGTTGGCACATCTGTTAAGAGAATAGCAGGTCCTGGAAAAGGGTTTCTCTCCCAACCTGTGCCCTAGATTAAGAACACATGTGGAGCAATTCTGCAGAGGGGAGCAAAGCTGCAGTCCATACAGCCATCATATAATGTGACAATAGATAAATTTTATTGTTGTAGGCTACTGCTAATTGAGGTTGGCTTGTTCTTGCAGCAAAAGCTGACTGATACATTCAGGATTACTAAGTCTAAGTGTCTGATCATTATAGTGGCTCCTAACAAGTATTGCTGCAATGCTTTCCAAAAGGTTCTACACAAGTGTACACTGATACCAGCAGTTAGTGAACATCAGTTTTAATATACCTACCTTGTGGCGCAGTGGTTAAGAGCTACAGCTGCCAGCCAGAAGGTTAGCAGTTTGAATCCACCAGCTGCTCCTTGGAAACCCTGTGGAGGCAGTTTTAGTCTGTCCCATAGGGTCGCTGTGAGTCGGAATCGACTTGACGGCAACTTTTTTTTTTTTTTTAACCTTGTCTAGTTAGGGTCCATTAAATAAACAGAAACCACACTAGGTATTTCAAAGGAGAGAGTTTAATATAGGCAGTTTATTACACAGATGTTACGAGGCTAAACGAACAAAATGGGAATACTGAGATAACATAGAGTTAATAACTGTAAGAAGTAGCTACCAATTCTCAGATTGGGAAAGGAAAAGAGAAGAGGTTGGGTTTATCCAAATCCCGGCTTCAGAGGAGATGTTTTGCAGACCTTGGGCTCACACCATCAGCTTTTCCTGGTGTTCGTAAGGGGGTGGTCAGGAAATACTGACAGAAGCTGCAGAACAAAACTTAACTGCCACTGCTAGAGTGAACTGTTGCAGCTCAGGTGATGCTGACAGAAGAGCGAGCACACAGGAGTTAAGAAGACCCGGCTCCTTTCTTTTAACTTCCAATCTCTTTTCTAGTACTTTTTTTAGAAGACAGCCAGGTACAAGGAGTCTGGGAAATGTTGTTTGTCTAGTCTCAGCCTCAGAATTTGAGAGGTGGGTGAATGTGGAGGTGAGAGACAATAGGCAAACAATCAGCTTACACCTTAAAAATTTGAAGATAAGTCATGGTTTTTTGAATTTGTATATCTTTGATTACTAGAGACGTTGCATGAATGTGTTTTCCAAATTCTTGGGAGCTAATAGTAAATATCCAATCTGCTTACATATTTTTTCCTTTAAAATCAGTGGTTTCAGTCCTATGTAAAAAAGGTCACAATATGACTTATAATAGAAATCAAATATTCATATAAATAATATAGGATACTTTATAAACAAGATAAAATACTACTACGAAATTTACCAAACCAAAAAAAACACAAAAAACAAAAAACCCATTGCCATCCAGTTGAGTCGGACTCACTGTGACCCTATAGGACAGAGTAGAACTGCCCTGCCCCATATGGTTTCCAAGGAGCAGCTGGTGGATTCGAACTGCCAACCTTTTGATTAGCAGCCCAGCTCTTAACCACTGCGCCACCAGGGTCTCCAAAATCCCACTAGGAGCCAGTTTCATGATTGAGGCTGAAATTCAAATTCCTATTAAGACTAAAAATACAGTGAAATATTTAAATAAATTACAGAAATATGTTTTATCCAAATCTGCTCAAATGCCTGTTATTTAATATGACCCATAGAATAATTAAAGGTTTGAAATACTTAGACTCATCTTTCACCACGGGCACTGCAAATAAAGCAAATCATTAAGTTATTTTAGTACTCACTCTTAGCTAATGTTTTTTTCTTGTTCAGTAGTTTTTATGTTCAATGTACACGTGGAGGGTAGGTTCGTATAGGTTCTATATGAAGAAGAAATTAACTATAACACCAACAGTCATAACTTACTCATTACTAAGTGCCAGGTACTACTGACTGTCCAGCACATAAAGTGCAGACAAAATATACAAGGTATTATAACACAGATTTTACTGATGAGGAAATGGAGGATGAGGGCAAACAGTGAATAAGTGGCAAAGACAGGACAGTCACCCACAGCTACCTGACTGCAAAGCCTTCACACTTCTGCCATATTACTTCCATGCTGCTTTGCTTCTTTATTTGAATGTAATTAATATAAAACCATGTTTCCATCCATTGTCACCTTTGTTTTTTCTCACTTTATTTTATAGGTATATTAATCTTTTTATAGGAAAAATAGGATTTATATTGATTAAATATTATTTTGATTATTTTCCTATAAAAGAATAGCAGCTCTAATTTAATCATGGTGGCATTTAAAAATATTATTTAAAACACATTTAAAAATCAGACAAGAAAATGGGTTCATAGATAATTGATTCAGATAAACAAAAAAGTCTGTTTTATTAATATAACCGGTGTGATTATATTTAGCATTTTTACTTAGAGAAATATGGAAAAAAATGTTTAACAGTACTAAACCAATTCCAATTAGGTTTTCATTCCAACCACTACAATGAAACGTCACTTATCAAAGTCAATGATGACCTCCACCTGGTAAAAATCAATAGGTCAATATTTTGCCTATATCTTACCTGACCATTTAATATTTGGCAGAGCGGTTACTTCCTCTTTGAAATTCTTTTTTCAGTGGGCTTCTAGGACTCCACACTCTTCTGATTTTTTGCTGTTATTTCTTCTTAGTCCCTTTGGTTGCTGATCTCTAAAGGCTAGAATGCCCCAGGACTCAATGTTCTCTTCCATCTGCACTTGCTCCCTAGGTAATCTTATTCAAGCCAATGCCTTTAAACTATGTTTATCTATAAACTGAGAACTTTCAAACTTATATCTCTGTTTCCCCCATCTCCCCTGAATAGTAGACTTGAGATTTCAGCAGACTTGTGACCTCTCTACTGGAATATTTAATAGGCATCTCAAACTCAAGACATTCATGTTACTGCAATGACGCAGATTGGAGTCACCTGCTACAATAGCCAATTCTGCGACAGGGGTGAGGTGAGCAGCAAGAGTTTTTTTTTTTTTATTTATTAATATATAGGAGACAGAGGGGAATAGATTCCTCCAAAAAAAAAACCCATCTCCCCCACTGGAGATCAGCTGAAGGCTTTTAGAGGGACAGGATTATGGGTCTTAGAAGTTTGGGTTAGTTTCCCCTTGAGGTGGTCACATCCCAGATGAGTTAATATTTTCTTGGGGGTTATCTGGTGACATCCTGGTTTTCTTGTCCCAGGATGGGTGCTTTGTTTGGTTTGTCATTCCTAGATCATTATCACTTGTTTTCCACCCTCCAAGGAGGAACATCGGTTAATCTTAAAACTTTGTAGAGACTGGAACTAAAGGAAAAAGAAGATCATGAGACAGTGTGGGGATTAGCAGTGGGGAGTAATAACAGTGAGCCGGACCTATGAAGCCTCTTCCACTCAAGTCAGACTAAGTAAGTTAGACTAACTTCTTGACAGTTCTCTGCCACTTTTTCTAACTCAGAAAATGGAGCCACCATTCACTATGTTCTTCTTTTATAGTCCATATCCAAACCATTGGCAAGTTCCGTGAGCTCTATAAAAATATGTATATACAGAATCTTCTCCTCTAGTCCTACCACTCTTGGCCAAACCAACATCAGCTGACACCTGGACTCTTTTCAAAACAACCTAAGTGAACTCTGCTCCCAATATTAAAATGAATAATGGGTTTATGCATTTTAAAATCTTTAGAAAAATTTTAATTAATTTAATCAATTTTTAAAATAGTCTAAGGTGAAAAACAGTTTTTGGATAGGAGTTTTCAGATGCTAACTAGTATTTTGATATTTGAATATTAAACTATTTTCAACTTGTATCTGTATATGATAGCTTAGTTTCCAACCAAACTTTATTATTGGACTCTATCAAGATTGTTATTACCTTTAGAGACTAGATGAGGCTGGGTAAGAATAGAGATAGAAATTGGATTTCCGTTCTAGCTTTAGTGCCCTCTGTCCTTTTTTTAATTATGTTCTTCATTTACATAAAGTTCATTCATAGCTTGGCAACCTCAGGCATACATTAAGAAAGGATGATTCTGTTTGAAGGTTGTATCCATGTGCACAAACCTGTTTGAATGGTTTGACTGATGAACAGTCAAATCAGTCCAGAAACTAGACATCAGTCAAAAACAGTTGTCAGTCAAAATAAAAGTAGTCAAGCATTTTTTAAAATGTCAAACTGTTTATTTGACTTATGACTTTCGTTTCTGACTGATTGTCTTGTTATTTTTTTGTTCCTTTTTAGTCAGAATGCTAAAAGCATACTTATATACAGTAAAATCCACCAGTTTCAAGTGTACGGTTGATTTGGGAGTTTTGACAGTCAGTTAACCATAACCAGAATCTTAACATAGAGCATTTACATCACCATCAAAGTCCCTTTTTATCCCTTTACAGTAATCCCCTCCCTCATACGCTATCTCTCACAACCAGTGATCTGTCTACCATAGTTTCATGAGTGCCTGTAGAAGACAGAAGCCTCCTGTATTAGAGATGAAGGACTGTGTATTAGTCACAACAGTAACAGTAGATGAGTATTAGCCTTTACACTAGTATACCAAACCCCAATTCCCACAGAACAATATGAAGAAGGAAAATGATACCTGCAAACTCAGTGTATTTACATTACAGGAGAGGAACCTTGGAGCTTAGGAAACCCAGATCTTTTATAATAAGAAGTAAGCATGCCAGAGAAAAATACTTTATTTTCCAAGGCTGGAAGCAAACTTGCCCTTTGCTCCAGAGAGAGAACTTATATCTTCCAAGCTAAGATAGCTCATATTTCTCCCAATACCTTTCATAAGTTACTCATATCTTATTTCCAATGCTTTTCTCTGCCTACAAGTTTCTGCATCCAAGAGTGCTGTCTAGTTTTGAGCCTGGAGCACATAAAAAGATATGCAGCTCAGCCTCTTCTGCATTTTCTATGAGAAATTCCGTGATAGACAGTATTTCGTGGTTTTCAGTAACTTCACTGAAGTGTTATGAGGTTAAAGGGAATGGTTGCATTGAAAACATTGCCTTCCAAAACCCACACTCCTGCCAAATGAACTCTCCACATGCCAGTCTTGGGGGCAGTAGTCCAGCCATTGTGTGTATTGATTCTCTGATGGAAAGCATCCCGTTTAGGCTGCATTGACTGCCCATGCACATGCTAGAATTCAATAGTAACTTGAGACTTTTATTACTTGCATACTTCTGAATTATCCTAGAAGAATGAATGAAATTTCATAAAAATGCCTATTTTTTCTCACTACCAAAGATACTCTCATAGCATCTCCACAGATGTGCAGCTCCTCACTGCCATCTTCCCAAAATTCTTCCTGCTATGTGTAGATGACCAGCAGGCTTCTCTAGGATGTCTCTTTGTAATCCGACTCATTTAGCTAATCAGTTTAGTTATTGGTCAGTTCAGTCCAAAGCAATTCCACTTTCTTCTCTCTTTGCAGTCCTTGTCTATGGGAAGTCATGGAGTTTGCTCCATGACATATAAAAAGGACTCAGAGAGTCCCATTTTTGTGTTCAGGTCTTTCTTGTTCACTGTTAGTGATACAGAAGATCAAGAATTGAAGTTATATAGGTAGTGCACATTGAAATAATAAGTTCACTTTTCCTGGAGTGCTCTTTATTCCTCTGGTGCATCTGGAAAAACTATACTCACTTCTTCATACTCAGCTCTTAATTTTTCTATAAATAGTTCTATGAGCCCTACAAGTAGAATTGGCTTTTTTTTTTTTTTTTTTTTAACCTATATCTCCTCATTCAAGTGAAGGTTAGCTTCTTGAGAACAGGGGCTATGTCTTCAATTATATAGACTCAAAATCTTGTAAAATATTCTCTGTAAATATCTGTGAAATGACTGAATGAATAACAACAGCAGTCAATATGTAATCAGGTGAAACAGACTAATAGAGTGGATCATACATGGGTGAAGATCAATATTATAACACACAGTTTCATGAGATAAGAGACTAGAATATAGCATTAAAGAATAAATAGGTTTTAATTAAGATAGAAACAAATGCTAAGGTCTTCTGGAAAAAACAGTATGGATAGAGGCAAAGACAGAAATTGGAATATCATGTGGACCATTACAGAGATTGACATGATCTGGTGGATGGTACATCTTGGAAAGTTTTAAGAAACAGATTTGGACATGTTAGATGAGCTAGATTATCCAGAGCCGTGAGTTGATGGCAAAAATTTTTAAACTTAATGTAGTAGATAATAGAGAAGTTCTAATAAAATGATTCAATTCTTGCATCTTTGTTCCTTTCTCAACCAGGAACAGGACTCCCTTTGAAAAATGTAACATTATTAGTGCTATAATTCTTGCCTAGGAATGACTATATCCACCAGACAGTATAAAATAGGGAAGAGAGAAATTGGCCTTATATTATAATATGATAATTCAACTCTGCTCACTAGTGCTGCTCTTGCTGTCTGAGTCTTTGAATGCCAGGCCTCTGAACCTGTCCGCCTGCCTGAATTGACAGTACCACCTGCTTCTTCTACTTTTGACTACATTGGCTCAGAGCCCAGAAAGAGTGGGGACTTGGAATCCAACAGGGAAAATATAACAATAATCCAAAATGAAATAGAGAAAGCTTAAACTACAGATGTGTTAGTGGGAAGAAAGAAGAAGATATACATAAGAGAGACAATTCAATGGAAGAACTGACAAGATTTAATGATATCATTTAGGACAGTCATGGTGATAAGAAAAATGATGGTAACTTACAGCAAAAGTAGAGGGAGAACCAATATGAAGTGAGTTAGAGAGCTCTGGTAGCACAAACGGTTAAGCACTCGGCTGTTACCCATAAGGTTGGAGGTTCAAAACCACCCAGTGGCTCCATGGGAAAAACACCTGGTAATCTGCTTCTGTAAAGGTTACAGCCAAGAAAACCCTATTAGGCAGTTCTATTCTGTCACATGTAGTCGCTATGAGTCAAAGTCAACTCAATGGCACCTAACAACAGCAACAGGGAAAGATCATGAGGTAAGGTTAGCAGATGTTCAGTTTAGGGTGATGGCATATCATCCAAGAAGAGTCCAATGTGATTTAACAAATCAAACTAGAGATCAAATAGAAAACAAGTTCAGGAGAAAGAATCAGAGTCCAGGAGAAAGGCCACATACTTTTGTAGAGGTAATAATTCAAGTTATGAGAAGGGATGAGCTCTCTTTGGGAGAATATAGAGGGAGGGAAAAATAAAACCCATTTTGGTATGTTAATATTAAATACATAATTGATTATAAATAGGAATAAACTAATTTTACATTGATTCTCTTACTTAATTGAAAACACTTCTGTAAAAGATAGTTACAAGCAAGAATACTTAGGCAGAGTCTAGACCTTTGTTTGAAGCCTAGATACCTTAAAAGAGAAAGAACACTGGTCCCTATTGGCTTATCTTAACACAGAAACTGTGAGCACCAATCACTGTTTGAGTACCCATGGCATTGAAATAAGCTTTGTTCTTCGTACAGATATCAGCTATCAACATGAATGGATTTGGGGATATCTGGAAGAGCGCAAGAGGAAGAAAACATTGCAGAAAATGCATTTCCACAAAACGTTCCTTCTTATAGCAAAGGGAATAAAGTTCGTGTAGCAGAAGGAAAAGTAGAGATAGCTAGGAGACAATCTGTATGGTTTGTAAGACCATGAACGCCTCAGGTTTAAATGACAGAGAATTTGCTGTCCCAATAACCGGTGAGCAAGGCCTCTTTGCTAAAGCAAGCAGCAGTCGGTTTCAGCAAGGTTTGTCTGAGACTGTGTGAGGCTGTAGTAAAAAAAGACTTACTGACATTGCCTGAGGCAAAGGAGCCTGGCCCTCCCAAAGTGTTCCTGCACTTCAAGTACTCTCATAAGCTCTCTACAAGCCACCTTGTTCACGGAGTAGAAAGCATGCCAATCCACGCAAACCAAAACATTTCTAAGTGAGGAATACTTGTGGACTATTCCTAGGGAGCTGAAAAAGGAATTTGATAGATTGTTTTCAAGTCAACTAACCAAAGCTCCTAGAAACAGCCAAATGGAAACTTCACCTAATAACATAAATGCAGTATTCAATTAATTTCACAAGCAGGAAATTCTCTAAAATGAGCATCAAGTTTTGCTTTACAGACATTGTATTGGATAGACATACGCATTCCCATACACACACAGGTTTTTGTTTTTTTAAACCAAGAAAGATAAAAGCTAAACTCTATTTCTAGTCACACCAATAGAGAGCAGGGGACCAGATTTCATAAAGAAGACATTTTTTTAAATCAGAATTTTAAGCAGGGATGGAGAAGATCAATTACCTTTTAATCTGGTCACGTTCTTTGGGAGTTTGGCTTTAAAAAAGGGTAACAAAGGAAAGGAAATCATTTTGAAAACATTTATTTGTGTAATCTTTTAATCATCAGTTATTGCCATAAGAGTGATTTTCAAATTCAAATGATAACTTTCATTTCCCATATTTTACAGAATCCTGAAAGACAGAGTATCTTCTAAGTTAACTCAGTGACTTCTAGACCCATGCTTTTCAGAATTGAATAAGAAAATCAGAGTGTTAAGAAGTAGCGCATGGTATTTAAATACACAATGAGCCCTAGATTCACTATTAAGGCCAGTCAGGTAAAATGTTGGCGAGTGGCTGGAGTAAATATGATGAAAAGATGTTGTTTTTAATCCCTTGTAAATACATAAATGACTTCAATATGTATCTACTATTGATTCTTCTCATAATCATCTTCTTTTGAAGAAATATTGTTTGATTATTAGTCAATATTATTTAATCATCACCTCTCCACCCTTGCTCTGCACCATAAATTTGCAGAGTTTGTAAAACATGTAAGTGCAATCAACAAAGTAATAATAACAACAAACTCTTGTGTACCCACCACTTGGCTTAAAAAATACGCCGTGTTAAATGCTTTAGAAACCTCCTGTGCCCCTCCCAAATCAGATCTCCTCTCTCACCACAGAAGTAACCGCTAGTCTGAATTTTGTATTAGTCCCTTCCCTTGCTTTTCTTTATAGCTTTGCCACCCGTGCATATATACTTAAATAATGTATTGCTTGAGTTTGCCAGGTTTTGAACTTCATGTAAATAGAATCATTGTGTAAGAATACAGCTGTGACAGGTTCATTTACAATTCTGCTTTTGAGAATCATTGCGTTGTTTTATGTAACTGTGGTTCCTTCATTTGCACTGCTGTGTAGTATTCTGTTTTACAAATGTACGAAAATGTATTTATTCGTTCTATTTTTTGGACGAGGGTTATTTCCAGTTTTTTAATATTATAATAAAGGCTGCCACAAATATTTGTGGGCATATATTCTGGTATGCAAGAGCAAGGATTTTTTTTAGAGTCTGTGTGTAGGCATAAAAATTCTGGAAAGTAGGATATGTATATAATTAACTTTATTAGGTAATATCAAACTATTGTCAGAATAGTTGCAACAATTTGTATTTCAGTCAGCAGTGGATGAGAATAACCATTACTGCCCATCCTCATAACACTTGGTATTGAGGGACATTTTGATAATTTGCCAATCTGGTGGAAGTAAGACTGTCTCTCATTGCAGATTTCATTTGAATTTCTCAGATTGCTAATGTTGTCGCATATTTATAGAACATTTATCAAATGTTTTATCAGAATAAATGGTCTGTTGACCGTTTTCCTATGAGGTCGCTTGACTTTTGTCATTGATGTGTAGCAGTGGAGTTTTTATACCGTTAAACCAATAGTAATTAAAGAGTTAATGGAGGTTTGTGTTGTTTCAGATTTGTGGAAGTATAACTTCAGGGTAGATTTCTTAGAAGTGGAATTTCCTGATCAAATGACATATGTAAGTTTTTTAGATATTGTGAACTTGATGTGGGTTAACTCCACGCGAATTATAGTTATTTGCACTTTGAGCAGCAACATGTGGCAGCGCCTGACTCTGTGCAGCCTCTGCATTAGAGTTTGTGTAAACTTTTGGAGCTTTGCCAGTATGATAGGTGAGCAATTGTAACTCGTTTTAATTGGTGTTTCTCTTATTACAGATGAGGGTGATTATCTTTGCATATATTTAACAGTTCATTTCCTTTTGGAACTGCCTCCCCTGTTTTGAGTCTATACGGTTGGGAAGGGCCTCACTGGATTAAGTTATTTGCACATCCCATCTCATTGGCTACAATGATCGGTTCACTGGGAACAAATTGTGCCAATAAGAGTCAGTTCTAGAACAGGATTTTGCTTTCTCTTAAAAGAGTTGATTCCTATTTTATTTATATTCTTTGTCACACAGCAGCACACTCACTGTTTCCCCTTTCGGTATTTTAAAAAATTTTTCTGCAGTAAGCAAATTAATTACTGTTGCATTCCTTTTGAATTTGTACAGCATGGAAACCAAGCAAGTTTAGATGTGGAAAAATTACTCACATCAAGGATATAAATTAAAATTTAGATAAAACTAACTTTTAATATTTTTATTCTAAAGAAGAGTCTCTTTTAGTGTGATTTGCGTTCCTAAATCTTTTTCTTCGGTGACCTAATTGTGAAAATAATAACTTCGGCTAAATCTCTCCTGTGAAATCCAAAATCAAACATCCAGACACGTTCTAGTTCAGTCTTCAATGATCATTCTGTTAAGGAATATTGAATATTTTACTTAAAAAAAATAAAATGTATTGTTTGAAAACAGAAATCCTTACAAAATTCTTAAAGTATGTGTTGTGGATAGCCACTATTCCGATCATTGCCTTTTATATTTATTTATGTGTTGCAAGTAGATGAAACGATGCATGCAAAGTTTAGGCATTATGATTAAAAGTGACTTAGGCATTCCTGGAGTACCTTGTGTTTAGCAAAAATTGTGCTTATGGGGACAAAGAGGGTTAAGTCAGCCAATCAAAATCCAGGTAACTGTTTCCAGACCACTGACAAAAACAATAACAATCCTAGTATGACATTATTATACCTTAAAAGATACATTAATTCCCAGTAAACTAAAGAAATACCCAAACAGTTAGGACTTTACAGATAAAAACCCGTTGCCATCGAGTCGATTTTGACTGATAGTGACTCTTAGAATAGAACTGCCCCGTAGGGCTTCTAAGGCTGTAATCTTTACGGAAACAGATTGCTACATCATTCTGCCGTGGAGCTGCTTGTGGGTTTGAACCACTGACCTTTAGGTTAACAGCCAAGCACTTAACCACTGCCTTACCGGGGCTCCTTAGGACTTTATATATGTAAACAGACGAAGATAACTTGTTAGAAATGTATGTAAGGAAGGCGTGAGGCTACTGAGTTATGGAGACAAGGACAGAATGTACAAAGATCAGGAAAATCCATAGACAGACTTCTTCCAAGATGGAGCACATGGCCAGACTGAGTGGAGAGGAAGAAGGTTGGATGAAAAGGCATTGGGTGCAGTATTGTATTCCTCTTTTATTAACCATTCCACTTAGCTTACTTTGCATTTAGCTAATCCTATCTATGATATAAAAATACTAATGTGCTAAGAAAAATCGCATATGACTTATTCCTTATACTAATATCATTTTTCTATTTACTGATCCACTTGGGAGCTAATTTGTGCTACAGAAACCTATGTTACAATAGAATAGAGTTATTTAATAATCTGTCCAGAACATGATAATCACTCAATAGTTTAAGCTTCTATTACTCCCATCATCATTAGCATCATTAGGAATATACGTCATTTTCATAGCTTATTGTTTACTAAAGCTCAAATAATATATATCTAAGAGATTATCAAAACACAATGTCAGTCAATGAAAATTAATAGAATACAAAATAACATTCTAAAATATATACATTATTATTATTAAATATTTAGAAATCTGTGAAGAGTTTGACTTACTAAAGGAAAATTTACAATGCATTTGAATACTGATCATTTAATTCAATTTCATAAAACTTTCAAAAGTTTCCAAAACGTTCCATAATCTAGTCAGAATTCTAAACATAGAGTATCTATCTTTATGCCAAATTTTCCAAAGCAAATCTTCTAAGAAAAAACCTTAAATATGTTTAGTAAGTTTAGCCTTCTTGGATATGTTTCAATATGTGTTTAGTTCTGTTAACTCAAGTTAAATTATAAGACATCTTTTACCTAGAACAGTGTACATGTAAAAACTATGTTCACTACCTCTTGCTGTTTTTTTAAAGATTGTAAACATTTTGCCTGCAGGACCGGGCAGTGTTCTGTTCTATTGTACATAGGGTCGCGATGAATTGGGACCAACTCAGTGGAACCTAACAGCAACAGCAACGACAACAACAACAACAACCATTTTCTCTTCTGAACATAAAGAAATGAAAGATAGAATCCTTGCTCTTTGGGAACTTCTGGTCTCGTACGCAAGGTAGAGTTTCTGTACTATGTGAAGAGTGCTATCTATGATAGAGACAATCCAAGGTTTTGTAGAGATTAAGGTGATAAGAATATAAACCACCTGGGGTAGGCATCCCAGAAGATTTACTTCAAATCCACCCAGCAACACTGCAGAAGAAAGGCCTGGACATTTGCTTCTGTAATATTATAGCCATTGAAAATCTTATGGAGTACAGTTCTACTCTGACACACATGGGGTCACCACGAGTCAGAATCAACTCAACGGCAGCAGGTCTGGTTTTGATGTAATGATTAAAGGAAAAGAGAGTGAACAACAGAAGTAGAAGAGATATTACATACAGAAGGAGATGAGTTGCCAAGATACAGATGTACAATAGTTCTTCAAGGTCGCAACATGAAATGAAAGGGAGAGAGGTTTGGTAAGAGATAAAGCTGGAGAAAGAATCAGATCACAAAAGACCTTGGGTGCTAAGCAATTTTGAGTTTATCATAATAGATTTTGGGTAAGGAAATGATGTGTTCATTAGATCCCTCTGCTATTATATAATTGTAATAATCTATGCAAACTGATAATTTTATGTTGTTTTTCTATGTATTGATGGTAAATGTATCCATCTCTCTTTCTAGACTAATCTCCCTGAGAGACTCTGTCTTACTCATCTTTGTCCCTTTGAAGGATGAATTTTTTTTTGGAATTTTTTGGTGATGCCATGTTTTTTCACTAATGGAAAGGATGCTGAATCATAGTTTGTTGGTAGTTTTTTATTATTTGAAAAAATTGAGTGCCACTTGCAAGGGGGCCACCTTGGTCCCATGTTCCATAAAGTATGTCACAAACGTGGTGCCTATCGTTACCACGGCTCAGGAAGTACATCACAAACTGTTTTCAGGGAGGTGAGCACTTTCTAAAAGAAGTCATCAGGGAGGTAACTGAGGCAAGCCGGCCATATCAGTTCCATATTCCATGAAGCACATCACACATGCAGTACATATTGGTACCATGGCCCAGGAAGTGCATCACGAATTGTTTTCAACCCCAAAATAACTAATTTACTTTAATATTTCTGAATGCCATTAACTGTACACTCCCAATAACACAAAGGAAATAATAAACATGCTTGCAAGCCTTATCTCACTATACAGTAGCCAAAAGGCACAAAAGTTTCATACAATTGCTCCTCCAGGAAGCATTACCTCATACGAATGCCTCTCAACATTCAAATGTTGTACAGACCGACTTCCTTGTTTTTTAGGCACCAGTATCCGCTATGATGCTAGAATGTACTAAAGTGGCTCATATGTCTGCCAATAATCCTCCAGTGGTGGAAAATGTGAGTGGTAATTACATCCACCAGTAAACAAGAAAGAGTTATAGTAAAATTATAATTGTAATATTAATGGTTACCACTTAATAAGTGTATTCTATTTTCTAGACATTGTGTTAAAGGACTTTAAAAATGGTATCTCATTTAATTATTGCAATAACATTGAGAAATTAGTAGGTATGCTTTTGTCTACTTATCTCAATGAGGAAACTGAATCTCAGAAAAACTAAGAGACTTAAATAGAGGAGTTTTGTATCAGTCAAGGTCTGTCAGGGAATAGATGCAATCTAAGGGGATAACTGAAGAGAGTTGAATAAAGGACAATTTACAAAGGAGTGGGCAGGGCTAAGGGAAATAAAGCATGTTAAAGCATCCCCTGAGAGTCCTGGTGGTGCAGTGGTTAAGAGCTTGGCTGCTAACCAAAAGGTTGGTAGTTCGAATACACCAGCTGCTCCTTGGAAACCCTGTGGAGCAGTTCTACTCTGTCCTTTAGGGTTGCTATGAGTTGGAATCTACTCAACAGCAATGGATTTTTTTTTTTTTTTTGAAGCATCCTAAGGTAGTGAGAGTAGGAAGCCACTAGTACCCCTAGGCCTGAAGCTGTAAGGATTGGGGGTGGTTATAGGAACCTGGAATGAATAGCTGTAGCTATAGGAGAGGACCACATGACAGGAGTTGGGGGCTGCAGTAAAAAATGTGGTCAACCTGTGTTACAGATTGAATTGTGTCCCCCACAAAAATATGTGTCAACTTGGCTAGTCCATTATTCCCAGTTTGTGTGATTGTCCACCATTTTGTCATCTGATGTAATTTTCCTGAGAGTTGTAAACCCTACCTCTATGATGTTAATGAGGTGGGATTAGCGGCAGTTATGTTAATGAGTCAGGACTCAATCTATAAGATTGGGTTATGTCTTAAGTTAACCTCTTTTGAGATATAAAAGAGAGAAGCAAGCAGAGAGACAGGGGGACCTCATCACCACCATGCAAGAAGAGCACACGTGCTTTGGATCCAGGGTCCCTGCACTGAAGATTGATGACAAGGACCTTCCCCCTGAGCCAACAGAGAGATTAAGCCTTCCCCTGGAGCTGGCACGCTGAATTCAGACTTCTAGTTTCCTAAACTGTGAAAGAATAAATTTCTGTTTGTTAAAGCCATCCAGTTATGGTATTTTTGTTATAGCAGCACTAGATAACTAAGACAGCCTCCAAGAGTAAATACTCGGAACTCATTCTCCTTGTTCTCATTAGTCTCCAGACAATGGCACCCACCCATTTTCCCAAATCACCTAGAAGCCAGAGGTCAAGGGAGTTCCACTGACCTCCAGGACAAGGGAGTCCCCTAGGGGAGTTCATAAAGGTTATGCTTCCAGGACACAGAGCAGAGTTGACAAGGGTGGCAATTGGGTTTGGAGAAATAATGGGAAAATATGCAGCATAAGCTAGGATCAAATCCAAGACTGTTCCGCCTTAAAGCCCATATACTTCTCTGTATTCCCAATACCTAGAACAGTGGTTGATGAGTGCTTGCTGCTAAACAAGAGTAGATATCTGCATGACTTCACCTCGTTCACTTCTTTATTCAATTATCACCTTTTCCTGACCACTGTAGTACACATTGCCACCTCATCCTTACTCCAGAACTCCTTGTCCTCTGTCCATGTTAATATTTATCCATCAAACTTATTCTCTTATTAATGTATTTTATTAATTTATGTTTCTATTGTCTATTGTCCACTCCATCCACAAGCAGAACATAACCCCCATGAAAGGCAGGAAGTTTTCTGTTTTGTTCACTGCTATATCCCCAGCAGCTGGAATATTGCCTGGTACATAGTAGTCTCTAAATGAATGAATGAGTCAACATGAATTGAACAGTACTAAAAACTCATCAAAAATGTGCAGTTTTGATGCATAGAATATTTTAAATCTTGTGTATAGTTTATTCCCTAAAAACTAGATATTTTCTCTTATTCTTTACTGCATGTGACACCAAGTCCAACGGGTCAGCTCACTTCATTTGTGGATAATTAATGCCTCAGAGAAACACACAGCGCACTCTGCTCTTCCAGTTCATTGTCATTAGTGACAATATTGTTCATTATTGCTAAGCATTATCTTTGTATCAAGACAACTGAAATCATCAGAAAGCATCATGCCTAGACTTCCACAAAAAGTTGACTTTATAGAACTATAATATGTTGAACTGTGTCTCTAAGTTGTTACTTCTACAGCATCATGTTATTTCACAACCTTCCTCTTATCCTACAATTTCTTAAATTTTCCCTACAAAAATGTTTTTGTTAGACTTTTTTCTAGCTGCAAGAAGACAGAGTAGTGCTCCAGTTAGCTCAGGCATGGGGTGCTGTGTTAGTCTTACTTCTTAGAAGCACTAGAAACAATGTTGACAGGCACATATGCCCCTGGAGGTCTATAACATCTTTCAGATTGCAACAGTGGTTCCGTGACCCAGTAGTCTTGCTTTAGTTTCAGAATCTAACTTCTATTGCTTCCTCTGGGTGATACCTCCATTCTTTTTAATATTTAGAAACTTATTTTCTATTGAAGTATAACATTCATATGGAGAAGTATAAAAATCTCATAGATGTGGTTTGCGCAGAAACATGCCCATATAACCACCCCCCCCAGGAAGATATGAAATTGTATTAGCACTTTAGAAGCATCACTTTGTGCCATCCCAGTAAACACCCTTCCAAAGGGGGACAATCTCATAACTATCAAGAGATTGATTTTTTTTATAGTCAGATGAATTGAGATATAATCTACATACCATAAAATTCATCCTTTTTAGGTATAAACATAGATTAATTTGGCTTGCTTTTTAACTTTATGTACTTAGAATCATATCATATGCAGCTTTTATTGTCTGACCTCTTTCAGTCAACATTGTTGTTAGCGGTCTTCGAGTTGGTCACTGACTCATGGGGACCCCATTCACAAAGGGATCAGACTGTTGTTATCCATCAGGTTTTCACTGGCTGATTTTTTTGGAAGTAGATCACCAGGCCTTTCTTCCTAGTCTTCCTTAGTTTGGAAACTCCACTGAAACCTCTTTGGCATCACAGCTACATGCAAGCCTCCACTGAGGGGTAGTGGCTGTGCTTATGGTGCATTGGCCATGAATGGAACCCGAGTCTCCCACATGGAAGGTAAGAATTCTACCACTAAACTAAATACCACTTCCCCCAAACTTGTCCACGTCATTTTTCAAAGCAGTAGGTAATAAGTGGTATATTTATCAGTATATAATATTCCATTGCATGAATGTATTATAATTATCCATTCCATTGTTGATGGACATTTATGTTGTTTTCAGATTTTGGCTATCATGAATAGTATTTCTAGAATCATTTTTGTACACATCTTTTGATGAACATATGCATACACTTTGGTACATATCAAAGAGTGGATTTTCTGAATCATACAATATGTGTATGTTCAACTTCAGTAGATGCTACCAGTGTTCTGAAGAGATGTTACAAATGTAAATTCCCACATACAAGTTGCTCCACATCTTCACCAATACTTACTAATTTTTAGACAGATATTAATTGTACTCCTATATTTCCACCTATTCTTCCCCCTCATTCAACTAAATGACACGTTTCTCAGAGGAGGTATTTGGCTGGATGGAAAGCAGAAGTAGTGACAGTGTTGATACCTCATCCAATCATTTGTGGCCAGTGGGGTGTCATCTTATCTCAGAGGCCATTTTTCTCAGAGACAGCTGAGGGATACACACGTGGCAGACACCTAAACTTTAATGGACAGTCCAGTACAAAATACATACCCTCGTTACTTAAAATATAAAAGTTTGTTAGGTAATTTAAAAATTAAATACGATACTATAGGTCGCCACTAGGCTAATTGCTGTCACGAATAGACCCCAGCATGTCAGTTGATGGTAGACTACCTGTTTCAACAAGTGGATTCCAAAATGTACACTGATACAAACACAATAGAAGTTGATTTCAGACTCCTGTAACTACTCTGATGGGTAAGTAAGTCAAAGGGGTGGTCCTTTTCCATGCAGTCATTCAAGGACTTAGACTACTAGATCTCTGCAATTTTCAACACATGCCTTTCAAGCTGGAAGATGAAAAGGTTATGGGGGAGCAACCTGAGTGAGGCTTTTATGGGCTAGGCACGGGTCTGAAAGTAGCAGACATTACTTCTGGACACACTCCATGCCGTAGGCTGGGTTCTCTAGTGAAGCGTATGTGTGTGTGTGTGTGTGTGTGTGTATATATATATATATATATGGAGAGAGAGAGAGAAGAGATTTATATCAAGGAAATAGCTCATGCAGTTGTAGAGGCTACATGTAGACCCAAGTCCATGGGTCAGGTGTCAGGCTGGAGGCTTCTCCTGACTCACGGGGCTGCAGGAGCTGACAAACCCAAGATCAGCAGGTAAGACATCAGGCTGCTGGCTCAAGTCCCAAGAACTGGAGGTCAGATGATGATGAGCCAAATGCAGGATCCAAAGCAGAGCAAAAGCTAGTGAGCTTTGCCAGAAAGTCCATATATATTGGATGCAGGCCATACCCTCAAGGAAACTCCCTTTCAACTGGTTGACTGCTCATAGCAGTTCTCATCACAGAGGTGATTACATTATTACATAACTGCCAAACTCCTGAGAATCACGGCCCAGCCAAGGTGACACACAACCTTTACCATCACACTCCATTAGCTAGAACTCAGTACTCTGATCATACCTAACTTCAAGGGAGAAGGTAGTCTAGCAGCGTATCCAGGAAGAAGAGGAGAACATGGATTTGGTAAGCAGCTAACAGTCTATGCCACAAACACAAATGATTTATTTAAATGAAATTTATTATATTTATTAATAGTGCCTTGTTTAGAAAATAAAAAATAGGATTTAAGAGCTATATAGGAATTCTTCTGGTGTTTTCTTTCCTTTATTTTTCCGTCATAACCTTAGCTAAAGTCTGAACTAATTCCACTCCTAACCATACCCTTTTCAGAAAGTAAAATTGAAAACATTTCTCTAATCAGAGTCTCTCACAGCATAGAAAGATAATTCAAAATTTGATTGCAGTAAAGAAAGGCATAGGTACTCTGAACTTGAGTGGCCATTCTCTGGTTGACTAGTTAGCTAAGGGATTACACTGGCATGACATTTTATCCCTATCTTTTTCCACTGCCTTCATCTTGTGGATTGGGGAAAAAAAATCTCTGCATATTTCTCTTTTGTCATTGTGCTATATTCAAACTCTTCACCATTGAGACAATTTGGACTGGGTGATATGCATGATCACAGATTAGCACAGGGCATATCTGGGTTGGATAAGAAACACAAGAGCAGAACTTCCTGAATGCTGGTCCACTCACTGCAAGGTAAAGCAATCAAGTGAATTCTTTTTAAGGTTAGATGTTTTCAGTTTTTTTGCATTGACAAGCCCTTGCTTTTATATACAACATTGTTGTTAGCTGTCATCGAGTCAGCCTCTGACTCGTGGCAACCCCCTGCACAGTGGGATTGGACTGTTGGGATTAATAGAGTTTTCATTGGCTAATGTTTCAAAAGTAGATCACCAGTCCTTTCTTCCTAGACTCTCCTAGTTTGGAAGCTCCGCTGAAAAGCTCAGCATCATAGTAATATGCAAGCCTTCACTGACAGACAAGTGGTGCCTGCTCTTGAGGTAAGTTGGCTGGGAATTGAACCCAGGTCTCCCACATGAAAGGCAAAAATTCTACCACTGAATCACCAGTGCCTCTTTATATATAAAACGGTGACAGTAAACTATATGCATTTAAAATATATTCTAAATATGGCAAAAAAGTTCAAATATTAAGATATTCTCCCAAATTTTTGAAGTATTGCTGTTCCATGGTGGTACAGTGGTTAAGACTTCGGCTGCTAACCAAAAAGTTGGCATTTCAAATCTACCAGCCACTCTTTGGAAACTCTTTGGGGCAATTCTACTCTATCTTATAGGGTTGCTATGAGTCAGAATCAACTTGACTGCAACGGGTTTTTGGTTTTTGATATGAAACCCAAAATTTAGGAACTTATGGCATACCAAAAAAAAAACACCAAACCCATTGCCATTGAGTTGATTCCGACTCATAGCAACCCTATAGGATAGAGTAGATCTGCCCCATGGGCTTTCCAAGGAGCAGCTGGTGGATTCGAACTGCTAACCTTTTGGTTAGCAGCTGAGCTGTTAACCATTATGCCACCATGGTTCCATTTACAGCATACAAGAAGCAAATTACCAAAAGCACTGGTCCTTGGACTAGTTCAGATCTCTGCCTCATTTTTAGTACTATTTACTTACCTTTTGTTTGACTTCAATTACTGAGTAATTGGGAGCACAAATTTTGTAATTTTCATCCAGAACATCACAGACATCTGAAGCATTATAATTTTCTTGTTCATATCTCTTTAATAACAGTGTTTTTATATTGTTGTGAGAAATACTAATGTTTAATCAGAGTGATGCCAAGTCATATTGCTTAGAAATAATACATTCAAATTCCAAATTATTGCTGTTACTCCCCCCAAGATATATTGTATTATTTGTAGTAACTCTGAAATTTAAATAGTGTATTTTTAAATAAGAATCCATAGTTCCAAATACTCTGTATACAATATTTATTTTGAATAGAATTATCTCTTAAACTGATGTCAAGGGCATCTATTAAAGTTGGAAATATTAGATGATTCTCTTTTGGTTTAAGAATGTTCAAAGCTCTTTTCCTTTGAGCAAAATAACTACATATTGAATAAAAATGACATTTTGAATGTCTGAATGATACTGAATTCTTTGCAACTAAGTTCAAATCTGAAGCAACTACATAAATTACCTTTAGTTTAAAAATTGGCTAAATTCAGAGCTTCAGATGCATACTGTAATAATACAATGTTGTGACCTTAATGAGGACTGCGTTTGTCTTTAAGTCCACATGATAGTGAAAGCTTAATATTAAAAAAAAAAAAAACTTTTGTCTAGCAAAAGTGATTTGAAGATGTTTTGCTCCATGCATGTGAACTCAGCAGGTGATTCTTGCCTATCTTTGATGTCAAACAGCACAAAACTTCAGTGAGTAGTAGCTTCAGAAATGCAATAGACATAGCTGAGTCTTCATATGAAGCTCATGCTTGAACTACATCAGAAGAACTGACATCTATTATGGTGAGCAAAGACAAGTGTTTGAAAAGAGATTCAAACAGAAGTGTCAGAATTTACAGTGCATAGTTTTATATAAGTTGATTTTAACCAAGCATATCTCTATGAACTCTGCAGGATAGAAAAGAAATTTCAAAAGGCAGAGAAATTGTTGTCATCTAAGGGCATGGAATGTTTTAATAGCTTAAGGAAGAACATTTCTGAAAGGTTATGTGGTGATCCATTTACTTTGACTGAGTAATAAGGCTTGTCATTGTGATAGTGCAGTTTTTAACCCTTAGAACAACGGAAATGGACGTGAACCAGGGAGCATAAAGAGACACTTAAAAACGCGAAAGAAACTTGCAGCCCATTTTAAAGTTTCAGTCTCTGGTCACAGGAACTTACTATAAACTATCTGAATGTCCTCTAGCCACGAAAGAGAAAACAAACAAGAAGCAACAAAAGAACAAAAATCCCTTTTCAGACCTGTGAGTCCTATTGGCCTTAATGCAAACAAGTCAGGAAAAAAATTGTTGTGTTTCTAAGTTGGCACTTTTCAAAAGAATGTGAAATGCTCACTGTTTGTTATTTTTCTTCATTTGCGCTTACTTTTATTCTGAACAATGCACTGGCTTTGTGAACACTGTGAAAATAAAAAGTCTGTGCTTGTTTGTGAGTGTGTGAGTATACGTGTGTGGTGTGTTAGAGGGCTGGTTAGTAGAGACCTTTATTGAAGAAAGGTTTGTTTGAAATTCTTCTTACAAGCTAACTCACAGCAGCCCTCTCTACAGCTCGGTAAGAGGGCTAGTGTTACAAACTAGCCTTAATTGTTTTTCTAGAAATGCTTCTCCACCCCACACCCAAACAGATTTAAATAAAAGCAAAACTCCTTGTCTAAAGCACAGAAACTCAGTTCCTATGCAGCAATTTCCAGCTAGTAATCAACATTTAGCAGTGTGAGATCTACCTCTTCCTAACCTACAATTAGCACAATTAATGCACCACATGCCAACCCACTTGTTTAGTTATTATATTCTAATGTTTGCTTTTAACAACAGGTTTTCCTCCCTAGATTAGCAGTGAAAACCTCCTTCAAGGAAAAACAATCTGTCTAGTCAAATTCAAATTTGTTGCTCCCTGAGCATCGCATCTCAAGTCCTTTAAATCTTATCAATGAATTTATTACACTGCATTAAACAAATATTTTTTGCCTTCTAAATGATGTAGAACTTTAGAAAGAAAAGAATAACATATAGGTTGTAGGCTGGGCTGCCCTTGTGACGGACACACCTTGTTGCCACTGGCCTTTTCTTTCTTCCTTATTAGAAATCTTTCCTAATGCAAATTAAGCCACAGGAAATTAAATTTAACAGTCATTAAGCACATACTTTTTACAAAGCATTGGTGTACTGCTGTAGGGAATAAAAAAATGGTAGAATGGCAAACATAACCAACCTTCATTGAGCTGACACTGAATTAGTTACCCTCTGTTTATTTCCTTCATAGCATGCATGGAGTCTAGAGTAATTTGGTTTATTTCTTTACTTGTTTACTATCTTTCTCTCCTCCGTCATTTATTAATTATAAGAAGGTAGGGGATATTGCAAACGCTACTTATCGCTTTATCTCCAACATGTAGCAGAATTTCATACGCAGTAGGTGATAGTTTTAGTCAGGGTTCTCTGACTAAAAGAGAAACAAAACCAGTTAGATATAGATATAGATACAGAGATATGCAGACACACATATACAGATATATAGAGTACAATATTTATTTTGAGAAATTGGCTCACGCAATTGTGAGGGCTGACAAGTTCAAAATTTGTAGGTCAGGATACAGGCTGGAAATTCTGGACGTCCTGAGGCCCACATCCATAGATTAGGTGGTGAGGGAGAGAGAAGAATTCTGACAGAATATCTATTTATAGACTGAAAGCAAAATCTTCCCTCAGGAAATCTCCAGTTTTGCTCTAAACACTTCAGGTGATTTGATAAGACCCACCCACGTTATGAAGGGTAATCTACTTTACTTAAGGCCAACTGATTTAAATGCTAATCACATGTAAATATTTCATAGAAACATCGAGATTAGTATTTGACCAAATAACTGGGCACCATAGCCTAGCCAAATTGATACACAAATTTAACCATCACAGTGATCAATTACATTTTGTGGATTAAGTTAATAAATTGCTAATCGCTTTATCTGCATTATCTCAATAAAGCCTCACAATAGTCCCATATTATTTTTTGTTTTTACAGATGGGGAAACTGGGTCTTAGATGGGATAAATGGATTGTTGGAGGTATAATTTAAACACAGCTCTGTCTTACTCTAGTGCTTGAGATGGTAACTGTTCACAATGCTGTCTGTTCCTAGAATTCATGATAGGTTTCTATTGCTGGAAGATATGTTGCTGTTGTTTTTAGGTGCCTAAGAGTTGGTTTCTATTCATAGCAACACTAAGTACAACAGAGCAAAACACTGCCCAGTCCTGCACCATCCTCATAATTGTTTTTATGCTTGAACCCATTGTGGCAGCCACTGTGTCAATCCATCTCACTCAGGGTCTTCCTCTTTTATGCTGATATTCTACTTTACCAAGCATGATGTCATTCTCCAGAGACTGGTCCCTCCTGATAACATGTCCAAAATACGTGAGACGAATCTTGCCATCCTTGCTTCTAAGGAACTTTCTGGCTGTACTTCTTCCAAGACAGATTTGTTTGTTTTTCTGGCAGTCCATGGTATATTCAATATTCTTCACCAATGCCATAATTCAAAAGCATCAATTCTTCTTTGGTCTTCCTGATTCATTCACTGGAAGACATAGTCTTCAGTTACTGATGCTGGATATTTATAACCAAAGATATAGAGATATATATAAATAAATCATAAAAGACAGACTGCAAATAAGGATACAGGCATCAATTTATGAATGAAGATAAGGTTAATTTTAATTAATAGATGTGATCTAGGAAAGCTTTTTAGAGGAGAATGATCGAATCCATAAATCTTTTTTTGTATTTTAAGACCTTTCATTTGTTTGTTTTTTAAAAATAATTTCTATTTATTTACAGATATTTTCTATTTTAATTAATTATAAATATAATTTTCATTATGTTATTGAGCAGTGTTATGACAGCTGATTTAAAATTCTTGTCTGCTAGTTCCAACGTATATGTCATCTCAGAGTCAGTCTTCAACAGTCTTTTCTTTTGATAATGGGTCATAATTTCCTGTTTCTTGGTATTCAAGCAATTGTGGGTTATATTCAGGACATTGTGAAGTTTATATTTTGGAGGCTCTAGATTTGGTTATATTCCTCTGAAGAGTATTTATCTATTTTTGCCTGTTTTTACAGGCAGTTAGCTTGGTTAGATTCAAACTACAAACTACTTCTTGGGAAACTGCTGAGATATCAGTTCTGCTCCTTTAGCTTTAGCTGGCTGATTGAGTTTTCCCAGTGAAAAAATGATTTAGGGTTCAGCCAGAGATTTCAGCAGAATCTATGCACAGAATTTGGGTTCTTTTTCTTTAACCCTCTCCTTTCCTGAATCGCCCTCACTTTCTAGTGCCTGTAGTTGCCCTGAATTCTGTATTCTAGTTCTTCAAACCATAAAGATGGCAGGTTTCCTAGCAGAGCGTTAGCACCTACATGGTACAGATTCTAGCCTGTTCTCAGGTTGAAAGCTATAAAAATAAGAAACTCATCAAGTACTGCTCTCTTCTTTTAGGTGTTAATCCCCCTTCAGAATCTGTCTGCTTTTCGTTATTCATCAATGCCTTCAGGTAGTTATTTGTATTTTATGTTTGGTCTGAAGTTGCTAGTTACCTGTGAGAGAGTTGATTTGAGAGCTTACTTGGCCTTCAGTGGACACAGAACCTTGATGAAGGAGTAAGATTTAACTGAAGCAAAAGGAAGAAAAGATGAAATAGAAGAGCTGAACAAAAGATTTCAAAGGGTGTCTCGAGAAGACAAAGTAAAGTATTATAATGACATATACAAAGGCCTAGAGTTAGAAAACCAAAAGTTAAGAACACACTTGGCGTTTCCCAAGCTGAAAGAACTAAAGAGAAAATTCAAGCCTTGAGTGGAAATATTGAAGGATTCTGTGGGGAAAATATTAAACAATGCAGGAAGCATCCAAAGAAATGGAAGGAATACACAAAGTCACTGTACCAAAAAGAATTGGTCAATGTTCAACCATTTCAGGAGGTAGTATATGATCAAGAACCAATGGTACCGAAGGAAGAAGTCCAAGCTGCACTGAAGGCATTGGTGAAAAACAGTGCTCTTGGAATTGATGGAATACCAATTGAGATGTTTCAACAAATGGATGCAGTGCTGGAAGTGCTCACTCATCTATGCCAACAAATTTGGGAGACAGCTACCTGGCCAACCGACTAGAAGAGATCCATATTTGTACCCATTCCAAAGAAAGATGATCCAAAAGAATGTGGAAATTATTGAACAATATCATTAATATCACACACAAGTAAAATTTTGCTGAAGATCATTCAAAAGCAGTTGCAACAGTACATTGACAGAGAACTGCCAAAAAATTCAAGACAGATTCAGAAGAGAGCGTGGAACCAGGGATATCATTGCTGATGTCAGATGGATCTTGGCTGAAAGCAAAGAATACCAGAAAGATGTTTACCTGTGTTTTATTGATTATTCAAAGGCATTTAACTGTGTGGATCATAACAAATTATAGATAACATTACGAAGAATGGAAATTCCAGAACACTTAATTGTGCTCATGCGGAACTGGTATATAGATCAAGAGGCAGTCATTCGAACAGAACAAGGGGATACTGTGTGGTTTAAAGTCAGGAAGTTGTGTGTCAGGGTTGTATCCTTTCACCAAATCTATTCAATCTGTATGCTGAGCAAATAATCTGAGGAGCTGGACTATATGAAGAAGAACAGGGCATCAGGATTAGAGGAAGACTCACTAACAACCTGCAATGAACATTGCTTGCTCAAAGTGAAGAGGACTTGAAGCACTTATTGGTGAAGATCAAAGACTACAGCCTTCAATATGGATTACACCTCAACATAAAGAAAACAAAAATCCTCACAACTGGACCAATAAGCAACATCATGATAAATAGAGAAAATATTGACGTTGTCAAGGATTTCATTTTACTTAGATTCACAATCAACGCCTATGGAAGCAACACTGAAGAAATCAAAGGATGCATTGCAAATCTGCTGCGAAGACCTCTTTAAAGTGTTAAAAAGCAAAGATGTCACTGTAAGGACTAAGTTCACCTGACCCAAGCCATGGTGTTTTCAATCGCCTCTTTTGCATGCGAAAGCTGAACAATGAATAAAGAAGACGGAAGAAGAATTGATGCTTTGAATTATGGTGTTGGTGAAGAATATTGAATATACCATGGACTGCCAGAAAAACAAACAAATCTGTCTGGGAAGATGTACAGCCAGAATGCTCCTTAGAAGCAAAGATGGCAAAACTTCATCTCACATTCTTTGGACATGTTATCAGAAGAGACCAGTTCCTGGAGAAGGACATCATGCCTGGTAAAGTAGAGCATCAGTGAAAAAGAGGAAGACCCTAAGTGAGATGGATTGACACAGCGGCTGCCACCATGGGTTCAAGCATAACAATAATTATGAGGATTATGCAGGACCTGGCAGGGTTTTGTTCTGCTGTACGTAGGGTTGCTATGAGCCGGAACCGGCTCAATGGCCCCTAACAACAACAGCAATAGGTTTATTATAGATAGAAATGAGGCTGGCATGGGGACAAAATGGGACTTCTCTGCTAAAGGACAATAGCATTGAGAAATTCAGTTCATAGCATGTTGATTAAGGGTTGTATGAATAGGCCAGTGTAGGTGTTTGGTTATTCATGTGGCTGTGGGAGAGTGTGAGTGTAGGTGATAGGGAGGGACAGATAGAGAGGAAGAGAAGACTGAAAAATCCCTTTTTTTAAATTCCAGGTGGTACTTGTACTTGAATCTTTTGGTAGAGGGAAGCTATTAGAGTTTTGAGTATGGTAGAGAGATATGTGTTTTGGGAGAATCACTGGCTGCTGTGCAGAGGATGAAAAGGAGAGGGTGATTCTGGAGTCAAGGAAACCTTTCAGGAGGATATGGCAATAATCCAGAGAAAAGGTCAAAATTGCTAAAGTTATCTCATGAATCCATCTGAACTGAAAAAACGTAATTAAAGTTCAAGAATGTTTTCCATAAATATGCTCTGCAATAGTTAAAAAGATATCTAAAATAAAATCTTATCTCTGTGGGAATCTAATTGTTAAAATATTTTGATTGATATTAAATTGGTCATAAAATATTTATGAATCATATTGTCAAGTTGTAAATGAAAAGAACACTAAGTTCCTTTGCAAATTTAAACATTAAATGTGCTTAACTCTTGTAAATTAATTGACATCAGGTTTGAGGGATTGAGGATGGGAATAAACTGACGTTTATAAATTGTTTACTACAAGCTAGGCATATTTTCATTTTCAGTGCTTACAACACCTCTGAGAAATCTTTATTTTTATTCCCAGTTTATAGATGTGAAAATTGAGTCGCTCAGAAGATAAAAGTAAACTTTCCTAATTCTCACGGCTAGTAAGTAGAAAATTTATTATTTAAACTTAGGCTTGCCTGATTCTAAAGATTTTTTTCTTTTGAGCATGAGTTTTAAAAATGAAACGTGAATGTAACAGACAAGTTATATCTCTTTTTTTTGAAACAACTTCCCTTTCTCACTTTTTCAGTGTCCTATGATTAATTATATCTGGTATTATTTCAACAATAGGCACAAATTCCATGAAAATGCAACAGAAAGAGATAACACTTAGGAAATATTGTTCAAACCCTTTTCTGTGGAAGAAAATTGGCAAAAGGTGCGCTTAATGGAATAAAATGTGAAGGGGGAAACATTTTTATTAGTAGACAAAAGAAAATACATGAGAGGAACTAAGTAATCTCTGTTCAGATAACCCACTTGTTCTGATTTTTTTCATGAGCGGACAGAGAAACTAGGGACCAGCTGGAGACAAAATAGCAATTTTGGAATGATTGTTTCTAAGGTCATATTCCTTATGGAGGAAGTATAAAGTGAGAAGTCATCTAGTCTTTCATAAAGTCTTCAAATATTATATAAGTCTAAATAGTCCTTGACGACATACCATGTGTCCCCTTGTAGTGACTTCAATATTCAGCTCCTCATCCCTTTTCTAGGTGACACTTCCCCAGATCGCTAAAACACTTAAGGTGGATGGGAGGAAGGAGAAATAGTGTCCTATGATTCTTCTACAACAGAAGATACTGGGGACATAGGAAGCTAACGATACTTGTGTCTTTTTAAAGATCTGACTGAATCCAGTGGAAGGTGGTTTTGCTATTATTGAAAACTTAACCTCTCACATTTTTGGCTTGCTCAAAATTATTTTTCCAATGAAGCTTTAAACCACCAGTTGCCATCGAGGTGATTTTGAGTCACGGAGACCCCCCGTGTGTCAGAGTAGAGCTGTACGCCATAGGATTTTCAGTGGTGGTTGATATTTTGGAAGTATGTGACCAGACCGTTTTTCCAAGGTGCCCCTGGGTAGACTTGAACCGCCAGCTTTTCAGTTAGTAGCCAAGCATGTTAACTGTCTGCATGACCCAGGGATTCCTAATGAAACTTTAATAGAGGCTAAAACTGGAAATACTGGCCATTTTCTCATACAGTCTCTCATTACAGTGTATTGTATTAGTGGGAAAGGAGTCACACAAACTAATTCAGATATTAGTTAGCTATTACTAGTAGCTCATACAATCCATGAAAAAAATGAGTCTTGGGAGAATGAGGTAGTGATAGTGGTAAGGAGGAAGTGTAAGTAGTCATGAGATAGCACATCAAATACAACTTGGTGAAAAAAGATTTGTGAAGGTCATTGTGGTGTGCACCTTGGACACCTAGGAAAGAGAATTATTAAAATCGCAAAAATTGGTCAGAAACACAACCTTTAGCTGATTTCTGTTTTTTCCCCAAATGGTCCTCCTTATCAATAAGCATTTCTTTGGGTAATTTTATTTTAAAAACTTAGCTCTACAGATCAACTAGGAATTTGGAGCAAAATTTAGAAAAAATACTGGCGATTTCAAACTTGCCATTATAAATATAAATATGCTATCTTCACAGTTTTAGGAACGTCCTCTAGGCCCATGGAGGTGAGATCAATTTTCAGTGTTTCAGTTTCAACAATACTTAACTGAATTAAATAATTTTGTGGAGGTTATTCTCTGAGTTTATGGAGTTTATAAGATACATTGAATTAAGTACGTCAAGTATTTTTCAGCTGGCCTATTATTTTGGGGATGGCAAGTCAAAATTTATTTCTAGTTTTTTTGCTAATACTTTAAAGAAATAAATATAAAAATTGAGCATTTTATAGTCAGAAAAATTATTGAGGGAGAGTATGACTCTAAGTTCATCCTGAAATGATACGGTTTTTCCTTTTGGCTTAATAGGGTACTTAATATTTTGATCAATAGATTACCACCATATGTATGCTCTTCTCTAGCCATGTGCCAGTGTCACAACTCCTTCTGCATTATAGTGTGGCAACACAACTACTAACCACCTTCACAATGGCTTCACCAATTTAACAGATACCTAACTCCTGGCTGGACCATGGTAGACTCTATAAATATATTAACCTACCTAATGCTCACAAGAAAGCCTTTTTGTCCAGTTTTCATGGAGGAGGAAACTAATGCTCAGAGAAGATAGATAAACTGTCCTAAGTTACATAGCAGGAGGAAGAAGTATGTAGTTAGACTTAGGTCTGTCTAACTTGAACATCCTTAGTCTTCTACTCTTCCCACCATGCACCAATTCCTTTAGGGAAAGGCAAATGGGCTCCCAGAAGAGTGGAATGGGCATACCTTGCATTCTGTATAGTATCAGCCTTACTATTTTTAAAATTCACCTCAAAATGAGTCCTCTTTTTGAAGTATCAGCAATTGAGACCACTCAAGCTGACTGGTCGTCACAGTATTGAAGGATCCTAGAGAGGAGAACGTATGTGACAACTCCCATGATATCTCAGAATGACTCTGTCAAAACATACCCTTCTCTTTTCACGGTAACCTCACATCAGCCATTGTCATAGGAGCATAGGTAAAAGAAATAGAAATCAAAAAGTTTGCCCTTGTGATGCAAATGGAAGTTTACCTCTCTAGATACAGATTTTATTGACAGCTTAATATAGCCCTTTTTGTGGTAATTGGAAATTGAATGTGTTCAATAATTGCAATTTTCTCTTATTCTCCAAGAACACCCCTTACACTGAACCTTGCCCATTTAGCAATTAAAGAAAACTGATGAGAAGACATATTTTTTCCAGTGGAAGAAAAGAAGGGCATTTGGACTTCAGTAGGTGCTATATCTGTATGGGAGTCTATAAAAGTGATGAGTATGTTTACTAAACAGTCTAAAATGAAAAATGAGGACATCTTTACCAAATGAAAGATGATTTTGTTACAAGAGATGCATATTCATAGTAAGGCAATATATTCCTTCCAAAATTTTATGAAATGATGACTAGAACCAACTCTGTTTAGTTCTTTCATCAAAGAAGACCTTGAAGAGACCCCCAATATATAAAACAGACACAAATGGAGCCACTGTGATTAAATGTGGGTGGTGACAGGAGGGAGGGTATACACCTTGTCTTAGTCATCTAATGCTGCTCTAACAGAAGTAACACAAGTGGATGTTTTTAACGAAGAGAAGTTTATTTCCTCACAGTCAAAGTAGGCTAAAAGTCCAAATTGAGGGCGTCAGCTCCAGGGGAAGACTTTTTCTCTCTGTCGGCCGTTTTCTTTTCAGTGTTCTCCTGGACTAGGAGCTGCTTTGCGCAGGAACCCCGGTCCAAAGGACGCGCTCTGCTCCCAGCACTGCTTTCTTGATGGTATGAGGTCCCCAGCTCTCTGCTTGCTTCCCTTTCCTTTTATCTCTTACAAGAGATAAAAGGTGGTGCAGGCCACACCCCAGGGAAACTCCCTTTACATTGGATCAGGGATGTGACCTGGGTTAAGGTGGTGTTACAA
>NW_004444032.1:370012-379950 GCF_000243295.1 Trichechus manatus latirostris | reverse complement strand
GGAATCATGGCCCAGCCAAATTGATGCACACATTTTTGGGGGGACATAATTCAAACCGTGACACACCTGCTCACTCATTTCATCCTCTGAAACGCCTCTGTGGAACTTTGGGACCTTGGGCCAATCTGAGACACTGATGAAAAACCTTGGAATAGAACATATGAAGAATTTTTTTAAACAAATATCAAATGAGTCTTTTTAATGATAGCAAGAAGAACCTCCCCCCACAAAAGAAAAAGAGGTCAAGTTAGAAGTAAAATTTACTTGGCAGTGGATTAACAATTATTTTTAATACCTATGTTCAATTTTAATATATGCTTGGGCAGTAACTCCAGACTTCATCTAGTTAGGCTGCTCTTAGCACGATACTTAAGTCTGCCCACGAAAATAGATAATGTTCTTATATGTAAAGAGAATCTCTGCGAAGCATTTAGTACTCAACCAACTGGAAAAGGGCCTTGATTTAAAAACTTGCAAGCCAAATGTGTTCTCTATCAAAATTACAAGCTACTGTTCTGATATATCTTTGGGTCATTTCACCAGCAGTGGACCACAGATATAAGCTTTATTAAAAAAATGGTGACATGTTTTAAATGTCCATTAATGTATGTTTAATTATAATGGAATGCCTATAAAAGTCCATGTGACATCTACACGAAGATCAAAACAATTAATAATAATCAGCATTAACTCAATGGATACAGAAATGAATTGAAAATAAAGGAATGTTTAAAACAAACAAAAAAAATAAATGTAGAAACTTGAGTATGAGTAACAGTGGGACTATCTTTATTAAAGAAACCAAGAAAATTTTGAAACCCACATGTTATATGTATTTGATTTAATTAATAACCCTATTTTAAAAGTGTACGTTTTTTATCAATTGTCAAAAATTCCAACTCATTTTAAAGTTCATGAAGATAGAATACACATTAATTCAATCATTTACTCAGTAACTAAATAAGAGCTTTAATAAGAATATGTACCCAAGGAAGAGAATACTCAACTTTGTAGGGCTGGTGTCGATTGGAGAAAATATTTCAAAGAGGGATAACCCATAAAGGGATCCCTGAAGAATGAATGGTAATTTACAAGTTTAAAAAGTGGAAGGTGATTCCAGGAAGGAAGGAGATTGTGAGCATTGGCAGGGAGTGTGGAAGAGCAGGGTCGTTAGAAAACTCTACATTGTCTACTCTGGATGAATGATGAGGTTTGAAGGAAGCAGTAAGAGATGAGTTTAGCTGCAGCTGGATAGCAGAAGCCTTTAAGATCAAACTGAGTATTTGAGCTTTCCAAGAACTGGGCAAGGACTGAAGAGTTCAAAGCAGGTGTTTTGCATTTTTAAAAGACAACTATGTTTACAGACTGAGTAAAAATCAGAGAGGATCAGAGTTAAAGACAGGGAGATAATTAATAGCAAGTTACAATAGCCCAGGTAAGAGAAGATGAGGTCTTCAGCTAAGGTAGTAGCAGAGGAGATCAAGAGGAGGGTGGGCGCCCCAGAAAGAAAGGTGATTTGGAGGGAGGGGCAAGATTGAGGTAATGGATTATAAGATGACTCCCAGGTTTTTGATACGGATAACTTGTTGGATTGTGGTATGTTTTGCTAAAATAGGAAATAAAGGGGAAAAACGGTCTGGGAGAAAATAATTCAATTTTGAATATGTGGAAATTCACGTGAATTTACATGAAAAGATCACAGATGTCAGTTGGATATAAAATTGTGCAACTCAGAAGAAAACATCAGAATCAGAATTTTTTGTATTAAAAAATTATGTTCATGCTTTTAAATGTTTAATCAGTATACATATATTTCTATTAAAACTATAGTATTTAGACCAAACCTGTAGCCGTCGAGTTGATTCTGACTCATAGCAACCCTATAGGACAGAGTAGAACTGCCCCGTAGGGTTTCCAAGCAGCAGTTGGTGGATTCAAACTGCCGACCTTCTGGTTAGCAGCCAAGCTCTTAGTGTGTGCAGAATATCACCCGTATGAACAGAGTTACCTGTAACAGGTTTTTGAGTTATAGTAGAGAACTAAAATGTGATGACCAAAAGTTTTAAATGACATAAACCAGTGCTCATGGGCATGGAAAAATGATTCTTTAGCTCTTCAGTGAAGTGTCCAACCTGACATGCCAGGGTACTGAAAATATATCAGTCTAAACATCATCCACTTACTCCCCCCTCCTACATTCATTCACATATCATTCCTTTATTTTCACTGTTTAGGTAATATCTTAGATGCTAGGGAAACAGCAGTGAACAAGACAGAGGCAGACCCATGTTTCATGGAGATTACAGTGGTCGTGATTCCCAGTAAAACATACATAAATAAATACACAACTCAATTTCAGGTCATAGAAAACACAGTGAAGAAAAAGATAGCAGGACAAGAAGATGGAGGTGAAGAGTGGCTTATTTTTGAAGGGTGGACAGAGAAGGATTATTTGTTAAAGGGAGGCAAAGAGGGACTCATGGAAAAGTCTGGGAGAAAAATATTTAAGTCAGAAGGATCTGCAAGCTCAAAGACCCTAAGGGGAAAGTCAGCTTCACTCATTGTAGGAAAAACTGCAGCATAGCTAGAGCAGGGTGATGAAAGGAGAGATGGTGGGAAATAAAGTTAGAGAGTAGACCAGGATCAGATAATGCAGGGATTTAGTGTTGGCAGAGAGCAGTGGGGGCTTTATTCTAGTCTAAATGTGTTGGGAATCCACTGGAGGGTTTTAAGTAGAGTGATAACGTGGTTTCTATCTTTTTAAACAAATCAACTATGGCTGTTATGCAGAACTATGACTGTAGAGGAGCAAGACTAGAAGTAGGAAACCGGTTAGAGGGTACTGGAGCAGGCCAGGTGATATACGGTCAAAACGTGGACTAGAGTGGTAGTGGTGGAGTTGAGAAACCGACAGATGTGGGAAATATGGTGAAAATAGACCTATGAGACTTACTGATGGAGTGGAGAATATCAGCCTTGATAAGCTATTGGTCAAAAATAACAACTGAGAAAGTCACATGTCAAATAAAATTTGACTGTTAAAAAATTGACAGTATTTTTGATTAACAACCAAGTTCTTTGTTTGTTTGATTTGACCAAGCAATTTTGATGAATCAAAATATTTAAACAGTTTCCTGAATCTGGACACAACTTAAATATAGAATGATTTTTTTCCTTAATGTATGCCTATGACTAATAAGTTATAAGTGGGCCACATTTAAATAAAGAATACAATATTTAAAGGAATCCTGAAAACTACATTAAAGATAAAACACAATGCCAATTTCTACCTCTGTTTCTGGCTTTATTCCCATTATGCTTCTAAATATTTGCAAAAGAAACACAATAGTATCCACTAATAGAGTTTGGTAGGGAACTGTGATATCATATATAGCTTTAGCCTAAAAATATTTTAATCTTTAAATAGCAATATACAAGTAGCATTTGTAAAATACTATACAAGATGATGGATGACTTTGAAGAGGATTTTCATATATCCGCAAACTAAATTTTACTAGACTCATTTATTTTTATAGTGGAGATACATTTTCTTCACTTAAAAAAAAATATGTGAAAAACATTCATTTGAAGGCCAGTGACTTCCTTTCTGTAGCTTAGATGCCATGAGTCTTACAAAAGAAGTTCTAAACTCATGAAAATTGGAGTTTACTCAGGAAATACTGCTGGCGTCTTAATGAAAGTGCCATGCACGACTCATATGAAATTTAACACATGGAATGAACCTTCCCATGTCTGTGGCAAATGCAGACTTTGCTGCCTTAAGGGCTTGGCATTTTAGATAAAAAAGAATCAATGTCATTATACAGTATCTCTCTAGAGCATCGTAATTATTCTGCATGCATACAATATTTATTTAAAACTTAAAATTAAACTTCAAGAGGTGGTCATTTGAAAGCTGGCAGTCAGTGAACAGATCCTGTATTCATGAAAAAGAGAATATTTCTTCTAAAAGTTGAGAAATAGATCAAAACGGTCTTTCCCGTAACTGACACTTTAGTCATATAGATTCTTTTTATGTGTCAGATTTATTAATAAAGAAGGTCCATGGGAACGAGAGGAGGAGATCTTGCGGATGTGACTGTCAGGTTTTGATATGTCAGGTATAATTTTGTAGCTGTGATTTTTGGATTGCAGTACACACACGGCGTTGTACTGATGTTTGTGTCCCTCTTTGTGCTCATCATTTGTAATGACTGGAAAAGAAGATAAGGCGGAGATGTTTTGATACAGGATTGAAACTTGAAACTACAGTCCTTCAATTTGAACAGTGTTGCTGTTTCATCTTTCTTTTCATGTTACCTTTTTAACTTTTGCCACTGATGTAAAAGGGGGAAAAAAAAGAAAATTTGAAAAGATGCCAGGTGTTGGTTCTTATCTGGGTGAAGGATCATAGAAATAGAGGATAAAATATAGTTTGCAGTTTGTCACAGCAGCAGACTTAGGAAGATCAAACACTTGTCAATAACAACTGTTTGTCCTCCTACAGCCATCGTAGAATCATTAGGATGGTGACATCTCTTCATAGTTGGTACATTTTGCCAAGATTGTAGTGTATAATGCTCCAATTAGTTTAACACAGTGTATTCTGCTGTGATGACTCCTGTCTTCTTTAATTGCTTTTGGCTGCTTCCTGAAATAAAAGCTGTGAAATTCAGAATAGTATGCTTCCTTTTAATTTATCAAAAATAACACAGAAACAAGTATTTCCAAAAGCTGAGGTAAAGCAGTTTTTTTTTTTTTTTTTTTTTTTTTTAGGATGTCTGAACTGAGAATGCAACAAAGATGTCTGGAAAGAAAGAATCGAGACAAACTTTTTTGTTATCATTTTACTCTAGTTGACAAATAGCCAGTTGGATTTTTTTCCCCAATTGATTTGCTTGAATAGACCGGCTGCTTGAGCAGTACTTAGATTTTTCATTGCACCGTGCAATTTTTGGTGAAAATTCTGATCTTTCACCAAAGAGATAAAGAATGAGTTACAATTTATTTTCCACAAACTTACTAATTTTTTTTCTTTTAGACTCCTGCAGATATCAGGAAGTCTAAGAGTCCTGCTCTATATTCGACTTGCATTATTTCCTAGAAGTTTATCACTGTGACAGAGTAGTGCCATGGCACCTTTCGGAGTTGGCAGTGACTCGTGCTTTGCAGCAATTTGTTGAAGTTCCTTCCAGGTCAGCCTATCTTAGCCATACTTGCCCTCGATAATTATATGAGATCCTAAAAAGTCTGAGGCTGGAAAAAATCCAGAATTACCATGTGGGTGAAAAAGAACGAGAATGAAAAAATAGGAAGAATATTTGAGGAAAAAATCTTGGATAGAGATGTGAAGCAATTAAAACATCAAGGTTTAGGTAAAAAATATACTCCTCGATACCCTCAGGGACTTTATGTAGTTATAATTTTTTAAACAGCCTTTGTATTTCTATATAAGCCAAACAAAACCACTTGAGGAAACCAAGTGAAACATAATAAAATTTTGTGTGTATAAACTAATAATAAAGGAGCCCTGGTGGCGCAGTGGTTAAGAGCTATGGCTGCTAACCAAAAGGTCAGCAGTTTGAATCTACCAGCTGCTCCTTGGAAACCCTGTGGGCAGTTCTACTCTGTCTTATAGGGTCGCTATGAGTCGGAATTAACTCAACGGCAATGGGTTAAACTAATAAAATGACATCTTATTTATAAGAAGAGCACTTTACAAATTATGACTTAATTATGTATCTACTGTATATGCAGATAAGTTTAAATTTGTCCAGAGGTTTCCATTTCATGGCCAGTCCACAGAAATAAATAAATACTGGCCAGTCAAAAGATAGGGGCCATCACTTAACCTACTAGTTAGTTTTGCCGGATTTGGAAAGAACCTACTATAATCTTCTCTACTGACTTCTTTCTATTAGCATTTATTAGTTTGATTATGTTCAGCTATTCTGAAAATAATGCATGCATGCTGTACTAGAAGGCTTATACCACAAAACAGCAGTCACTTAACACACCCCCTAATTGCTCTGCAAAGACAATTGCTTTTAATGCTTTTCAGCTGTTTCTTCTGGTATTCAACTCCATATTTTAAAATTATATCAATATGCATGTGTTTATGTATGTGTGCTTGTGTATAGCTATTTCATGGTTTTAAAATTATATGGAAATAATATTTCAGCTTCTTGTTTTGGAAGTATGTATTTCTGTCTCTTATAAACCCAATGCCGTTGAATTGATTCTAACTCATAGCAACCCTATAGTGCAGAGTAGAACTGCTCCATAGAGTGTCCAAGGGGTGGCTCATGGGTTCGAACTGGCAATCTTTGGTTAGCAGCTGAGCTCGTAACCACTGCACCACCAGGGCTCCTCTCTCTTATATTCTACACCTACTTGCTTTCTCCCAATCTCTCAATACCAAAGGACATTGAATACCTGAAGATGTCTTTATTCTACCCCCATATATGCTCAACAACTTGGAAATCACTTTACAATAAAATTTTGTAGGCATTAAGCCACAGTCTTTTGGAACTCAAAGTTACTCTTAAAAATTCCAATGTAATTCTGATTCCTAAGCCTTTCTCCATACTTCTACTCTTTAACAAGCATTTAGAATCATTTCTTAATCCCCATTTTTCTGAAATTTAATTTCATTATGCTGAATTGTGCTGGATTCTCAGTGGGCCATTTCTGTTTAGAGACAAATGTCCTTCAGTTCTGGGAAATGCTCTTGAATTGTTATTTGATCATTTTGTTGCTCCATTTTTTTTTGTTCTTTATTTCTGGATATTTTATTTCATAGATTTAGCCTCTAATTTATTTATTTTTTTCCTTTTCTCTCCTATAGTGACTGTTTGTTATTTTTCTGGAACATTTCCTTGACTCTATCTTCTAAAGTTTCTGAAAACTTTTCCAGTAATCATATTTTAAATTCCAATCGTTTTTTCTCGTTCTTTGAGTATTTCTTTTTATAATAAAATTTTGTCACTTAGACACGCAGAATCTCCTTTCATCTCTCTAAAAAGAATAATAATAGTTTTTTTTTGTCATTTTTTTCTGTTTTCTTTTATGTTCTGCATTATTTCTGTTTTGTTCCAGTTTATTCTCTTTATTTGTTTTGTTTTGTACTTCATGTTGAAGACTTTCCTTAAATATTCGGTGCTCCTTGGCTGTTCATTCATACTGAAAAGTGAAGCACAATTAAAAAATAAACTGGTTGAAATCTTTTGTGCAATGTGCCATATTCACAAGTTCTTATTTAAGACCATTTGAAGCAGAGCACAGACCAGACACTGTTCTAATGGCATGATCAACAGACATTTATTACTCACAGAATAAACAGGATAGGGATGAGTAGAACAACATACGATGTTATCAGCCAAGGTTTCCCAAAGTTAGGCTCCTGTTCCAGGATGATGTTAGATTGCATCCAAGTATGCCTTACTTTGCATCTTGGGAGGAGAATGCCTATGACCTCTCCTGGGTTTAAATACTAATAGAACAGCCATATCTACATACCAAATAGCATGGACAGAGAATAGGTATGGGAAAAGGAAAAAGGGGTAATAAAAGGTAAAAGGGGGTAATGAAAGTAGAAAGCCCACTGTAGGGCAATGAACATTATTCATTGCCCCTGTTCAGGGAGATTGACCATCTCTTGATGGCTATTCTAGATTTACCTGGCATCTGGAGCATTTCTTCCCCCTTTGCCCCACTAAGATATCTCAACAGAGTTCTGGGTTTCTTCAGTGGGCAATCATCTCCCTCTAAAGCACATACTCTACTTTGTGTCCATTAGCAGCTAGGGAGATGGTGAGGGGGCAATCATAATATAGCAAATCTGTACATCCAGCACTCTTGGTATACGGGAAAGAAAGATTTTCTACATGTGGACATTTATGTAAGGGACTCTTCAAATGTTAGTTTGTGAGTCTTTTTCACTGGAGTTTTTAATTCTCTCCAGAGAAAATCCTCAATATATTTTTGAGGTGAGGATGGAAGGAGTGACTGGGTATAAGAGTGGCTGTAGGCGCTGTGGGCCAGAGAGGGGTAGGGAACTGGAGTGGCTCACCGTGCGTCGTGTGCACTTTTTCTCGACATTTCTGCTCCTCGCTCGTTCATCATCTCTACCCTCCTGGTGTCCTGGACTCGGTAACATTTCTGGTGTGTGTGTGTGTATGTGTGTGTTTTCTCAGAGCATAAAGCTCTGGTCTTCGAGGGAAGGCCATTAGGAGAGAAGTAGCCTGGAGGTGTGCAGCAGGTATTCCTTCATTCTCTCAACACTGCGGCAAGCCCACTTTTCATATTCCCTTGTCTGAGATTAAGCTTCAAAACCTTTGCTACAGGCACTCTATTAGGTAAAAGAGTTCAGTTGTCTCAAAAGTTATACTTCTTTTCATAAGATAATTTGAATTGCAATTTGAGGTAAAACTTTATTGAAAGCTTTATAGGTGACCAGGTGCATTAAACTAAATACCTTTCCTTCATCTACTAATTTTGTAATTTTGTTAAAGAAAGAGTAGAGGGCTTTGGTTTTCATGAGTGACATTTTCCCCCATAAAACCCCATGCTGCTTATTGCTCTTGTTTCTATTATCCCATATACGTTGTAGTTTTTTTTTTTTCTCCCCAGGGCCTCACAATAGACTTTCCAAATTGTAATTATCTTGACAGATCTTTTTGTTCTGACAAATAAAATCTATGTGTTTTATTTTATTCCATTTTCTCAATCTACCTACTTTAGCATAAGTTTTCAAAAGCAATCACTAGTCTTTTAGAATTTGGGGAGTGTATTTCTTTAGATCCTGTGATGCACATAGTGTAAAACTGTTTAAAGTCATGTTAAATTTTTCTTAGAAATATTGTTTCAAATAATCATGCAGAGAAAAAAAAATGAAAATGATTATTTATATCAACTGAGGACCTCAGTGAGAGTTGTTCAAGGATTGAGAAATAGGCAAGTTTAAACAAAGGAACTTGGATTATTTAGACAAGAGAAAGTTCTAACCATACCCCCAGTTCAAATACTGGACAGAAAAGTAATGACCTGCTATTCTCTATATCTGGAGAAGATGTAAGAGGCAATTAAGCTGAAAGTCAAGTGTACAAATTATGAAACTTTGTAAGATGCCTGCATCCAGCCCTCATAAACACTCCAGGGAACTTTAGAAGGAATAAACATATAGGTCAAGGCAAACTGGATAACTCAGGTAAACAACATGGGTTTCATCAATCCCTGCAACCAAATCATTGTGTAGGACTGTAAGTATCCCCTGCAAACATGTAGAATCTTTCGTTCATACAGAGATAGCAAATTCAGACTAAACTATAAAAGGGATCAATCAATCCAATTGATAGGGCAAAAAATATTTAATTAATATTCATCTCCATTTTAATAATGCATAATTAAACAGAGTAGTGAGTACGCCCAGTGTAGTTCTTATTCGAAGTACAGTAAGGCGCGATTACGAACATCCAATTTATGGACAACTAGCACTTGCCTTTCAAAGTTCTATAAATTTGCCCTCTCTTAGAAACGATTGAACCAACCCCTACTTGCAACAAATTCTTCATCACGATCACCTTCACTTGCTGCAATGCAGCTTTTAAATCATTGAAAAGGCTTTGAGCCTTTTCTTTTTTTTATATATATTTTATTGTACTTCAAGTGAAGGCTTACAGAACAAATAGTTTCTGACGAAACAGTAGTACACATGTTGTTTTATGACATTGGTTAACAACCCCACAACATATTAACCATCTAACTTCTCAGCCTTTTTTTTTTTGGGTGAAAATACACATAGCCAAAGATACACCGTTTAAAAAATTTCTACATACACAGTTCAGTGACACTGACTACACTCTTCCAATTGTGCTGTTATTCTCACTTAAGATGAAGGCTTACAGAACAAAATAGTTTCTCATTTAACAGTTACTACA